>NC_044319.2:58398860-58705383 GCF_007474595.2 Lynx canadensis | reverse complement strand
TTTTAAAAATTTGCCTCTTTGAGGTAATTTATGTGTAAATTTGCATTGCTTATAGAGAGAGGAGTTGCTGGGCAAATTTTTGCGGTGTTGTGTGCTTGAGGATTTATATGGGTGGGTTTCCTTACCTTTTCCTATGAAAAAAAAAGTAAATTGCATGAAATTAACATTAAAACTTCTTTGTTTCCTAAAACACATCTCAGCCGGCCACAAAAGAAGAACAAATCCTGTTTATCTCTATTTGCTCGGATCAACTGTTTGAAAACCTGAGTAGGGGGTTTTAGTCTAGAAACAGCATCCCATAAAAGATTGGAAGGTTCTTGGACTTTTATGTACATTTGTGTACTTTAGACCAGTGCTGTCCAATAGAACTTTTGTGATGATAAAGATGTTTGTATCTATACTCTTCAAGATGGTAGCCACTAGCTTCATGGGGTTATTGGGCACTGGGAATATGCTACTGCAACAGAGGAGCTGAATGTTTTCATTTCCTTTCCTTTTAATTTATTTAAATTTAAATGTAAATGGCCACATGTGGCTAGTGACTACCATATTGGACAGTGCATCTTTAGAAACTTGACCCAGAGCCTGAGTGATCTCACGGTCTGGCAACCTTGCTTCCTGGCCTGGCTGTAGGAAAGTGTGTCTGCTGTGTAGACCTCACTCCACCCTCTTTGTAGTTCCCTAATGTCTGCACACATGCAAGATATTAGTCCAGAAAAGATGGGTGGCTTTTTTCAGTTATTTAAATTCATTATTTTCCTGCAATTCACTTAGAATTCTTCAGACTCCCAAAATTCACTGGGCTCTGAGACAGCACACCTCGGCATGGGACGGTGCATCACAGACAGAAAAAGGATCCTTGCCAGGGATCCCCTTGGGACCTCTCCACTTTTTCTGCCCTTGTCAGCCCGGTCACAATCCCATTTCCTTTGGCTGTGACATTAGTTCTTTGTGCCAAGGGAGATATATTCTATTTAGGTTCCTTGCCTAGACATTTTGGATGTATTTTAGGCAGGCAGATTATCTTTTCCTCCCTGTCACCTGTGGTGGAAATTAAAAGGACAGAAAGTCTTCGGGACTTAGGGAACATGGAAGGAGGTCAGTCAGATCCCCCACTTGCTCTTCAGTGTGGCACGCTGTCACAGCTCTGTTGAACAGAACTGGGACTTGCCACCCTCCGGCCCCAGCGAATTAGAGATAACACACACAAATCCAGAAAACTCCTTTCCAGTTGATGGATCTCAGCACACATTTGCATCATGGAGATCACGACAGGGAGACCAGACATGTGAGGAATTGCAGGTGCTGGAAAGACAAGGTGAAAGGCAAAATCAGAGTTAAAAACATCCCCATACTCATTGGCTTCTCGACACAGAATGAACATAATTTCACGTCGTGTTTAATTTAATATGGTTCGTTTGCTCTGAACTAATGTGACGCATATTTTAAAAAAAAGCCATTAGTACGAAGTAATGTGACTGACTTTCACACAACCATGTAAGAACTTAAACATCAGAATCCATTTTCCCTTGAGAATGGGCAGTTCGGGACTCAGTGGCTCATTTCAACACTATCGCCCTTGCTAAGCGCACTTTGATGTCTATCTTCCGAGCACATAGTAAACACGTCCTTTTGAAAATTCTTCAAAATAGTAAATCAACCTCATTATTTGATGGTGGGTTCGATGTGGAGGGGTCCTGGTTACAAGGGTTATATGTAACCACCAATAGACTTAACTTCTTTTCTTTTTATTCTTTTTAAAAAAAGTTTATTTATTTATTTTGAAAGACGGAGAGGGAGAGAAAATGAGCAGGGGAGGGGCAGAGAAAGGGGGGGGGGCAGAGGATCCAAAACAGGCTTTTTGCTGACCACAGAGAGTCCAATGTGGGGCTTGAACTCACGAACTGTGAGATCACGACCTGAGCCACCAAAGTCGGATGCTTAACAGACTGAGTCACCTGGGTGCCCTCTTTTTATTCTTAACAGCCAGAAATTCATTCAGACCCACTCAGGTGAGGAAAAGTTGGGTGATGAAACAGGGCAGCACCACTCTGGCCCTAACCTTGTGCTTCACTTAATGTCATTTAATCTTCCTGGCAACCACACAGCCTAAGTGCAAAGGTCAAGCAGATCGTCTGCCCTCCCAGGTGCTAATCTAAAGGAGCTGAGTGCTGAGTGGGCCTCAGTGCCAGTATGTGAATCACTGCGGGTTAAAAGTTATTGAGTGTGGGGGTGCCCCTGTGCTTCCCCTTCTATATAGTAGGAAGGGTAGAGGGCTTGGTTCCTTTTTGCCAAGCGAGGGAGCCTGGTTACCTTGCTGTCCTCTTGCTCCTTTCTTGCACTCATGCTACCAGGCTGGCCTACATCTTGCTAGCATAGGGCAGGCCTGGCCACACATCTTGGCCCTATTCATTTCTTTTCAGTCTCTCTCTCTCCTTCATGGGGTTGGCAGAGGGTGAGCAGATCCTAAGATGTGGGCTTAAAATAGCAGGATAGGATGAGATGTATGGGGTGGGATGGGATGGAAGGGATGGAAGGGATGGAAGGGATGGGATGGGATAAGATGGGATGGGATGGAAGGGATGAGATGGAATAAGATGGGATGGGATGGAAGGGATGGGATGAGATGGGATGGGATGGGATAAGATGGGATAGGATAGAATGGGTAGGATAGGATGGGATGGGATGTTATGTGATGGGATGGGATAGGATACTAACCTTGGCCACAGGATACAACGCATCTTATCAAATTCTTCCTAATTCAGTTCAGAAGCATAGGTTGTATTTACAATCAAATGTTCCTTTGCCTCTTCTTGTCAGAATGCTTTGTGTGTGCAGCTCTTTCAGAAAGTGGGGAAAGATGATCTTGTACTCCTGCTAATAGTTTTCTGTTGTGCTATCCTGTCTAGCGGCATTATCTTCCCCACCATCTACAAGTGGAAATTGAGGCCCAGAAAGGCTCCATGGTTTGCCCCAGACCTTACATTGGGCGGTTACAAGCTGGGGTGTGCTGGTGCTGGCTTACATCAGCTCCCGAGAGCCAATTATTAACATCTTTGACCATCTCTGTGTTCAGCGACTTTCTCTTGACATCTTGAGATGAGCCACGATGGGAGTATTTATACTATAAAAATGGACCAATGCTACAAATCAGAGCCTCCTCCCTACTGGAGAGCTGGTTATTAAACCTTTACCAGGACACCACGAGGTTTGTGTGAATTTAAAGCCCATATTCTTTTCACTGTTCCATGGTTTCACATATGATTAACAACAATGTGGTCTTGAAAGAGTTCGGTTTCTACAGGTTGGCTCATTTGGATTGCACGTACCATTGTAAGACCAGGAGTTTGCTTCAGAGTGGGCTAGGTGGCTGGGTTTTGTACCACAACCAAGTACCTGAAAGTGAAACACCTTGGTATTGACTGCCCTTCCACACCCAGCGTCCCTGGCTCCGAACATGGATGCTGCCTGCAGAGGGCATCAGGTGCATGTAGACCCACCCCGCCTTGTGTTCCACCAATAGAGACTGGTGGGCACTTAGCACTGCTCACTTCACACACGTAAAATGAGAGAACTCACAGATGTATACGAGGCACGGGGGGCATATGGAAAGTGTGGGAACTAGCAAATCCTGACCTGGATCACTAGTTATATGACCTTGGGCAAGTCGCTTAACATTTTTATGTTTGTTTCCTTTCATCTGAAATATGAAATCGTACTTGAAGTAAAGTATTGGAGATAGTATATAATTCAAAAACACCTAGCACAGTGGCTTTATTAAGCACATAGTAAATGCTCAATAAACAGTGGGTTTCAGTGTGGACCAATAACAAATTAAATTCTCTTGCAGCTGATGGCTAAATTCTTGTATATCCTGGTAATTCAGAATATATCTGTGTTTGTCTATTCTCCCAATTAGAGAACCTGTTACCAACAAGGACCACATCTGAGTAAAACTGCCAGCCTAGAAGCTCATATTAATTGTATTGGGTAGTAGTAAGGTGGTGAAGAGAAGGGCTTATAAAGCTCAATTTAAATTCTAACTCTGCTACTGCAGGCTTATGATCTTCGAGTTTCTAAATGTCAGTTTCCTCCTATGTAAAATGGAAAGTAAAAATCACCTGCTTCGTAAACTATTAGGATTAACTGAGATTTTTATAAACGTGCTCAGCACATTTCTTAATGTATAGCTCAGTACAATGAATGTTCGTAGTCTTTGTTACCATGAAGATCATGGACTTGTTAAACATTCCAATGTGGTGACCTACACATTTAGATGGTCATATTTCAGAAGTCAGCCTGGCTGAGAGGGAGGGCATTGGAAAGAGTTCCTGGGGAGACCCCATCACCTCGAGGACTTGGGCATGGTGCATGTTAGCAGGTGTCAATGGAGACCCAAGCTCCTGAATTAATTACAAAGATAGTTTTTATGCAGTAGTAACATTTTAAAACAAAGGAAGAAAAGCCAAGTTTGACTCCACGTGGTCTAGACAAGGGCCAGGAACAACAACATAAGAACATGGGATCATTTGTGACTATTGATTTATGTTTGGGGTGATGGTGTAATAATCGCGCTTGCTTTTTGTGCCTCATGTTTCCTAGAAGCTGTGATGCCAAGGAGGGGGGGAGGTGGGACAATTCAATATGGATCGTGATAATTGGAAGTGAGTTTTGCACAGAGAGCCAAGCAGTCCAGAGCTGCTTCCTTGCGCTGGTTTCAATATAAGAATATGCATCCGCTTACAATTTAATAAAAATGCCCACGAGGACAGGGGATGCACTGCCAATTTTCTAGCCTCTTTGAAGAATTCCCCAAGTGTCAAGAGACTGCGGAATTGGACTTAAAGGCTTACGTAATGACTAATTTTGTGGCATGGTGCTGCCCGTTCCTGTTAGGCAGGCCTGCTTTCCGAAGCCCGTCTGTGTTCCAAGCTGATGGCAGATTTATACGGGTTCTTACTGGGCAGTGTCAGTTAGAGAGGTCTGGCTAACTTTGCACAGAAGTCTCAAACTCTTCCTGAAAATAACGGAAAGGCCGCAACGTAAAGTACGCGGCCAGGGTCTGGCCAAACTTCAGCTATTGCACTGTGGATTCATTTTGGGGTGTCAGGTTTTTATCCATAAACTAAGGGCATTGGGCACTAGATCAATGGGAAACCCCTTTAGATTCTGGTGACAGATATGGCTTCTGTCTCCATAACAAAGCACGTATACACAAATGCATGGAATTTCTAGGGCTCTCGGAGTCCAGGCTTCAACACTTTGGTTAAACTATTGTAGGAGTTTCTTTTCCTTCTTGAATCAAGTACAAAGATACTTTCTTAGGAAAAATTTTTAATGACTCTTCTTATTTCCCCTGAGTTCGACAACCAAATGATCCAAAGTAATGTCCTATCTTTGTTCCCACACCTTACAAAATCTATTCCAGTGGATGTTTGTTTGCCCCCATTTCCTAATGTTTTCACCGAAATTATGATCACCCAAGAATAAAGCTTTATGCATTCTGATAGCGGTGTGAATCTTGCCTTGTAAAACAGTGTTGAGCCGGGGAGTGGCAAGATGGTACCCTGCATGGTTTTGCCATGTCCGTGCCAGTGAATGGCATGCAACTTTTGTCTTGTGTGCGAGAGTTTATGTTCTGTACGGGGGGATAGGAGTCTTAATGACTCTGGCTGTAGAGGCTGTCAAATGCCAGGAGGTTTGTATGTGTCTTGTAGGTCCTTACAGGGGCTTGTGTGACAATTTTCCTTCCTAGGAAGGGTAAACACTGGTGGGACCAGTTGGCGAGAATGATGTTCGTGAAAGTAGGGGCCATCCTAATGGCTTTCCTGGGTTAGCGTAGATGCCCATTAGACACAGGTGGACTGGCTGTTTCCTAATTTCCAAGCCGTGGAGTCTCTATCTGATGGTTCC
The DNA here is from genome assembly GCF_007474595.2 of Lynx canadensis. Classification (NCBI taxonomy): domain Eukaryota; kingdom Metazoa; phylum Chordata; class Mammalia; order Carnivora; family Felidae; genus Lynx; species Lynx canadensis. The sequence goes on along the minus strand of NC_044319.2, from coordinate 58,699,470 downwards.
AGGCACTGTCGTACCTGGGCAGTTCATTTTGCCTTATGCCTGCTCAGCTACCTGGGGGTGGGAGTCGGGGAGGGGTTTGCTGAGTTCTTGTCATTCTCTTTGACCTCAGCTCTTGTCTTCTGAGAAGCTTGCTTGCCGGGCAGTGCTAATGGTGCCGAGCCAGGTGTGGACACACGGAAAGGGTAGGCTAACATGAGGCGCCGTGTTCCAGCCCAGGGATCTGGCCACGTGGTGGGGTGCCATGGGTGTTTGTTCAAGCATGACCGATTCTTCCCTCTGGTCCCAGGGCAGAAAGTCACATGTCTGGAGCAGAGCAGAGGCCATTTTCCACTTTTCCACTCCAGATGGGTTTGGTGTTGCAGAAGAGCTTTGGGAAAAAAGGTCACAAAGTGGCTAGAGGATTAACTAAACTAACACTCCAGTACTTTAGGCCACACGGAAGATCGTCACTACAACTATAGTTGAATCGGAATTGGACTCAGGTTCTTAACATTTTCTATACCTTTATTTGGTCTTGCGTTTTAGAATGTTTGCATTTCTACTGGATTGAAGACCCAAACTGTATATTAACAACTTCTTGGGAGTCTGGCTTAGGTTTGAGAAAGTGCAGAGCTTGGTGGGCTCAGCCCTCTTGATTTCAAATTGTTAAGTTGACCAAGTTGGTAGCCTTGCGCTACTTTTTCTCCCACAAATTAGGTCTATTTACAAATTTTTAAAAATCTTTTATTTATTTTTGAGAGAGAGAGAGACAGAGTACAAGCAGGGGAGGGGCAGAGAGAGAGGGAGACACAGAATCGGAAGCAGGCTCCAGGCTCCGAGCTGTCAGCACAGAGCCCGATGTGGGGCTCAAACTCATGAACTGTGAGATCATGACCTGAGCTGAAGTCAGATGCTTAACTGACTGAGCCCCCCAAGTGCCCCTATATTTTTAAAGAAAGCTTGAGGGGTGCCTGGGTGGCTCAGTCGGTTGAGCGTCCGACTTCAGCTCAGGTCATGATCTCGCGGTCCGTGAGTTCGAGCCCCGCGTCGGGCTCTGGGCTGACGGCTCGGAGCCTGGAGCCTGCTTCCGATTCTGTGTCTCCCTCTCTCTCTGCCCCTCTCCCATTCATGCTCTGTCTCTCTCTGTCTCAAAAATAAATAAACGTAAAAAAAAAATTTTAAAAAAATAAAGAAAGCTTGAGTCTTTGTTGAAACCAGCGGTTTTCCTTCTTAAGTTGAGATGTATGTTACCTGCGGGGCATAACTCATGAATTCATTTGGCAGTTAAATTTTTTGCCTGTTTAATGAAGGCAAAAGGTAATGTCTCATTTGAAGACAGAGATCTAATGCAAGACCTAAGCCAGAGGAATCTCCAAGATGGGAGGGTAAGGAAAGGCAAGGAGTTTGAGGACTGGAGTCAGCAGAGTGAGGTCCCAGGGCAGCTGGCAGGTTATGTGGGTCTCAGCCTGTTGGAGGGACCTGAGAAAAGGGCCAGCGGGAGCAGATACCAAAGGTTGGTTGATCCCCTCCTGTGTAAGAACCATACAAATATTAAAAAAATATATATTATCTACCTGTTTGATAAAAAGATTTCTGGATAAAAGGCAGATTTTCAGAAAGATACCTAACCCAAGAGTAAGTTGTAAATTAAAACAGAAGTGGAGACAATATAAAAATATAAAAAAATATAAATGGGAGAAGTAAGCCGAGTCTGGGGTGGGCGTGGGGGACTGTATGACAGAAATTCAGATCATAATTTACTGGGATTGAATGGTCAGATGTGAATACAGAAAATGGAAGCCCAGGCACACCCCGTTCTTCTCATCTGTAAGAAGAAAACACATCAGCTCTTTAGAGGAAGGCAACTTAGGTCTCTGTTACTTAGCTCTGCAAGAATGTCACTGAGGCTTCGTGCGCCAGGCACAGAGAGATGGGGTGGGCTGTGTTTCTCAGTAAAAAGAAATGCCCTTACTAAGGCTGGTAAGGGGTCCCTCCCAGAGGCCACAGCCCTAATATGTTCCTCTGGGAGAGACAGTGTGTGGGGAACCACAACAACGTGGTCCCAGGGTGTAGGTTTCTGATGGTTTATCCGCTGCTAAAGGGGGCGGTAATGACACTTCGGCAGAGCTTCTGAAAGAGTCACAGCACCCTACTGTCTATGCCCCAGGAGCACTGACCTCCAAATTCTTATCCCACCACTACCCTTTCCTAGCTATGTGATCCATGATTGTGTAGCCTCTCTGAGCCTCAGTTTCCTCATCTGAAAAGTGGGATGATTGCCCTTGGGATTGCTTCCAAGATTATGAGAAAAATAGTCATGAAAGACTGTTGCCCAATACCTGCTACAGGATACACAAAACATCATGGTAAAGCCTCTCATCCCACAGATAGTCTGTTGTAGATGAAAATGTCGGGTGGGGATTCCCAACCTTTCCGAGTTACAAGAAATCATTTTGTCATCAAATATTTCACAGACTCACGCACCACAGCTCCTTACTTTCTGTACCCACGGGCAGAGAAAATATATGCTAGCAATACTTTATTTCATAGATTTTTAGTTTTTTTAAAATTTATTTGGAGAGAGAGAAAGAGGGAGGAAGGGGCAGAGTGAGAAGACAGAGCATCTCAAGCAGGTACCGCATCATCGGCGTAGAGCCTGATGTGGAGCTCGAGCTCATGAACCGTGAGATCGTGACCTGAGCTGAAATCGGATGCTTAACTGACTGAGCCACTCAGGCACCAGATGGTAAGAGTTTAAAAGGGCTTTGTAATTCACGAATCCTAATAGCATCCACACACATTACAAAAGTGTAACACACACTGAGTAGATGCAGCACTCTACTGCCCATGTTGCCACAGGGCGATTCCTGGGCTTTTCACTGATACCAGGGGCCCCTCCAGGGCTCAGTGGTCCTGGGAAACGTGTGTGTGTGTGTGTGGGGGGGGGGTTTCTGACGGGTCGCAGATGTTGTCTACTGGACTGTGTGGCAGGCTCCACTCCTTAGCACACACGGGCTGAAGGAGAGGCCCACTATGTCATTCTGGTAGCCAAACCACCCTTTCCCAGGAGTGAAGGCTTAATAGTGGATTAATCCACTTCATTGCATGTTGAATAGCATCTCCCCCAAACTCATGTCCAACTAGAACCTCAGAATATCCAATAAGGTTTTTGTGATATAATCAGTTAAGATTAGGGTAGGTGTCCCCAAATCCAAGACTGGGCCCTAGACTCAAAGACTGTTGTCCTCATAAGGAGGCCAAGTGGAGGCACAGATGTGCACACAGGGAGCAAGCCTTGTGGAGACAGCGGCAGGGACTGGGCTGATGTGCCTGTAAGTCAAGAAACACCCAGCAGAAGCCAAGAGAGAGGCACCAAGATTCTCCCTGAGAGGCTCTAGAAGGAACCAACCTTACTGACACCTTGATGTCAAGCTAACAGCCTCCAGAACTGGGAGAGAATACATTGAAGCCTCCTCGTGTGTATTATTTTGTTGCAGCAACCTTAGCCAACGAATCCGTTGTGTAAGCTCATTTTTTCAGCCTTGATTTTTTTTCTTATGACTAATAAGAATTATTAATAAGAGTGATAATTATGACTAAGTGTTCGTAATAGAACATTTAGAATATAAAATCAGACACAAAAGTTAAATAAAATCAATCACCCTTTATTCCACCACTTGAAGACAACTATTGCAAACATTCTGATGTTTATTCACCTGGACTTTCTGTGTGTGTGTGTGTGTGTGTGTGTGTGTGTGCGCGCGCGCGCGCGCGTGCATGCATAAATTATTTTTTAAATGATTTTCAGGTGATCGATATCTGTGCTTCTGTGCTTTGTTTCTGACTAGGTAGAAGCAGAGAAATCAAAACCCGTGCAGCACAGCCCTTTTTAATATCCTCAGATGACATTCTGGACAATTTCAATCTTTCCCTAAACCAGAGAGTGGTCCAGCTGGCAGGGAGGCCCTCCCACTTCTGACGGACAGATGCTGACATATGTCTAATAAATTTAGTGCTTAGCTGTAGCTTATGTTCCAGTCCATGGTGCCCAGGAGATAAGACAGAACTGGTAGTATGTAAAACCTTGACAGCCTCTGGGCTTCAGGACTTAGCGTATCTTGATCATTAGGTCTGTTTACCAAGAAAAGTCTTTTGAAGGTTTTCCCTGTGGAACAGGGTTATTTCCAAACGGCATATGGTGAAAATGTTACGTGAGCTTCCTGCAGCTTGTCTGCACCTGACAGGTTACAGGGGGAAATTGCTCTTGGCAGCCCAGAGTGGCCCCTTGAACTTGGGCTGTCTGCTCCCCGGCTGTGCCCGCAGTGCTAGCTCCCTCTGCAGCTGATGGCGAGAAAGCCGGAGCAGAAACACAAGAGTGGGTGCGGCCCGTGGATGGCAAGACTGGCAGAAGGCTCAGGGCCAGCTCTTCCCTGGGCAGGAGGGGGATCCGTCTCGTGTCCCCAGCCTGGAGCCAAATGGCCGGCATTGGCCTGAAGGGGCTCAAAATATTAGCAGTGGCGGGGTACGCGGTCTCCAGCTCTCCACTATTGGAGGAGACTGAACTTCTCCAAGTGGAGAGAAGTTCAACTGCCCCTGGGAGGAAGGGTGGACCTGGCTCCTTAGTGTGGGCACCGAAGGCTCAACCCCCTCAGGGATGTTTGCCTAATCCCCAGCCCAGAGGCCTAAATTCCTGGAGCCCCAGTGCGCATGTGAAGAGATCCTCAGAGGTTTTCTTCCTCTCTCTTCCCTTCCCCCTCTCCTCCTTCCCTCCTACCCTCTGCCCTCTCCTCCTCCCTCCCCTTTTGCTTCCCTTCAAGGAATTTGAATTTGCACCAAAATATAAATAGGCTGCAGGGGAGGGGCATTCTCTGGCTTTCTTACAAAGGCAGATTTGGCGACCCCTGCATGTATTTCTTGGTGGGAGGCCTGCTGGAAGCTGGGGAGTGAGCCTGCCCTCAGCTGGGAGCTGTGCTGTCCACGCCTCCACAGACCCCGCCCCGACCCCCTTGTCTGTTATCGCCTGGCCCCAGGTGACCGTGGGGAGGCTGTTCTGGCCATCTGAGCAGAGCCTGCCGCAATCCACACTGTGTCGCCAGGAGCATCCCCACGAGCATCCCCAGCAAGGAGAGGGCCCGGAGGTCCTGGCTCCCCTTTCCTCCAAGGTCTCTTTTACCGGGGTGGCCCCTCCCCCCCACCCAACTCAGTTTCTCGAACTGGACAATGAGCCCACGGTGGTAGGTGGAGTTTTTGTGACTCTCTGTGCCCAGGGAAAGGCAAATGCAACCTTACTTGGAACGGGTGCAAATGATCTTGTGCAGAGGAGGGTTGTGAACATGCCCTGCTCCGGGGGTCAGATCTGTCTTGCCCCGGCACCCCTGCACTCGGGAGACTCTGCCTATCAGCTTGATGCCCCCTTTCTGCTACGCCCTGAGCGCATCCTGAATCCAGGGGTCACCTCCGCGGCCTCTGCCCCCCACCATCGCCCACCATCACCCCACACCCCAGAAACCCCAGAGTCCCTGCTTCCATGCTTATCCCTCTATGGTGTATCTTCTTTCTTTCTTTAAAAAATTTTTTTTAATGTTTATTTATTTATTTTGAGACAGAGCGAGCGCAAGTGGAGGAGGGCCGGGGGGGGGGGGTGGGTAGAGAGAGAATCCCAAGCAGGATCCCAGCTGTCAGCGCAGAGCCTCACGGGGACGGGTGGGGAGGTGGGTGGGGAGGCTCCGTCCCACAGATCCTGAGATGAAGGCCTGAGCCGAAATCAAGAGTCTGCAGCTTAACGGACTGAGCCACCCAGGTGCCCCCTGTGGTGTATTTTCTGTGCAAGCGTCAGTAATACTGTTAAACGTCAGTCAGACCCGGGCTGCCTCCTGCTTCAAGACCCTCCTGTGGCGTCACCTGCTGTGCAAGTCCCGCTCGGCACCTTGGGCTGTGTGGTCCCTTGCCTGGTTTCCTGGGCCCTCTGCTGCACCTCTCCCGCTGCCTGGCCTCCATGTGCCAAGCTCATTTCTGTCCTTCGGTCGTGGCATTTCTGCTCCCTCTGCCTGGACCATTCTACCCCAGGCACAGTGGGGCTCCCTCCTCACCCCACTCTGGAATCACCTTGGGTCCCCCTCTGCTGTTCCTTCGCAGGGCTGCCTCCCTGAGCGTGCAGTCCCTTCCCCCAACCCGGCCCTTGATCCTGCGGAACTTAACCCCGTGGCACTGAGCATGAGGGAATGCCTCATTTCTTTAAAAAAAAAATTTTTTTTTATTACGTTTATTTATTATTGAGAGACAGAGCAAGACACAGCATGAGCACGGGAGGGGCAGAGAGAGGAGACACAGAATCTGAAGGAAGCTTCAGGCTCTGAGCTATCAGCACAGAATCCGACTCGGGGCTCTAACCCACCAACTGCGAGATCATGACCTGAGCCGAAGTCGGATGCCCAATGGACTGAACCACCCAGGCGCCCCAGGAAATGCCTCATTTTTTTATGGACTTATTTATCTACTAACTGTTTGGGGCTGAATATTTGCGCCCCCCCCCCCACATTCGTTTGTTGGAGTCCTAACCCCAATGTGATGGTATTTGGAGGTGGGGCCTTTGGAAGGTAATTAGGTTCAGAAGAGGTCTGGATGATTGGGCCCTTGTGGTGGGATTCGTGCCCTTCTAGAAGAGGAAAGCAGGCCAATGTGCCTGCTCTCTTTCTGTCTGTCTCTCTCCACACGCTTGCACCAAGGGGAGGCCTTGTGAGGACCCCGTGAGCCAGGAAGTGGGTTCTTACCGAAAACCAAATCTGAGGCCCTTTGATCTTGGACTCCCAGCCTCCAGAACTGTGAGAAACAAATGTCTTGTTGAAGCCACCCAGGCCGTGATGTTTTGTCATAGCAGCCTGGGCCCAGACCCTTACTTATAGATCTACTCTTACCTAATAGAAACCGAGCATCAAGAGGACAGGGGTCTTTTTTTTTTTTTCTTTTTCCTTGCTTGCTATAATAATCCTGGAGCCTCAAGAAGCGACTGGTATGTCGTGGGTGCTCAATAGTGTTAAATGTAGAATGAATAGGCGTCTGGACTTTCCTCCAGTCCCGTGCACTTTTCCGCGACTGTCCGTGTGTCCTCCGCCTCCCGTGGGCACTACGTGACGAGCTGATAGTTTTCTGAAGAATCTGGAAAGTGGTCTTCATTCCAGGGGGGCTCATGCATGAAGTGGGGGAGACTCGGGTGGATGTGTAATGATGTGTGATAAGATCAAAGTAGTCTGGGGGTGGAGGTAAGAGAGGACAAGCTAGTGAATAGCAGCTCAAGGACAAAGTCAGGTGGTCCCGTCCCAGGCTGAAGTCCTGGTCCTGTTACATCTTGAGAGTGGTGAATGTTTTAAAACTTTTTTTTAATGTTTATTTACTTTTGAGAGAGAGAGAGAGAGAGAGAGAGAGAGAGCGAGCATGAGCGGGGACGCTCAACCGACTGAGCCACCCAGGCGCCCCAGAGAGTGGTAAGTGTTTTAAAGCCTCTTGCCCACTAAAGGATAGTTTTTGTTTTGTTTTGTTTTGTTTTTTGAGCAGGGAAGGGGCAAAAAGAGAGGGAGAGAGGATCTTTAAACAGGCTCCGTGCCCAGCACAGAGCCCGACACGGGGCTCAATCCCAGGAACTGTGAGATCATGACCTGAGCTGAAATCCAAAGTTGGATGCTTAACCCACTGAGCCATCCAGGTTCCCCCCTCCTTTTTTTTTTTTTTAATTGCTCTTCTCTTTCTTGGATTCCTATATAATTTGTGTAAACAAGATAGTGTCACAGTATAAATAATAAGAGCAATATCTTCTATTTATCTTGTGTTTTATCGTTTTCAAAGCCCTTCTTTATCTTTTTTAAATTTATTTTTAATTTTTTTAAATGCTTATGTATTTTTAAAAGTGTGCAAGCAGGGGAGGGGCAGAGAGAATTGGGAGCAGGCTCTGAGCTGACAGCACAGAGCCCGACACGGGGCTCCAACTCATCAACCACAAGATCGTGACCTGAGCTGAAGTTCGACACTCAACCAACTGAGCCGCCCAGGTGCCCCTGTCTTTTCTTTCTTTCTTTTTTTTAATCCTCCATTGGTAGTTCTTATCCTTATTTTATAGATGAGGACAATGAGGGTCAGGGGCGTGAGACTCTGGGTCACACAGCAGAGAGAGCAGCCTTTTGAACATAAGGGCCCAATGCAAGAAAAGCTTCCAGAAGGCAATATGGTGCTGGGGACGCAGCATGGGAGAACACGAAGGATTTCATGTAGACACTTTTGTCACTAATCACTTGGCCATACTCAGCAAGGAACTCGTTCTCCTAAGGCCTACGATCCTCAACTCTGACATGAAGGCTTTCCAGTAGAATCACTCATTTCCCAATGTGAACACACATCAGAATTCCGGGGTCTTGTCCCCACCCTGCAGATTCTGATTCAGTAAGCCTGTGATGAGATCCGGGGGCAAATATTTTTAGAAAGATGCTAGGTGGCTTGCCTGACTTGTCCACATTTACCCCTGTCACCCCGATGCTCTCTTCTCAAGAGTGCCCCCTTCCCTCTGAAATGTGCCCGGGGGGGGGGGGGGTGTCTCTCTCAAGGTCCCTTCCAATCTGACCTGCCAGGAGTTCTAGACTTCTCGGAGTGTCCCCAGGGCATCAGTGGTAGAAAGTGTGTCTCTTTCCTACCCCCCAGGGTGTGGTGGAATCTTTAACTAATGGAAGGCAGCCAGCAGCGCCTCTAGGTAGAAACGGCCTGGTGCAGATCGGCTGCTCTGAGGGAGTCACATGGAAGGAGAACCACAAAGGCCACAGGATCCTTCTGAAACCTTTGGGATCCTTCACCTTCACTCGGGCTAGGCAGGGTAAACCACTCTCTCCCCAAGAATAACTCTTTCTGCCACTTCTCCCTATCAAGCAAGCAAAAATATCCAAGTATCCTCTTGTTTAATTCAGTCTTCTTTGTTCTTCATAGCTTGTCCAGCAGTGAGATTACAGTTGCATGAAAATTAGTCTCCTTTGAAGAAGGCATTTGAGTGATTTTAGGTGGGCCACATGGCCATCCAATATTGGCACAATTAAAAAAAAAAAAAAAAGGTCTCCAGTAAATACAACAGGCACAGTCACAGCATACAGACAAACACCATTTGCCTCCACCTCTCCTCCCTTTTTGTGTGATATTTTCAAATATTAAACAACAAGTGCATTTTATCATTCCGCAATGTCAAGTAAGGTCATTACTGTAGTACTTTTTTCAGGGCGAAAAAAAATCCCTTCACTTCGAGGGGCTTGTGGTTTGTCAGGATGAGTCAGGGAATTCTCATGATGAGCTTTCAATGGAAATGTCGCCACTCTGTTTATAATTATAACCTTCACTCATTGCGGACAGTCAGGCAGAAGGGCCACAGCAAATAGCTCCAATTAGAAAATGACATGTTTGGTGAAAATTCCCCTAAACAAAGGCTTTCCGCAGTGACCCGACTTCCTAACATTCCCCACTCTCTCAGGAAAATAACTGACTGGACAAAAATGTGGGAAAAAGCAACAAAAGGCTTGGCTTCCAGATGCCCCTCCAGGGACCAATGATCTCAAAGGCCCACATCATCTAGCAACAGCTTGTAGGCCGCTTCCTACAAGTGAGGATTTACGCACATCCCGAATCTACACCCTCTGTCCCAGGCTGGTCTCTTGAGTGGAGCTTAAGAGATGAGATATTTTGTGTGTTCCTTTGGTGGACTAGGAAGGCAGGTGGAGATACGGCGGGAAGAAACATGAAAAGAAACCCCTTATTTCCTCCTCTCTCTTTCTTCACAATAAGCCAGGAGATAAAAATGTGGTTCTTGTCTATTTTTATTATGAAAACTACCCTCCTTAGTACCGTGAAGATAGGCATTGAGGTTAGATTTTCAAGATCAGTTTGCGAGGGACAATATTTGGTATAAACTCAGGCTCCAGATAGGTCAGAATCCCAGGTTTCATGAAGATGGCAGAAGGAATCACTGCGGTTGGAAAATCACCACTAGGTGTTACCCCTGTGGTAGAAGGAGTAGAGCAGGGACTGGAAGGGAGCCTCTGGATGGCTGGAAATTCTGGTTCTTGGCCTTGGGGATTGTTACACAGGTGTGTTCTGTGAAAAATTGAGCTGTCAGCTTGTGCCCTTTTCTAGATGTATGTCATATTGCGATGAAGCATTTAAAAATGTTCAGCCCCATGACTTCTCCAGCTCTACCTGTGGGTCTTTTGCCTTTTGGAAGGGAAGCCTGTGTGTGTGTGTGTGTGTGTGTGTGTGTGTGTGTGTGTAGAGAAGGTCCATTCCTCTCTGTCTCCCTCACCCCTGTCTCACTTACTAGCTGTTTCTGATCCCTGGTTGGGGAGGGGGGTGCGGTGCAAAGAGTAAGGAGAACCATCAAGTTCTGAGGTGATGGGCACAAAGTGGGCAGAGTGAATGCTGCTGACGCTCCTCCCACCACCAGTCCCCAGGTGCTGTAGTATTGGAGGCTAATGGCCCACAGTTGTCCCCTTCCCCCTTTTGGAAGGATTTGCCCTGGCCAGATAGAAGCCACCTCCCTGGGTGATGACCCTGTATCTCCCCAAACCTCGCCCCACTCCTTTCTCCATGTTACAAGCAGCAGCCAATGACCAGGTGACAAGGAGGTAAAGCCTGGCCTCTTTCCGCAGGAGAGACCAGTGCTCCCTGTGGGGCCAATGAGAAGCTACCTTCTCCCAGAGACCATATCCTTGTTTTGTGCTTCCCCCATCCTATCCCAATCCCCCACTCTCCTTACCCTGACAGCTGTTCCTCAGTAACGTGACAAGAATGTCCATGGTGGGCACCACTCCAAGGGAGCCCAGCCGCCGACAGCTGGCCCTGAGCTCTCCAAGCCTAGGGAGAGTTGAGGGCTGAAGGCTTCCCTTAGTCCCCTTGTAAGCCTTCTCTGCTCGCTGCAGACATTCTCCCCCTCTAACGCTCCGTGGCCACGGATCCCCTCATCCGCCCCTGGAGACCAGAGGGTCCGCTGCTGACTTCTCTGCTGACCCCTCTCCATGCCAGCTTCCCCACATGGCCCCCAGTTAGTCCTTGCAAACCGTCTGCCAAAGTCCAGGAGAGCAAGCTGTGTACTATTGTTCCCTCCCCTCTGCCAGCCGCCCCTCACGTTTTAAGGGTTGTTGGCTAAGAGAAAGGTCCATGTTATACCCCCAACTATGAGGCATCACCTCACAAACTCCCTACACTCTTGCCTTGAGGCTTCCCGAAAGAGAGTTGGAGGGACTGGTGGTATTCAGGGCACAGCCTTCTCCAAAGAGTGGGTCACAGAAATGTGAAACGGTTGTTGGATGGCCTTTTGGACAGTTTAACGTCTGATATTTATGTCTTGATGCCCAATTAAAATTTATTTCCAATGTGACATACTGTCACTCTAACAGCCTTGTGTGTTTTAGAGTTTGCCAGAGAGGTGACGTTATTGCATCCGTCGAGAGTCCTTGGACTATGTGCTGAATTTTACCTTTGTAGTTTTCCTGAATTCTCCACTTGGCTTTTGGCTGACAGACATTCTGGATGCTACTTCCGAGCTTCAAGAAGACCCCACAGACACAGGACCCAAAATGCTGCTCATATCACCTGGGGACACCCCGGTCTTCCTCTCGCACGACGCGTTCCACATTCAGCTGGTCAGACGTGAGGTTTCCGAACCAGGCTGTATCTCAAGATTCCAGATAGCTTCTTAGGTTGCATGATAAACTGGAAAGAGCTGTAATAATTCTGCTTTCGAGTCCTAGCTCATCCCCCCTCCCCCCCCCCCACAAAAAGCTCTTCTGTCCTCATTTTCCTTAGCCGAAAATGGGGGAGCAGTCCTGGGCAATCCCTGAAGCCCCCTTCACTCTTACACTCCGATGCTAATGATCTTGAACTCAGTTGTTAGACACTATCAACCGGTCAGTTTAGAAAAAGAAGTCGACCTAACATCCATCTTCAGAGGCGGTCTCCGTCAGCCTGTCCGGCCATCTGTCATGACAGTGCGACAATACCAGGGGGGACCAGGCCTGTGAGCAAATGTCACCCTTGGTGGGGGAACCGTGAGTCTCCTTTTAGATACTGTGGAACAACCTTGCAAAACAAAGTTTAGCAACAACGCAGGTCAGACAAGTAGGGCCCCTTTACAAATAGCAACCCTGTGGGTTCATATAAACAGATGTGAGGCACCTCCTATTTTCACTGGATCCCCCACTTGGCAACGGAGGAACAACAGTAAACTGCTTGTTGCTGGCTTCTGTCTCTGCCGGGGGAAAAAAAAGTTGACTCTCAAATGCTGCTGAGTTTTTTTGCTTTATTAAGAAACTTGATAAATATAGTTCAGTCAGTGTGTGGTCCATCTTGGATTTATAGCCAGCTTCCAAGCCTTACCAGAAGAGGTCACAGCATAAAACCCTGTGCCTCTTGTTTGCTTTGATGACAGAAAACTCACGAAAACATGAAGCCCGTGGATTCCTGACTCAGTCTCCCAGGTGTGGGGCCACTGCCCTTCCCACCCTCCCTCCCTTCCGCCCGCCCTGACCGTGTCTGCTTCTGTCCTTCCTGGAGCTGCCCAGGCCTCAACCCATGTGTGCAACCTTTTCAGAGGACTGTTGACAGGTTTGAAAATAAAGCAGGTGATGTAAAGAACAACACGAAGTCATAGATATACGAAAATCAACCAGTTTGTCTCTACAGCGTGGAGATTAGCAAGGATCAGCTGTCCGGCCAGACTGCTCCTGGGAGGCCTCCCTCCTCCTGGCGGAGACCAGGGCAGCTGAGCCCTTCTCTGCCTCAGCTGCCTGGCTGCTACTCTGGGTCATCTCTGTTATTCTCAGACACTCCTGCGCTGTCCCAGAATGCCAGGGCACACGGGCCACCAAACTGCTCAGATGAACCTAAAAGTTGGTTTGTGACATGGTACTTGGAGAATCTCTCCCTGTGGCCTGGTTCACTGCCCCTCACAAGTGAGCGGCTGGGGGCAGAGCCCTGGGGCCGAAAGCCAGTGTCGCAGGGACACGCTGTGGTCGAAGGAGACCTGTTATGGGCAAACAACCCTCAGGAGGCATTGCTGGGTTTGCTTGGGGTCTTACGTGTCCTTCTGGATTTGGGGAGCAAGAGTAAAACGATTACCTGAGAACAGTACTCGGGGATTCTGAGATCTCCACAAGGAGACGATACTCAAATCCTGGAGGTGGGGTCGCATGTTGCCTTGTCTTCTCATTTTCCTCCTACCTATTCCTGGTCTTTGTTTACATCGGCGTGCAAAACAATTGTTCTTCCTCCAGACATCAGTGGGATGGGGGCTTGTATTTATTTGCGTAAATGTATCAAAACCTCTCTGGAAAAAAAAAAAGGGACATATAAGAGGCTCCTGGTATCCGATACCAGTGAATGCTCTGGAAAGAACCCAAATGATGAGAGGAACCATGAGAGTACCTTGCGATGGCAGATCCTTTATAAAAAGTATTCATATTCACTGTGATCCCATTTTAAACACATCCTGACCCTTTCAGCAACCCTGTGTCTCTGTGGCCTGCCCATGACTTGACATCCCTCAGCCCATCCCTGCCGCCATGTTGTAGAACGTGGCTGTCGGGTCCAGTCTGAACAAACTCCTTTCTAGATGAGGCACTGGGATTTGAGAGTTTCCATAAATGAGATGGAGCCTCTGAATTTCTCCTCAGAGGGAAATTTTACACACCTGCTCCCCCCCCTCACCAGACTGAATGATCACACTGGCATATGAAATTGTGATTGTGAGGTTTGTCACGATGTGAGGGATTGTCCAGTGATGTCAATGAACCGAGGAAACCACAGTCGCCTGTGGAATGGAACATGATCCCCTTGAGAACAGAAGGCTGAGTTTCCCTGAGTGGTTATGTCGGAACTTCCTGTCTTTAGAGAACCTATTCACTAGGGGGAGAGGTTGAATGCACACTGATGACAATCTAGAAAACATCACAAATGAGTGCAAAGACTAACTCCGTGGGGATACACGAGAGCCTGCCTTTTCTCGATATACTCTGTGGTTCAGTCCAAGGAGGACATGATCCTCCCTTCATTGTCTTGTACAGAAACTCAGGTGAAAAACCTAAGCAACCTGCACACAGTCGTGCTGGTAGTAAGAGGCAGAGCCGGGGTCCAGCTTAGGTCAGCCTGTGTCCTTAATCCCTGGGCACACCTGTGGAGAGAGAGCTACTGTCCTAGGAATCCTTCCAGGACAGCTTGTGTTCACAAAACTTTCTTTCCCTGAGATAAAGAGTTTCTTGCTGGGAACCCCGGAATGCAGGCTGGTGCCTTAAGTCCAGTGTGGCATTCCACGCTGCCCTGCGCAGAGCCCGTGGGTGTGCGTGCCATCTTGTCAGGGTCTGACATCGCCACCTCGCGTATGCCCTGTGTGGTCTCAGTGCTCAACAAAGATACCTACTGACCTGACTAGTGTCTGAGCAAGTTAAATAAAAAAAAAAAAAATAGCGTGATACTTTATGAGACTTCTGCTGTGTACATAAATTATTTCATTTTATCCATACAACATTTATGATTCTCATTTTTCAGTGAGGAACCAGCTTCAGGAAAATTAATAACTTGCTCAAAGTCTCAGAGGTAGGGAGGCAGGGTTGAGACCCAGCTACCCATTTGTCAGATCCCAAAGCCCGTCTCCTGCTTGACCTCCGTGTCCAAGTGCTGGGACACTGGGGAGGGAAGCATGTGTCTGGTTCAGGTGAGACCTTGGAGGTGAGCTTCTCACGATCAGGGCTTCCCGGAACCCGTGATTTTGTATAAGTCACACCCACGTGAAACCAAAGCATCGGCCGGTGGAAACAACTCCAGCCCAGAAAAAGCTGATGGCGCCCATCAGCACCCAAAGCCAGTCTTTCTTGAAAAATGAAATGTGCCAATCCCCCCTAGCTCCCAACTCGGGTGTCAAATACATGAAACATCATACGTAATCAGAGCACACGGGCATTTGTGTAACTGTGCACAATTAAAACTAGGTTCTGCTATTCCTGGGAAACATATTTTTAGTTTAAGCTGGGGTGTAATGAGATCTCTAAAAATAACACCGTGAAAGGTGAGGCTGAGTGTGGGGGGTGAGTTCACCCCAGTGCTGAGGCAATAAAACATTATTCATGGTCCGTTTAAAGCTCTGCAGCCCTGGGCCAACTTTTTTGCCTGAACAGAAGTTTGGTTCATCCTGTTTGGACCTAACTCAGTTTCCATCTAAATGGTGGTGGTCTGAACAAGAGGAACTTAGGATATAATAGGCCACGGGAGGAATTTTTCAGCAGCTGGAGCCCCCCCCCCCCCCCCCGGCTGGTTTCTCTCTGCAGGGCTCTGGTTACACTGGGGCGAGAGGCTTGGCTAGCCAGTGTTGAGACCACCCCACGGTCCCACCGGCTCACTGCCCTGCGGGGTGGGGAGGGTTCGGGCACGCCTGTAACCTCAGACGCAGAGCATGGCACCCAGTAGCGAGCGGAAATAGTGAACCGAAGTTCAGAGCAGATGTGACGAACTTCAAGATTTTAATAATTCAGGCTCTGGTGGGGATATAGTTTTCCTGGACAGAGAAGCACTGTGTTAAGTGTGCCATCCGTAAGTACTTTGAACGCTCGTACGCGTGCGCACGCTCACATCCCCTGGAACATTCACATGGGTGCCCGTGGCCAGGCCTCCTGTTCCGATAGCAACAGCAGGTGATCCTCAGATTTCTTATCTCACTCTTGTCATCCTGCGTCCTTGGGCTGTGCTAGCGAAGCGGAGACACAGGCTGGATTCTGCTGATGACCCAGTTGACTTCAGTCTCTTTCATGGTCGTAAATGTTTGCTCGTGTGTTTATCTGTTTATTTATACTCAATCTCCACCGAACACAGATCCAGTGTGAGGTCATAGGCTCCGCCCTACCCACGGACTCACAAATATCTTGCCATAGAAATTGTACATGTACTTAAACGTGGTCCAGTACAAAGCAGCCCGCTCTGGGAAAAATTGCCCGTAGCTCAGTCTTTCCCACCGATACCGGCAGGGTGGTTAAATGGAGGTTATCACCAAGGGGGCTGGAGTGATTACAATTCTGTACATTCAGTCTTAGCCCAAGGCAATGCTGAGAATGACCTTTGACAAGCACAGGGCATGTGATCACATTTACAGTGCTTTGTCCAGAGGCAAACGAGAGCTATTGAAATGTCTTGTTAGAACTTGAATACATTTAGGCAATTATTTTTTTTTGTGGTGCTAAGACGCTTGGTTAGTACTTCCGGGGCTGATGTGACTGACCACATATCTGTGTGACTATTTGCTTTATCCATTACTTGGCTGAAATGGACTGTTCCCCATGCCCTACCTAGTCAGAGAAGCCTTGGTTTTAAGAGCAGCAGGGCATTGTTAGATTATCAAGGCCAACTCCGTAATTTTTATAGCTGACATCAACACCCAGTTTGGCGAAATGACTTACACAGCATCACCTGGCATTCAGTTTGGATTTGGAGTTGCTTACATGCACATGTTAACCTTTACTGAACCTCTACTGTTCAGTTTCAGAAAGTAGACCTGCCCTACATAGATAGACCTTTGAGTAGTGTGTCTTTATCTCTGCTGGTTTCCTTTTGAACCCTTCTCCTACCTAGGCAGAAGCCTCATTCTGAGTCCACTCCATTCCCATTTCTTCTCAACAGGTCTTTCTCAGAAACCGTTAGCAGGAAAGGACCAGAAAAGTGCACTCACGCTCTGGTAAAAATGACCGAGGATAGCTGCTTTGTGTATCCACGAGCGATTACATTGCATTCGAAGTGTGAAAATTTAGTGACAACATTTGAGGCTGCCCCAGGTCAGTGGGGAATATTTTGGCAAGGGGGCCACTGAAATTATACTACGGTGTGGAAATTGAGGGGTCTGACTTAGGCCTGCCATGGAATTATGGGATGAGAGATCGTCACACAAGCCATTGACCCACGCACTTTGCTAATAGATAAAGAAACTGAAATCCAGAGGGGAAAAGTGAGTTTTCCCCAATTCCAAGGAGCTAGTTAATGACAGAGCAGGGAGGGCCTCTAGGATTTACAGAAAGGTGAAGTTGGCATGACACGCAGAAGCGTTTACCTTTTGACTTCATTTATTCATTCTTTTGTGAAAAATTTGTGTGCCTACTCTCTGTCCAGCAGGGTTTGGTGTTGAATGATGAACAAAGCAGCACTGTTCCTGCCCTCTTGGGGCTTATAGTCGATACGGTGAGTGCATCAAAGAAAAAAGACACTGTCGCACACCATATACTTAATCATAAACTCTGAGAAGTGCCCTGGAACTTGATACAGTGCTGAGAAAGAGAGAGTAGGAGGAAGGAATTCATTCAGGTTGGCGCTCTGAGGAAATAACATTGGCATGGCTACCAAAGACCTCCATTTTGCTTCCAACCTCCTCCTATAAAATGGCACCCTGCCCCGGAGCTCCCTCTCATATTGCTTTGTGTTTTTCCTTAGCATGTATCACCCTCTGACACAGCCTGTATTTATTGGTTTATTTCTGTATTTACTCCAACTAGAATGGAGACTCTAGGTGGACACGGAGTTTCATCTAGCGCCTAGAAAAGTGATCGATAATAACTGTTAAACGAATGAATGAATGAATGAATGAATGAACTGGAGCTAAGGTCTGCAAAGGGCCAGGTAAAGGGCTGCTAAGAGCTGTGTGTAGAGAACTTCCCCAGCAGAGGGAATTATATGTACAAAGAAAACAAGGGGATGGAACTCACCCCGGAGAACCTAAAAGACGGGAGACACGTGGCCTGCAGTGGAGTTGGAGAAGTCAGCAGAAGCTGACTTATGCAGAGCCTTGAAGCCATGGTTGGAATTTTGAGGTTGAGCCCAAGTTAGATGGACAGATGTAGACAGGCTTCACTCAGGGAGTGCTTTTGAGTGGAAGTCCCCACAGAGCTTGACCTCAAGGAAGTCATTATCTGTGAGAGGAGTCTATACAGACACACAGCTAATACATGCCTGGGAATACATGCCTCTTCCTTGAGGGTGAAGACGGGGACCAGGAACATTAATTTTCTGACTTGATTGTGGAAGGGTGCAGAGGAGATGTGGGGTGTGGTGCACAAGGCAGAGCAAAAGGTGTTCTAGGCAGAAGGAAGGGCATGGACAACAGCCAGAGAGTCTGCCATTTCAGTGAGTGGCTCGAGGTTCAAATGGCTAAATAAAAAGGTGCTTTTCAAGGTTGGACCTACGTCTGGCCAACTCCCAAGTTCACGTCTTTTCACCGCACCATGCTGAGACTTGACTTGGAGGGAGACAGCTGGGGTGGATGGGGGACTTTTAGGGCTCACAGCTATGCTGGTTCCTATGTGTATAGGAAAAAGCATCCATTCTGATGGCCACATCTCACAGAAGAAAATGGGGCTTGCGGAGGTGAAGTCACTTGTTCGAGATCACACAGCTTGTGAAAGGTAGGCTCCCAGGCCAGTTTCCCAGAGGTGGCGTAAAAAAAACACAATAGGAATGTCATTTCATATTGAACTGAATTGGGAAAATACTCATGAAGTTTGCAGGGATGAAAAATGTTTGCAGTTAGTGTATGTTTTTCCCCGTGTGTGTGTGTGTGTGTGTGTGTGCATGTGTATGTGCATGGGTGTGTGGGTGTATGTGTGTGTGTGTGTGTGTGTGTGTGTAGTATTTTTCCAAAGGAATTCACAAATGGCTCAGTTCTGCTTGTCTGATCTTATCAACAAGAGTTCTTTAACACTTAATACTTGATGCTTTTAATAAATAATTTTTCTTTTACCCAAGGTAAAATTAAACAAGATCTATCCTTATTAGCAATAATGGAGATCAGTGCAAGAATATTAATCACTGTGTTGATGCGGACAGCAGAAATCTGTCATCCCGTCATGCCCAATCCAAACTGGGTGGAGTTTATTACTGGTGTCGTCCAGCCCCACCACAGTTAGGCTGGGCTTACTGGTAGTCCGCAGTGTAATCTGGGAAACCCCTGTCAGCTACATATAGTTTAAATACAACGTAAAGGTACAGCCAATCAGAGCTGGGAGGCAGCTGGAGAAGTATGGAAAAGAGTCCTACCAATTAGGAATGACCTGTTTTGACCACAGAAATACATGTTTAGTGCCAGAGCAGAAAGGGACATTAAAGTTTCAACGGGACCATTCTTTGGCTTTAGAAAGAACCATACTTAAGCCAACCCAAGCAAAATCCAGCATGCTATTCTAGATCAAAGTCAGCAACCATTTTCTATAAAGGACCAGATCATAAAAATGTTAGGCTTTGTGGGCCATATGGTCCCTGTCACATCTACTCAATTCCGTCCTTGTAATGTGGAAGCAGCTGTAGACAATTTGTAAATGAAGGATTGCGGCTGTGTGCCAATGAAACTCTCTTTATGAAAACAGGTAGCTGGATTTCACCCATGCGTAGTAGTTTGCCAACCTCAATCTCTAGAGGAAAACAATTCCTACAGTTCTCTGGGAAGTTTTTAGTTTTTATGGCTGGAGATTCTTTACTATGCCTAGTTCATATCCCTTGGCTGTGAATCCTTCTCCTACAAAGCCTTCTTCTAGCCTTTGGGGAGGCAGGGGATTTTTGTTTTGGTGCCTCCTTTTGTTGGAAAGACTAACTCTGCCATGGGGAAAAAGATGACAGTGTAGCTTTGCCAGGGGCTCTGGAATTGGAGGACATGCATTTATGTCCTGGCTTCACCACTTACTTGCTTTGCTACCTTAGGCAAGTTGCTATGACATTGTCTGCCTCAGATTTCCCATCTACAAAATAGTTATACCCAGGATACTATCTTATGGTGCTGTTGTCGGGAATAAGTGAGGGGATGTGAGCTGGAAGGGGAGCATGAGGATGGCAGAGAGAAAAAGTGACACAAATGAAATCGTTTGAGGAGACATTGAAGAGCCTATTTGGAGACCTTAGCAAAGGGAGCAAAGACAGTCACGTATGTTGGGTTAAATAGTGATCTGTCACACTACTCTTGATAACATATATCATTCTGAAATGAATATATTCCTTACCCATATATACCTTGCCCATTTGCTTACTCCCTTATTGCCTGACCTTCGAAGCTAGAACATAAGCTCTTGGAGGGAACAACACAGGTACCTAGGAGAGTTCCGGGCACGTAGTAGGTATTCAATAAATAATTGTTCAGTGGAAAAACAAATGAATTGGAACATTTTCTCTTCCATGGAGTGCCCAGCTTCAAGAAGAATCCAGTGCAGTGAGGAAAGAAGAGACTGCTTTCAGCCAGCCATCACTGTCTGCATGAATTAATGCTGGTGATCACGCACATGTTAGACATCATTGCCAGATCACCCTCGTATGGCTTCTGCACTGACCAAAGATTTCTGGTGGTATGGACTGAATATATTCGTCTCTCTAAAATTCATATATCTGAAGACCCAACCCCCAATGTGGTGGTATTAGCAGGTGGGGCCTTTGGGAAGTATTTGGGTTTAGACGAGGTCATGAAGGTAGAGCCCCCGTGATGGAATTAGTGTCCTTGCAGAAATAGTAAGAGTCTAGAGCTTTCTCTGCCACGTAAGGGGGTAGCGAAAAGGCAGCTGTCTGCAAGCCGGGAAGAGGGTCCTCACTAAGAGCCAAATCTGTTGGCATCTTGGTCTTGGATTTTCAGCCTTCAGAACTGACTGAGACAACTGGTAACTGTTACACAAAGTTTTAATCCCGACTCTCTTGCTTGTTCACTCTGTCTGTACTCCCAGAGCATTTAAGTTGGATAATAAAGTAAGTCTCCTTTACAAGAACAAATGAAGGTTTTGCAAATATAAGAAAATCTGGAAGGTGGAGACCTTTGGACCTTGAAGTCTCCATATCCATGAGCGTTTGAATTGAATGAAGAGGCAAAAATTACTTGCTTCTTCTGCTGTGGTTCATGGTTTCTCTGGGTTGTCTGCATTTGTTTATATTTTGTTGAAGGAGATCCAACGGGAATCATTTTATTCATCTAATCTGGCCATGATGCTGCATTTACAGGAACGGTGTATATCAAGCATGAAACACTCTCCTACCTTTTATTATTATTCTATCTTACTTTTTTTTTAAGTGTATTTTTTTTTTCTTTTGAGAGAGAAAGAGTACGCACAAGTGAGTTGGGGAGGGACAGAGGGAGAGGGAGAGAATCTGAAGCAGGCTTCAAGCCCAGCATGGAGCCTAATGTGGGGCTCAATCCCAGTACCGTGAGATCATGACCTGAGCCCAGAACAAGAGTCAAACACTTAACTGACTGAGCCACCCAGGTGCCCCTTCCCTATCTTTCTTATTTCTTTGCTCTTTCTTCTTCCCTCCCTGCCTTCCATTTTTAATGCATATTTTTTGAGCAGATGATAAACTGTCTAACACAGTTCCAGGCATTCATCCCTCTTTACTTGGAAAGGAACAGATATTATAAATACAGCAATTTGAAGACATGTGTAAAGCAACCAGTAAGTAGTCTAATCCCTCTGGGGCTGAAGGAATTCCAAATGTGGGGGAGGGACCACGGGGGTGTGGTCAATCTCAGATGACTTTCTGCTGGAAATGATTTTGAGCCAGGTCTTGGAAGAATGCCTTACTCATTTTTTCCTTATAAGAGACTCTTAAAAACTGAGAATAAACTGAGGGTTGATGGGGGTGGGAGGGAGGGGAGGGGAGGGGAAGGTGGGTGATGGGCATCGAGGAGGGCACCTATTGGGATGAGCACTGGGTGTTGTATGGAAACCAATTTGACAATAAACTTCATATTAAAAAAAAAAAAGGAGGAAGTAAATGGGGGAAAGAATGGGAGGCCAGGTGGAGGGCGGAGCCACAGCACAGGGTGCAGATTTAGTTCGGAGAGAGAATTGCATTCACGAAATGTTTATTAGGCAGCAGTTCTGTGTGTCAGTTCCACCCCAGGGGTCAAAAAAAAATGAGGAGACCTGGCCTCCAATTGCTGATAATACAATGCATCGAATTAGCCGACTTTGGCTAAGAAACTTGAAACTCCACATTTTCTCTAAAGGAGATTTAGCGAAAATGTCAGCAAGTGATAAAGTGTCTCTAGTCAACCATCATCTCCACATTACTCAGTTGAATTCTTTAAAGACCAGTTGCCGATTTTGACGCCTCAGCACCAACGTCTTCAGAAGCTTGTGTTTTTCTTCCTCGGTGTGGCTAGCGTGTGGCTAGCTGGGGGGCAAGAGACCGGCTGAAAGAGTTAATCTCTCCCTAACAGCCCCGGTTAAGTGAATTTCCAAATCCGCAGGGGAAGGTATCTGGGTTTTAGCTTTGGATGAGGTTTCCCCAGTGGCTTCCTGGCCATTGTGCACATGCTCAGGTGAATCGAGGTAGAAATGTGATCGCTGCGCTTCCCTAGTCCATCCTCCCTTAGCTAATCTTGGGGAGATAAACTTCTCTAAGTTACGAAGAGATCTGGCTGGGAGACAGAGCAAAGGCCCGACACGTGGGGTTCAAACATGAGTCCAAAGAGGTCAACTGTTCTCACCTACACATTCTTAGAACGCCATAGCCATATGTATTTTTTCTTCCATCAGGCTGGGATTTTTCAAAAGTGGATCAGTTTGGAACCAATGATACGGGACAAGTTAAAAAAATGTTCGTTACTATTTTTTTTTTTTAAATCAAATTCAGAGGTGGCAGTGGTGGCGGGATGGGACAAAAATCACATTTGGGAAGTGCCTCGTTTCTGTCAAAGCTTTATGCGTATGCTCACACTTACTTCCCAAAGTAAAGAGCGCCTTGATCGAGATCACACATCTAAAAAGAGGCAGCGCTACGTAGTCAACCCTTTATTTTCTTTTTGTAAGATTCAGCCTTTTCCCACTACACCATCCTGTTTTTTGTTCGTGTTATTAGGTTATTGTGAAACCAAAAAAGGTTATTTGATGTTGTGCATCGCTTTTAAGAACACGTGTGCAAACATTTCTTTCGGTCTTCATGTTATACTGCCAAGGAGGTGAGAATCTCTACTCTTCTTGCATTGTGCAGGCAATGACTTCATCCTCCTTTTACAGGGAAGGAGGCTCACAACGGCTCCATGAATTGTCTGTGGTCCCTTGGCTAAGAGTAGCAGAGTTGGAGTCACATCTAGGTCTCTGGACTCCAAATTCCAAGCTCTTTGTCCTCCAGCTGGGCTGTTGGGTAATCCTACGACCACATAGAATATGGCTTCGGTCATGTGAGTCACCAGTAAGTATGCGCCAGCACCGCGTCTGATCTTGCATGATCTGTCTGGCTCTTTGAAGAACATTGTGTCTTGGAAGCAGTGATCAGTAGGGGAAAGCTAACGTGGGTATCCTACCAGCGGCTGCATTTTGTGAGACGTTCACAGCGCGTGCGAACCCCTTTGTAAAGGGACATGGTCTGTACATTCATTCGTCGGCACTTAGTGATTTTGAATGATTTTACTCCCAAACGCAGTGAGTGTATTATCACCTCACATCTGACACAAAGAAGTGAGCAGGTTATCAGGACTATTAGCTTCAGTTTCTTTTTTTTTTTTTAATTTTTTTTTAACGTTTATTTATTTTTGAGACAGAGAGAGACAGAGCATGAACGGGGGAGGGTCAGAGAGAGAGGGAGACACAGAATCTGAAACAGGCTCCAGGCTCTGAGTGGTCAGCACAGAGCCCGACGCGGGGCTCGAACTCACGGAGTGTGAGATCGTGACCTGAGCCGAAGTCGGCCGCTTAACCGACTGAGCCACCCAGGCGCCCCTAGCTTCAGTTTCAAATTAAAAATGTTGGTGCTGAGTTAAGGACTTATAATGAGCCACTGACCAAGGCAGGCCGTGCCCCTCACTAAGGCTGTGTTTAGGATTCATTGGCATGTCCCTCGAGAAGCCCATGAATTAGCATGTCCGGGAAAATGGCATCAGGTGACTGAGCATTTCGTATCTCTGGTTCATTGCATTTTATTTTAGCACCTTTATTCAGTTGGTGTTGGCTCTTGATGCAGGAGATAAAAAGATAGATATATCTTTAGTCCAGATGTCTTTCCCGATGGGCAAATTACATAAAATATAAATTACCAAAATTAACTCAGGCAGACACAGAAATCCCGAATAGTGCTATAACCTTCAAAATTATTTAATGAATAAATATCAACATCTGTCTTAATGATATTTCAGGATAATTTTACTAACACTCCAGATGATTGAGACACCTAAATTCTTCCAGATAATAGCAAAACAGGAAACTCCCCAACTCATTTCGTCATTCTAAAAACAGACAATGACTGTATAAGAAGGGAAAATTACTGTCCAATCTACATCATAAATATGGATGCAGAAATCGTTGGCAAAGTATTTCAGCAAACAGTGTACAAAAAAGGTAATTCTACAAATATCATAATATCATAATTGTATTGAATTATTCCAAGGAATGCAGGTTTGCTATAATGTGAAAACCATATGCTGATCTTTTTAGATGAAGAA
The DNA here is from genome assembly GCF_007474595.2 of Lynx canadensis. Taxonomy (NCBI): domain Eukaryota; kingdom Metazoa; phylum Chordata; class Mammalia; order Carnivora; family Felidae; genus Lynx; species Lynx canadensis. The sequence continues at coordinate 58,675,043 of NC_044319.2, read as the reverse complement.
AACACGTTGAATAAAAGTTAACACTTGTTCATGGAGAGACACTCTTAGCAAACTAAGAATACAAAGAAAATTCCTGAACCTCATAAAAGCTAGCAACCTTCAGCAACATCATTTTTAACGGTGAAAGATTAGAAGCATTCCCCTTGAAATCAGAAACAAGATAAAGATACTTCTGGAACATAACCAGTATTAGCTGAAGGTAATATTTTTGTCCTCTACAGAAAAAACCTCAGATGGTCTATATACAAACTTTTAGAATTAAGTTTAGCAAGATTACTGGATTTAAGATGAGTATTTTCAAAATTGGATTTCTATATGCCAGCAATAAGCATTTAGAAAATGCGATTAAAATAAAAAGGGCGTACCATTCACACTGAAGCACAAATGACCAATCTTGAAGAAGAAAAGGGTGGGGAAATATTCCTTGTGTGCTGTTCTTGAAACTATATTAATTGAGACAGTGTACCAGAAGTACAAAGACAGGAAAATAGACCACTAGCATAAATTCAGGAGCTAGGAAACCTACCTTTGCACATATGAAAATTTGGTCAGATAAAGCTTACATGTTGGGGTGGAAATGGAACACGATGCTGGGAAAATTGCCTCTCCATATTAAAGAAATGAAATTGGGTACCTGTGTTATACCATACCTAAAAATAATTTCCAGGAGGACTAAAGATTTAAGCGTAAGAAAACCTTAAATATTTAAGGAAAATCTTGTCTGATATATTTATGGATATGTTTATAGATTAGACAAAAACTACAAAACATAAATGAAAAATTTGATAAGTCTAACTGTATTAAGATGAATTTTTTTTTTCCAGTAAAACACACTGCTATTGAAGCACCCCCCCTCCCAATGTATCTGGTGTGTTTTATACGTAAAGAGTTCCTAAAAGTCAATAAGAAAAAGAAAACTATCCCAATAGAAAAGGTGTGAATAGGCATTTAACAAAGAAACAGAATTTAGAATAAACAGGAAAAAAAAAAACCTAAACTTATTGATAATCAAAGAAATACAAGGTCAAACTACAGTGTAGTACTGATGAGGTTTTTTGGGTGAGAGTGAAGTTCGTGGGGTCCAGAGCCGACCGCCAAGAAAGAATTCTTGAAGACATCTTTGGTGTAAAAAGGTGATTTTATTAAAGCATAGGGACAGGACCCGTGGGCAGGAAGAGCTGCTCCGGGACCATGAGGAGAGACTGGTTATATACTATGGGAGTTGGGGGGGAGGTAAAGTCCAGGGGAAGTTTCCAGTGAGATTTTCTTACGCTAAAGAAGACCCACAGGATACAGGAGGCCTAGCTATTGTCAAGCTAAGGTTGTCTTTCCCTCCAGCAAAGCATTAGCATTAAGACAGTAGGGAGTTCCTGGGGAAATGTTTTACTCTGCCGGCCTCAAGTAGTTGTCTAGTTGTCGATGGGCTGCAGATTATAAGGAAATTCAATTTTATCTGCCATTTCCTTCTGCCTTTGTTTCCCACATCAGTACCACTGTAGACCCCAGAGAGGAACACAATAAAATGTCTAGTAATGCGGAGTGTTGACCAAGATGTAGAATAGCAGGGGTTTTCATCCACTGCTGAGGGTGGGGATGTAAACCACTTTGCAAAGCAATTTAGCAATACCATACTTGGGATATTTGTAGATGGGGACCATCCTCTGAGATCCAGAGACTCCCTTTTTAGGCATATGCTCTAAAGAAATGCCGCACTCATGCATATTTGGAGAACGTTCGTTTTAGCCAAAATCTACAGAAATAATCTCAGTGACCATTAATAGAAGGATAACTATGTGAATTATAATGTATCAGGAGACAGTAAAATGAATGAATGATGTCTATAGGCTTGAAGTGGACGAGTCGTTACACACATACGTATGGAACATTGCCATTTATATAAATTATGAAATTCACGGGGTGCCTGGGTGGCTCAGTGAGTTAAGAGTTTGACTCTCGTTTCTGCTCAGGTCATGATGTCACGATTCGTGAGTTCAAGCCCCTTGTCGGGCTCTGTACTGACAGCAAGGAGTCTGCTTGGGATTCTTTTTCTTCTTCTCTCTCTGCCCCTCCCCTGCTCGAGCTCTCTCTCTCAAAATACATAAATTAAAAAAACATTGAAAAAAAATTCTGAAATTTGCAAAATGAAACATGTTTCAGGATGCTCATGGATACAGTGAACCTATAAAGGAAAACAATGGAAGGACAGTTGCAAAACCTAAAATTTGGTTACTTCTGAAGGAAGAGAGGAAAGACACGATCAGGGAAACACGTACAGGAGCACAATGGGTTATTCATTGCTTCTGTTTCCGTGCTGTTCAGTGAGTGTGTGCATGTTTATTATATTATTCTGTATATCTTACATGTAGTAGATATTTTTTACATGCAAGAAACGTTTCACAAGATTTTCAAAATAAGAAATTTATATCATTATTATAAATCAGTGGTTTGAGCTGCCGGCAATATATATATATATATTGCCGGCAGCTCAAACTACTGATATATATATATATATATATATATATATATATATATATATATATATATATATATTTTAGTACATTGAAATAAGCTTGCTAAAATTAAAATATATTTTTATGTCATTTAAAACCCTCTCTCATACCATTTGTGATATCCATACCTCACTTATAAAATCTTCGTCTTAGAGAATGGTGTAACTATAAATGAGCCTATAAATGAGTCTTGAATTCATTTGAGCAATGAGCTATAAATGAGCCTAGAAGTGGATATGGCCACTGTGGCCAGTTCAAACATTCTTCCAAAAGCTGTGACTTTGGTGACAGCAAACAGAGACAAGGTTTTATCCAGGTTTCTGCTGGTAGAGGGGGAGTGGTCAGCTGAAGTGCCCACAGGGAGCCAATAAGGAACAATATTGACAGAGGCAGGAGGCATGGCGACTGAGACAAGGAGACCAAGACTGGCCTGAGCCTTTCAGGGCTGAGGAAGGGCTGGTCACCTCAAGCTGGGTGTGGCTCTTTGGCAATTCCAGCCAGGTGCTGACAAGATTAACTCCACCCCCCCACCCCCCCCACCCCCCCCCACCCCCGCCGGGAAAGTTGAGAACTCAGATTTGATGTGAAACCTTTGGATTTTTAAGCCTTGACAACTAATTCAAATATTTAAAAACAAACACTGCGTATCTGTCATCCGTGTCTGAGAGGGGTCCCGGTCTGCGGTCCATGGGTTAGCAGTCTTTCTCTAGAACCCAGTATATCATCCTGAGCTCAGAGGTGGGCACCCCATGAGTATTTGCCGAGGTAATGAATGACGTCCTGTTCTCTCTGCCAATTTCTGAGGAGACACTCTGGGAGGTACATTAAAAAATGGCTGCAAATTCTCTTCTGTTTTCTTTCCTTGAGAAGTCAGGTCTACATCCTCTCCTAGGTGAGCTCTGGGACTGCTTGACCAATCGGCAATGGTGGAAGTGACATTGTGTTGCCCTAAGGGACAGTGAACTTCTACTTCCTGTCTTTCAGAGTAGGTGCTCTGTGGGAAGCCAGCCATACAGGAAATCCAAATTTTGTGGGATGACCATTCTGGAAAGACCAGTTGTAGGTATTTGCATTGGCTGTCTCAACTGAGTGTAGCCTTTCAGGCATCCTTGCCATGGTGTCAGACATGTGAATGAAGCTGCCTTTGACTCTCCAGATCAGCTCATCTGCCAGTAGACAACCCCCAAGTGTACTTACTTTATGCCATAAAGAACACAGGAATTATGCAGCTGAACCCTGTGCGAATTCCTGACCCACAAAATTGAGAGACATAATAAAATGGTTGTCGTATTAAATAGCCACGAAGTGTTGACGTAGTTTGTTACACATTAATAGATAACTGACCACTCTAGACTCCTTAATTTAGTTTCTAATTAATCTAACCATGAATAACTCTCTGCCATGAACTTCATTGTGGCTTACTTTGAAGGAAGAGACAGATGATTTCTTACAAATGTCACATGCATTATCTCCAGGAAAAAGGGAGTTGCACAGAAGGGTGAGAAAAGAAAACTCACCAAAGGGTGAGATGTTCAAGATTGCATTGTGAAACCAAAACCCAAACCTTATATAGGATTGCCATAGTAATCATTTAACTTGAAGAATACATTTAGGGAGTTGTGGGTTATTAAGTGAGTTTTCAAACTCTGCTTTCCAGAGTAATCAGGGAGCTTGCTTATACAACTACACTTCACTGTGGAATATAAGATCTTCAGGCATTTGTATGGCCCATGAGAGAGGAAAACGCAGATTATATGCAAAGCTCTAAAGTCATTTTATAATCCAACGATCAATGACTGAGAATATTGATACATTCTGTTAGCAGAGCTGGGAATAATGCCTTAGGAACCTCATAGTTAGGAGAGGTTCTGATCCCCCTTGAAGGGGTGGTTGCTTTATTCAAGTAGAAGAGGCCATTTCTAAGTAAAAGTGTGAGGGGTCAGAGGATGGGGTGGGGCTGGGGGGCGGCAATCCCCTGGAGACAAGATGGGCTGCCTAAGAGACAAGTCTACATAAATCTTATTTGCATAAAAAGTAGCAGAGATCTAAGTGAAAAGCCATAGTTGGCATTTTAAAGGTGCTGGTATTGAGGGACCCAGAAGTGTGAGGTTCAAACTTCACACATAGTGTATGAGTGTATGAGTGTTGGCATAACTTAAGATGGTAAAACTGAGCTCTGTCATGTCAGGTCTGTTCATGCTGGGCAGGACGGGCACCCACAAGGAGCAAGCATTGATCAGTGGTGACAAGGGTTTTCTGTACGCACCAGAGGATGCCATTCACATTGTTATTCTTCAAGTTATTGCTCGGGGAATACTTTCTAAGTTTGGGATGATAACAAAATAAATTTTATTATATAGCGGGGACTATAAGAAACAGAAATATAGAGCCTCTGTGGTTGGGGGCCTTGTAAGAAATGTAACGCTATGAAGGGAAGGAGACTTTATCCATCCATCCACTTCTATCTATCCAAGGAGCAAAAGCAATGACCTATCATTATATCATTACATCAGCAGGGGCGCAGCAGAGATCCATGTGGAGAGAAGAGGAGAGGAGAGGAGAAGAGAGGAGAGGAGAGGGGAGGGGAGGGGAGGGGAGGGGAGGGGAGGGGAGGAGAGGAGCTCAAGGGCTCCTCAAGAACATGTTAGATATTCCAGGCTCCATAGTCAGATCCACCAGCCCTCATTGTCTCCTGTGTGAAAGGTGCTGTTTTAAGCACTTAAGACAGAGTGAACGAGGAATACCCTTACCCTCAAGAGGCTGATAGTCTAGTTCAAGATGAGTTCACATGAATAATATTGATGTTGTGCAGTGTAAGAAGAAAGAGATACCCCGGATGTTGTAGGGACACAAAGGAGAAGCACACAACCCAGCTTGAGGTTTAGGTCAGGAAAGGATGAAGCTGAGAATGATTGAATTGAGTTTTGAAAGGCATTAGTAGGAGCTGGCTAGGCAGTAGAGTTGCTAAGAGTGTTTCTGGCAGAGAACACAGTATTAGCAAAGCTACTGAGGTGTGAAATAGTGCTGTAGGGGAGACGGTTACAAACTGTTTTCAGAGTGTAAAGTTCAAGGTCGGAAGACTAGCCAAAGGATGAGGCCCTCAAGTTTGGAAAGGTCTGGCCCCCAGGGCCAGTGGGGAATTACAGGAAGAGCAGGGACCTGGGTGGGTTTGTATTGTAGTGAGAACATTCCAATGACAGGGTGAACAACTGATTTGTGGGGCAGAAGACAGGAGATTAAAGGAGGGAAAAGAAATAGGAGGCTATTTCCATAGTCCCAGCAGACTTAAAAAGGGACAGGGAGAGGTGAGTAAGGATGGAAAGAATGAAAAGATTAATATAATCAGAGGGCAAAATTGGCTAGCTTCTGGACGTACTCATTTGAAGGGAGAAGGGAAGGCTGGCGGGGCCTTCAGGTTTCCGGCTTGGACAACTGTGATGGTGTTACCAGATCGAACGGGGGATTATAGCAGGAGGGGCAGCCTGTGGGAAGCTTGGGAAGGTGCAGTTCTGAAGGGTCAGCAATTACAATGATGGAAGCTCAGAAATTAAAAAAAAAAAAAAAAAAAAAATTATGCATTTAGTTGGTGTCTTTAACCCTGGCCATCTTTCCCCACTCAGGAACAGCCTGGGGAATCAAGGATTGCATAATGTTATAATATATTTAAAAAATAGGGTAATAGCCTCTTCTATTAGGAGTTTAGCCTTCTCAATGTCATGCAACTGAAACTCACTGCCCAGTTGTGTGTCACGTCTCGCAGAGAATCTGGAACACCACTCAGCAATAATAAATAAACACGCTTTCTTCCTTCTCTAAATGTAACAAGTATATTTCTGAACAGCCAACGCCATCAAATCCAAGTATTAGAACTCACAAGTTTTGAAATTGTGAAGTGCTATATTAATACAGAATCTCGTAAAATTCCTAACGCCCTCACTCAGAGTCTCTATCTACTCTTGTTTAAAGCGTGTAATAGTTACCAAAAAAGCCCCTATAAATTTGAAAGCAAAAGAGGCAGATGTACCACCAGCAGCAAGATGTGACAGCTGACAGCCGGGAGATAGCTAGCTTATATCTAGGAAAAACAGCCCCCGAGTGGGAATTCCAGTGCAGGGGATCCCTCGAACACAGAATGGAAACTGACACAACGGTGACCCCGTATCATCAAGAAATGCCTTTTGTCGGTTCAAACAGTGACCATGTATGTATTTTAGACAGATTTCTATCAAAGGCTGGGGGCTGGGCACACCACTCAGGGCACCCGGTGATCTCATCTTTGTGAAGCTGCCCCAGTCAAACTGCTTGGGTGGAGAGTAGACAAAAATATCGAACAGCTGGTTAAATTTGTGTTTCAGATAAACAGTGAGTGATTTGCAGTGTAAGTATGTCCCAAATATTGCATCGTGCATTTTTATTTGCCAAATCTTGAAACCTTAGTGGGGAGCAGCCCCAATAAGGGGTAGATAACTTCTGAACCCCAGGATATTGTTTCTTCCTCCACCATCTGGAAACAAACCCAAACAAAACCAACCAACCAACCAACCAAAAAACTGACCAGACCTGGGTGACCTGGTGTGAAAAATCTCTGCTGAAGCAGTGATAATGATGATTTGTTAGGTCAATCGTTTTCTCTCTCTGGGTCTCTGGGATTTGATGTGGAAAATTAGATGAAAGTAGAAGACAGAAAGATTTGAAGGATCTAAACTGACACACACACACACACACACACATCACAAAGGCGTGATGGCGATATAGGCTCTAAAGCCGAAGCTGTGAATAAAACCACATCGTAAGGAATAGAAAGGGTGAGCATTTAATTCACTCATTCACTCATTCATTCATTCACTCTGAAATATTTATTGAGGTGGAGCCAGGACGTGCCAGGTGACAGGTTAAAGCATGAGATGGATGGTGCATGGAGGCCAGGACAGAAGTAGCTGGGAGGGTGGAATCCTCCCAATGGGGAAATCAGGGAAAATCTACTGTCAAGGGAGGAGGGGATCCATTCTCCATTTCCCTAAGTTGATTTCCTTCCTTCATGCTCTTTGTGCCTTACAGTAAACCCCACTACCTGAGGTGGCCTCTGTAGCTCTCTGTTTCTTGCAACAAAAGAGACTCATGAAAGCCTATTGATAAAACAAAACCACTTCTCCTGCTGGATGTAACAAACCCTCCACTGCAGGAAAACAATTCCCAGGAAATGAAGTTCTTCCTGCAGAACATGAGATAGCTGGGTTTTTAACATGTTAGCTTATATTATGTTTGTTTGTTTATGTTCAAAAAAATGTTGGGGCACCTGGGTGGCTCAGTTGGTTAAACATCCAACTTCAGCTCAGGTCATGATCTGACGGTTCATGGGTTCAAGCCCAGTGTCAGACTCTGTGCCCTCAGCTCCGAACCTGGAGCCTGCTTTAGATTCTGTCTTTTCCTGCCCTTCCCCCACTCGTGCTCTGTCTCTCTTTCTCTCAAAAATAAATAAAACATTTAAAAAGTTTACCAAAAAATGTTTATTTGGGGTGCCTGGGGGGCTCACTTGGCTACACGTCCAACTTCTGCTCAGGTCATGATCTCGAGGTTCATGGTGAGTTCGAGTCCCGCATCGGGCTCTGTGCTGATAGTGCAGAGCTTACTTGGGATTCTCTCTCTCTCCCTCTCTCTCTGCCCCTCCTCTGCTCTCTCTCTCTCTCTCTTTCTCTCTCGAAATAAATAAGTAAACCGTTTTCTCATGTTTATTTTTGAACCATGAGATCATGACTTGAGCTGAAATCAAGAGTCAGATGCTTAACCAACTGGGCCACCCAGGCACCCCGCTGCTTGTATTTTTGTACATTTAAAAGATCAGTTTTGTCCAGTGACTCACAAGGAATTGAAGTGCCACCTTCCTGATCATTTTCCCTGAACCCTCCCCCCGCCCCTGCCCATCCCTGAGCAGCTCTTCTCACGGGCAGTGTTCATTGGGCTCAGGGCCTGCTGGAGCCTACCAGTTGGCCCCAAAGAATTCAGGGTGCTTAGCCTTTCTTTTTATCAACCCCCCCAGCCCCCTGATTTTCCAGAGCAATTTTATGATTAGGAAATCAAGACGACATTGGCTTTAGTGATGATTTCCATTGGCTTCTGTCTCAGTCTGCTTGGAATGCTGCAACAATACCATAGCCTGGTGGCTTCAGCAGAAGAAATTTGTTTCTCCCGGTACTGCAGGCTAAAAGTCCACGATCAAGGTGCCGGCATGCTAGGTTTCTGGTGAGGCCTCTCTTCCTGGCTTGTAGACAGCCCCTTTCTCACTGTGCCCTCATATAGCAGGGAGAGAGAGAGCCCTGGTGTCTCTTCCTCTTCTTATAGGGGTACAAATCCAGTCAGGGGGCCCTGCCCTCAGGACCTCATCCAACCCTCCTTGTCTTTAAAAAAAAATTTTTTTAATGTTTATTTATTTTTGAGAGGGAGACAGAGAGAGGAGACACAGGATCGGAAACAAGCTCCAGGCTCTGAGCTGTCAGCACAGAGCCCAGTGTGGGGCTCGAACCCACAAACTGCGAGAACACAGCCTGAGCACAAGTTGGACACGTAACCGACTGAGCCACCCAGGTGTCCCTAATCCTAATTGTCTTTAAATACCATCACATTGGAGGTCAGGGCTTCAACATATGAATTTTGAGGGGGCACACTTCAGTCTATTGTAGCTTCCATCAGAAATATTTTAGACTCGAGTTTTCTTTTGCTGAAAAGCACAGCTATGAGAAAGGAGGTTGAACCTTACTGTTTAAGGCCTAAGGCTATTTGAGTGGCTCCCCTCATCTCCTCCGCCATGAACTTGGCCATTCCAACCCAGATAAAGGCAATGGTAGTGACAAAAGACCAAGGTCTTGGCGAAGGGAAAAGCTCATCACCTATGTGCTCAGCAGAGGTAAAACATTCTCCTAGAGAAGTCTAGAATGATGATTACTACAGTATATTGCCTTGTAAACATATTCTCAAATTGTTCTCCACGTAGGAGTCACCTCTTGAGTGCGTGCAGAGTGCAGAGTTATTCAGAAAAGCCCAAATCAGAAAAAAAAATTTGAGTTTGCTTCCCTTATAAAAGCAACGTACGTCTTCAGAAGGAGATTACCCTCGTCACCGCTGGGTGATATTGTTCATCTGCCTTTGTTTGTTCCAATGCATGTTAGTAGGGCCCCCCAAAAACCGTGTTTGCGAGGCCTTACGTGCCAGCTCTCTCTTGTATCTCTGTAGCAGTGCCGGGCCCAGCAAGATGAGCTGGGCCTGGCAGGTTCGAGTCTGGGGAGAGTCTAGGTTTGGGGAAGATAAGCATTGGCTCCATCACTTCTGATTATCTGGGAAAGGTGGGGAGAAGGGCAGCAAGTCTTAGAAAAGAAGCACAATGGGGAATTGTACTGGGGACATTCATAAGGAACTTTTGTCCTGGGAAAGAGAAACAACAGAGCCTTTGGCTTACATGCTTCTTTTGGATCAGAAGAAGTGGTGGGCTTAAGAAAGAAATGCTAAGTGGGGGGCCTGGGTGGCTCAGTTGGTTAAGCATCTGACTTTAGCTCAGGTCATGATCTCGCGGTTCATGGGTTCAAGTCCTGCGACGGGCTCTGTGCTGACAGCTCAGAGCCTGGAGCCTGCTTCGGATTCTGGGTCTCCCTCTCTCTGCCTTTACCCCACTTGTGCTTAGTCTCTCTCTCTCTCTCTCTCTGTCTCTCTCTCTCTAAAATAAACATTAAAAAAGAAAGAAAGAAAGAAATGCTGAGGCCAGCATCATGGGCTCCTTCGTGGGCATGAGTTTCTCCGTAGGTGTTTATTATTGCAGAGTCTGAAATGCAGATTCATCACTCCAAGGAGTTCTGTATCGTTAGGCTCTCTTGCCAATGAAAAAGCTTGCCAGGAATCGTGGATGAATTGTGTTTGATGTAAACATTATTAGGTTACTTTTTTTTTTTTATTTGGTGAAATGACATTTTCTCATTCAGGGTGTTGAAACTGTAATGCCAAGAATCCAGATCCTAACAATTGCTCAATCCTGACTCTTCCTGGCCATTCAAATCCACATCGGTGGTCCTGGAATTTACTGCTACATGAAAACCACCCAGCCTCCTAATGTCCCGATGGAGCTGACGTCCTGAATCTGGGAGCTAGATGGAGTTAGCCCTAGACCCGTTCAGTCAATCCAAATGACTGGGTGCCATGAATCCCAAACCCCAAACTAACTCCAAATTTCATTTAAAAAAAAAAATAGAGAGAAACTCTGTTATGAAAATGAAAATAAAATTTTGTACGAATAAGAAATAAAATCTCCCTGACTTTAATGAATAAAACCACACCTCCCAATCCTGGCTCTAGGAGGCTGGGGGCCCCCGCTGATGGTGTCAGTTGGGCTGTAGAGCTCAGTGGCATCATGTCTGCCTAAGGAGGAGATGATGTCTCTGCATCCTCCCAGACATGGGATAACTATGGGGAAGTTTCTCAGAAAGTAAACAAAAAGTGCCCTAAGTCGAATGATTAGCAGTCAAGGGCAATCTCTGGCTCCCTCAAAAATGACTCTAGGGGGGCGCCTGGGTGGCGCAGTCGGTTAAGCGTCCGACTTCAGCCAGGTCACGATCTCGCGGTCCGTGAGTTCGAGCCCCGCGTCGGGCTCTGGGCTGATGGCTCAGAGCCTGGAGCCTGTTTCCGATTCTGTGTCTCCCTCTCTCTCTGCCCCTCCCCCGTTCATGCTCTGTCTCTCTCTGTCCCAAAAATAAATGAAAACGTTGAAAAAAAAATTAAAAAAAAAAAATGACTCTAGGAGTTTAACTGAGGTAGGATGGTGAAAATCCCCGGATGCAGCCAGTCCGAACGGTCAGGTGTGAATCCTGCTCCTTTCGAGGATAGCCCTGGTAGCACCGTGCCCTTGGGCAAATCACTGATTCCCTTCAATATCTGAAATAGATGCGCTAATGGAAGGATTCAGTTTACAGGATGTCGGAATCAAATGGTCATTATATGTTTTAGTGGTTAAGAAAGATAAAATGAAAAACCTACTGTGTGTAAGGTAATGTGCTAAGGGTCCTTGTTATTCCCGTTTACGACAAATGAAATGGAAGTAGTAACAGTCCCAATTTAATTTAAGTAACAGTCCCAAGGTTCCACAGCCAGTGAGAAGCGTATCAGGGATCTAAACCCAGGTATGTATGATGCCAGCGCTCATGATCTAACAAACCTTGCTCAGAACCTAGTACATAGCAGGGGCTCACTTTACACTAGGCCATTCATCCCTTTGTCCGTGTGTTCACTGAACGTTTTATTCAACACCAAGTTTGTATTAGATTCTCATATGAGCTGTTGATGCGATGAATACGGTATAGTTTGTGCCTTAAGATCATGTCTGAGTGGACTTCAGGCAGTATGCTATAGTGCAGAGAGCATTGGATTTGGGATTTGGAGTCAAGGTTATTGATGTTAATCCATGGGAGATGAAGGTGACATAAGGGCCCTCATAAAAGCTGGAGGCATAAGTGGCTCACAGGGACCTCAGAAAATCACTGATCTAGTGCTTTGTGCCAGCAAAGACTTGGCCAGGTCTCCGGTGAGGTGACTGTCCCTGTTCTTCCTGTCCCTGGGTGCATGTGACAACAGCTGGCCAGAGAGACAGTGATGGCAGTTTGGTGGCTTCTGTTCCTAAGTGAGGATACCCTACGTGGTTTTACAAAGTGAGTCTGGCTCCAGAGCCCCACCATTTGTAACATGTGTTTAGATGATGTCAGTGCTCTCAAGTGGGGGAAATTTTGGCAATCAGGGACATTTTTGCTCATGTAGTGGGACCAATGGGAGGTAGAGAGGGAGGATGCTCTTGGGGGTGAAGAGCAGGAATGCTGCTATACATCCTACAATCCACAGGACCCCATCGCCCCAAGAATTATCCGGCCTCGCACGTCAGTGATGCTGAGGTTGAGGAACTCTGTGTTACACTGGAAGCAATGGGCTCACAGCTGCGTCTGCCTGTTTCTGGTCTTGGAGACCTGTAGGTGGTATCCCCTTCCACCTATCTCTGGGTATTCTCTTCTACTTTTCACCCACAGATATGTTTGTCCTGCTTTTGAGCCTGGCTATGTCTTTCAGAAAGATATTTTAATATTTTAACTCTTGTGTAGTGTGTTTGGCAGAGGAAGGATGATGGTGTCTCTTGGTATAAATTACTCCACACTCTGGTTTACGTTATTTCAGTCTGTGGGTTTGGTTAATGCGGTTCCATCCCTGAGAACTAGATCCCCTATCCTATGCTAAAAAATAAATATAAATCTCATATCTGTAAGATGGGATGCCATGCCATGGATGAACATGTATTCAGCAAGATACATGCCATTCTCACTGCAGATCTCTCAGGGGATCAAGCCAACCTTTTCTAAGGGACAACCCCCTTTACTGCTGTGCACCATGTGCCTTAATGTGCAAACCCCAACTGCTTCTAAACCAGGTTTTCCAGTGATCTTGGTCTGACCTTGAACTAGTCACACTTTTTTTTTTTTCCTGAGCTTTAATCTCATTATATGTGATACAAAGGCATTGGACCAGATGATCTCTAAACTCTAAGATTCTAGGATTCATGCCTCAGTTGTGATTTATGTAACATAGGGCTAATAATTATTTGTGGTTTATTTCAGAATAATGTAGTTAATATAGAAGTATTTGTGATAGAAGCACTTTTTACCTATTACTTGGTCTTGCCACAGTTTGCTTTTTAAGGGACTAAGATCAAGCATAATGTGTCAGCATCATATGGTTAATTTCTTAACCTCTCTCTCCTCATATATCTGATCTGCAAAATAGAGATAATACCTCTACTCTTCTGATGGTTTTAAGGATTAGATGGGCAATACACACAGCAAATAGCCAGTTGATATCAGTTTGTAAGCCTTCCAAAATAATCCAATGAATCCATAAAAATATAGTTGGACCATTGGCCATCACAAAACAGAACAGCATGGGTGTGGTTCTATTAAGGCTCTAGGAAGGCAGAGTAATTCCAAATACGAATTTTCAATTTTCCTTCAGCTGGGAGATATCATTCAAACCCTTTATCTACACTTGAAAAGTTTGGTTTTTTTTGCTGTGTGTGCTCCCATGCATAAGAGGGAGAGCAACATTTTGGCTGGGTTTAAGAAAAAGAGCTTTAAGTTAATGTGCGAAGGAAAGTTTCAGTCCAATCTAAATCCAAATCCACATCCAAACACACAAGTCCCATTTGCAAATTGGAACCTGAGTCAAATCCCTCTGAGGCTGGCCTATCTCTAATTAAGAATATTTAGCCCCCATGCCTAGCTAGGAACAGCCAAAGTGGCATATGCCATTGACAAGATAAGAATTTGTTTAAAAAAATGCATTTCGTCTTGCAAGAAATGTATGTCCTCTTCCATTGCAGTTCAGTTACTTTGGGCTATATGGGAAAAACAGAAGAGATTTTAGGTGGTGGAATATGAATCTCAGAGAGGGGCTATGCCCTTAATTAAGAGGACAGTGAAAAAGGGAAATGAGCTTAGTCAACGGTAGCTTCTCCTAAAAATTCTTGATGCAAAATTAAGTAGGTTTCCAGTAAAGGAGCCTAGGGAAGTGAGGGGAAGAAAAGGAATTGTCTGATAAAAGAGGAAGTCTGTGGCATTTCTTGGGGGTTAAAGACCAAGATACTGAACTTCCATGTTTGATAGAGGGACAGATTCTGCAGAAAGCCTTTATAACCACAGAGAAACACACACTCCCCCCCCTTTTTTTTTTGAGAGAGAGAGAGAGAGAGAGAATCCCAAGCCCAGCACAGAGCCCAACACGGGGCTTGATCCCACAACCCTGGCATCATGACCCAAGCCAGAATCAAGAGACATGCTCAACCGACTGAGCCAACTTAGGAAATACACTCCTTCTACCAGTTAGCCTTTGCAGTGTTACAGAATATCTCAAATTATAATGGCTTAAAACAGTGATTTATTATTTATCATGATTCTTTGGGTCATTGAGCTCAGCTGAGTGGTTTTTCTTCTGGTTTTACGTGGGGTCACCCATGTGGTTGTAATCACCTAGCAGCTTTACTGGGCCTGAAGGGTTTAAGATGGGTCACTCATCTGGAACCTTGATGTTGGTTGTCACCTTCACTCTCTTTCTGGATGGTTCTCACCATGCAGTAGTCTATCTTGGGCTAGCGATGGGAATTCCAAGAGGGTAAAAACAATGCGCAAGTCCTCAGAAGTCTCATCACAAATATCACACAGATCACTTCTACAGCATTCTGTTGGTCAAAGCAGGTTGCTCGGTTGAATTCAAAGAGTAAGGAAATGACCCCATTTCTTTTTTTTTTTTTTCCTTTTTCAATGTTTTTATTTATTTTTGGGACAGAGAGAGACAGAGCATGAACGGGGGAGGGGCAGAGAGAGAGGGAGACACAGAATCGGAAACAGGCTCCAGGCTCCGAGCCATCAGCCCAGAGCCTGACGCGGGGCTCGAACTCACGGAGCGCGAGATCGTGACCTGGCTGAAGTCGGACGCTTAACCGACTGCGCCACCCAGGCGCCCCTGAAATGACCCCATTTCTTGATGGGCACAGTGACAAACATGATGAAAGAGGCATGGACACAGGGAAACATGATTTATTGGGGGCCGTTATGCAAACAATCTACACATTTTGGGGCATCTGGGTGGCTGAATCAGTTGAGTGTCCAACTCTTGATTTTGCCTCAGGGCACGATCTCAGGGTCTTGGGATTGAGCCCTGTGTCTTGCTCCATGCTGAGCTCTCTCCCACTCTGCCCCTCTCCCCCACTCATGCTCGCTCTCTCTCTCTCTCTCTCTCTCTCTCTCTCTCTCTGAAATTAAAGAAACAAAAAACAAAAACCCTCAGCAACCCCCCCACCCAATCTACACATTTCTACCCTAATGTATGTAGCTAGTGGAAATCATGTACCTATTATGGCAATTCCACAGGAGAAAACATTAGCCAAATGTCCCCAGCCAAGAGACACAGCCTCAGGCAGTAACTGACCTTCAAGGTACGCTGTCTCTGTTCCTTCTATGGAACGTGAGTGCTCTGGATTGAGTGATGGACTAGTCCTTCCTTAAAATACACAGACCTTTCAGACTTAGCCCTAGTCTGGCCGTGGTTCTCTGGAGTTGACAGTTTCATGATGATTTTTGGCATGAAAGTACATGACTCTAGAATGCAGAAAGGAGCTCTGTCTTCCTATCCTCCCGGTGACTTTTTTGTTATTGCTATATTACATATAATCTTCTGAGATGTAACTCTATTTCCCTGTCTCGTTTTCCTGGAAGATACGGTTTAGTGTAACTATGTAGTGTAACTCTAGCCCCACTGACAAGCATTCCACCTAGATGGGGCAGGCCTTACCAAGACAAAAATTGGCACACACACAAAATCAGAGAACTCTTCCTTCCAAAAGGAACAACGGGAGGAGATAGCTAGCTTGTCTAGTTTATTCTTTGCAAATTTAATACTCACATAATTTAGTTCTCCCTCACTGGGACAGAAAAATACAACTGACAGAGAGAGACCAGAAGTTTTACAAGAGTGAGGTTCTCTCCACTTGGAAGGAAACATTAAAAATCGAGAAGTGTTGGGGCTCCTGGGTGGCTCAGTCGGTTAAGCGTCTGACTTCGGCTCAGGTCACAGTCTCGCGGTCTGTGAGTTCGAGCCCCGCGTGAGGCTCTGTGCTGACGGCTCAGAGCCTTGAACCTGCTTCGGATTCTGTGTCTCTCCTTCTCTCTGCCCCTCCCCTGTTCACACTCTGTCTCTCAATAATAAACAAATGTGAAATAAAAATTAAAAAAAAATAGAGAAGTGTTCCTCCAAACTTGGGTGTCTTTAAGCTCTCTTGAAATATCATTGAACTAGATCTGTATGATTGGTTTGCTGAAAAAAAAGACACCTGAAGAGGATGCTCTGGATCACAGTCGGATGGCAAAGACCTTTACCATCTGGATGCACTGGGAGCGCTCTCCGAAACACTAGTGATAGGAGTCTGAGACCACGGTGTCCTGGCAGAGGAGGAAGGGGGGCTATGGTAATTTAATGGTGTCTGTGCTGGGCACAGTGATGGGGATGGCATTGGGTCTGCCTGTAGTTGTCAGTCCTGGTATAGATTGTGGAACACCCTTGCCCCCCTTGGCCTGGTACACCTTACTCACTTTGCAAGGCTCAACCATTTACCTACGCTTGCAGTGTAACTTTCAGTCACCGTTCACAGCTTTCCCCACTAGTATCCATGTGCTTTAATCTATTATACCACCCAACTCGCATTATGCCATTTTCTGGTTATGTTCTTACTCAGTTTGGTATCCCTAGGGCCCAGTACTGTGCTGGACATAGTTGAGAACACAATACCAGTTTGTAGAATTTAATGGAGTCTTATGCCGTGAACTTTGCCTAATTCCATTTGGCCAGTGTGTTTTGGAGACAGCCGTGGGAAGGGTGGAGAACCCCAGCTCCAGTTTTTCCTGCAATCCTGTATCCTCCGGGGAGAGAATCTCAAGCAAACCAGAGTTTGGGTGGGTTTTATTCATTGCCTTTGAAGAAATACATGCAATCTCATGAGCCACGCTGGCAAACCTGAAAAAAGGATGACAATAGAGTAGTTAAACCAGCTCCAAAGAAGAAATTGCAGCTTAAATAGGAAGCGTGACATTGGGTTTTCCATTTTTTGTTGGTTTGGGGAAGAGCCTTCTCGAGGTTGATTACTTGTAAATTACTTCAGCATGGAAGCCACTTCTGAGTAGCAGCTGGGGGGCTATGTTTACTGCAGTTCCCAAATCTCTGTGCAATTCCGCCAGGGGGAGGGGTGGCTAGAAGCATTCGAGTAGCTCCTGTGAGCCTTCAGCGATCTCTCAAGCCGCGTGTATATCGGAAAAGACATTGTGTTGGAATCACAGAGCCTGGATCTAGTTATGTTTCTGCCACTTGACAGCTGTAACGATGGGAGGCTTGCGTTCGTTCCACGGCTCAGGGCCTCCTTCCTCATCTGTGAAGTGGACAGGGTGGCGATCCCCTCCCAGGCCTTGGGTGACGATCCCCTCCCAGGCCTTGTCGGTGTCACCGAATATTGAATAAGAAGGGAAAGGCCTGGAGGTCTACTGAGAAAAGGTTGAAATCTGTATGATGCTTTTCTTGTTAGTGAGTAATTATGGTGGCTTTTCAAACATTTCCGTGTTAGGAGCGTTTGTGACTTTCAGATGTGTGCATATAACTGCTTCGGATTCAGTTCCAAATGGGGCTTTTTGGTTTGGGGATGGCAGTATCTATGCCTTTTCTCCTTTTCAGCAGAGAAGCACTGGCCCTTTGTACATACATCTGGAAGATGTCATCCTGTTTGTGTACAAATGAATGGAGAAATAGGAAGTTGGGGCAATCCAGCGAAGCCAACAGAGCTAGGTATGTCTGAATTGGGTCTCTTTTTCCCATTTCTTTTTAAAATGTGTTAATGTTTTTTATTTATTTTTGAGAGACAGACAGAACACGAGCAGGAGAGGGGCAGAGAGAGAGAAGGAGACACAGAATCTGAAACAGGCTCCAGGCTCTGTCAGCATAGAGCCTGACACAGGGCTCAAACCCACAAACCGTGAGATCGCGACCTGAGCCAAAGTCAGACGCTTAACCCACTGAGCCACCCAGGCACCCTGGGTCTCTTTCTCCACACACTGGGTGTATGCTACAGCTGGGTGCTTTCCCCTCCAGCCAGGATTAGCCTGTCTGAAAGGTTTTGTTGGGAGGCCGCTGCTGGTAGCTCTGAGCCGCGACACTGGCCTGTCCTGGCCTCATGGTCTCGTCCGGTGGCCCAGGTTCCCACCACCTTGGACGTGAGCCACCAAGACGTGAGCATTTGCATCCAGTAATTGTTTTCATTCTGGAGTCTGAGTCCAGTCAGTATGACCCAAAGGGGGGAACCAGCTGATGGCCTAGCCCCGCCCCCCCATGTAAAGCTTTCTCATTCATGTGGAATGGAAATGTTTTTGAGTTTGAAACGGTTTGAGTTCTACAGAACACTACTTCCCAAATGTAAATACACGTAGGAGTCACTGTGGGATCTTCCTAAAAAACCCTGATTCTGATTCCGCAGGTCTGCAGCGGCCCCAGAGAGTGCCCATTACGAACACTCTAGTTCATGGGCCTCGGTTGGGAAAGCAGGGCTGCAGAGGTAACGAGAGAGAACCGACTTTTTAACCGAGGCTCTTCCAGGGGCACCAGGGAGGCTCAGTCGGTTGGGTGTCCGACTTCGGCTCGGGTCATGATCTCAGGGTCCATGGTTTCGAGCCCCGCGTCGGGCTCTGTGCTGACAGCTCGGAGCCTGGAGCCTGCTTCTGATTCTGTGTCTCCCTCTCTGCCTGCCCCTCCCCTGCTCATGCTGTCTCTTTCTCTCAAAAATAAATAAACATTAAAAAAAATAACATAAAAGAGGCTCTTCCATTTATAAAACTCTCTACATGACGTAACTCTGGACTCGGCAGCCTTCTTCTCAGCTGGTAGGTGGGTAAGTAAACCAGAAACCCGTCGGAGGCGAGACTTGTTGGTGTCTGGGGCACATTTTGAGCATTTGAATAGGAGGCAAATAGATACATATGGTACAAGTGTCACTCACGGCCGAAATACAGAGTTTGTAGCTAGACAGCTCGAGAGGGGGTAGGCGGATGACCCCCGTGAAGAGATAAATGCCAGAGAGCATGGAGAATGTCAGCCGAGCCTTGCTACCTTTTCTTGTTTATTATTCAATCCATCACACCCAGTCACATGCTAAGAAAGGGCAGTATTTATTTGAGAAGTTTGTACACCAGTCTCTTTTCTCTATCAGTGGAACTTAAAAAAAGGTTTGTCTCATCAGTGTAACGTTTTGGCTTTGCCAGAAAGGATTTTTATTATTATTATTGTTTTTATTTCTGGTGAGGGCAGGGAGGGAAGGTGCTTTAGTTGTGTGTTGATGATGAAACAGCCTATTTGTGAAAATGGCACAGCGTTTGCCACTTCTTTTCTCTCAAGAGTTATTGTAGAGTTTGGCAAAATCAGGAAAATAATTTCAAAGAAGAGATAACGGGAGCACCTGGGTGGCTCAGTCAGTTAAGCGTCAGAATTCGGCTCAGGTCATGATCTCGCGGTCCGTGAGTCCGAGCCCCGCGTTGGGCTCTGTGCTGACAGCTCAGAGCCTGGAGCCGGCTTCACATTCTGTCTCCCTCTCTCTCTGCCCCTCCCTACTTGCACTCTCTCCCTCCCTCTCTCTGTCAAAAATAAATAAACATTAAAAAAAATTTTCAAAGAAGAGATGACTCCAGCCATCCATGTGTTCACTTGAATTTCTTTATCTTCTTCACTATCAGCTATGTTAGAAACGTTAACATCTTCATTAGCGTCTTCTCATTAACACCTTTGACTTTCCTGCGTCATCATAGCAGGAAATTCTAAGATGTATTTCTTGGAGGCTTCAGGTGAGTTCCTGAAAAGCTCTATGAATTAAATACTTTTCCATTAGTTTACAAGATCATTACGAAGATATCTGTAATATATTCTACCTTTGATGTTCCCAATCAAAGATCCTTTGGTTCCCAATCTCGTTCTCAAGTAATTAATGATGGGTAAACCAATACTTATGTGTGGGGTGCCATTGCCAATTAACAAGGTCCTGCAGAGAATTCTTTTGTCACTTGAACGGCTACTCTTGTAGTAATTTGCTTCCCAAGCTTCCATTTTCTATCTTGGGCTATCCTAAGGAGAGGTTGGAAGTTTTAAAATATATCCACATATTCCTTGCTATTCCTCCCTTAGACAGGTGGAGCCTGATTCCTCCCCCCACCCCACCCCCCACCCCTTGGACATGGCTTCAGCATTAGCAACTCATGTCTAATAAACAGACTTTTCTAGAAATGATGGTGTGTGACTTAAGAGACTAGATCATAAAAGGTATTATGGCCTCCTTTTTTCATCTCTGTTACTTGGATCACTCATGCCAGGGGAAACCGGCTACCATGTTGTGAGGAGACTCAACCAGTACTATTGAAAGGTTCATGTGGTGAGGAATTAAGACCTCCTGTCAACAGCAATTAGGAATCTAGGCCTCTTGCCAGAAGCCGGGTGACTAAGTCATTTTGTAAGCGGGTTCTGTAGTCTCAGATGAGCCTTCAGGTGACTGTACCCCGGGGCCAACATCTTGACGGCAGCCCGAATCACCCAGCTCCCAAATTCCTGATCCACAGAAACTCTGTGGGATAATATATACTTATTATTTAAACCACTCAGTTTTAGAGTGATTTGTTACACAACAGTAGCTAATACAGAATATATATTACTATTATGAAAGAGGCATCCCTGAGGGGTGGCAATATCCCTAAATATTTAGGGAAATTGGGCACGTGAAGCATAAATATGGAACCAGCTGTATGTTAAGACTAAATAAAGCAAAGGGATAGAACCCGAGTGGTTAAAGATAAGGCTTCCCTAAAAACGTCCCAAACCCCTTCATGATCAAAAGCCATGAACTTCTGTGCAATTCCCTGCATTTCCCAGGACTAGATGTGTGATGAGAAGGAAAGCGAGCTGAGAAGCCACAGCTAGGGGAGTGTGAGGAGTGCCTGTGGACACTCCTGCCTCGGGAATGACAGTGCTCTTAAGATCTGTTGGCTTTGTAAAGCAGGAATGAAGCCACGCACACTACTCCCCATCTATCCTTCCTTTATACTCTCTGGTCCAGTGTGGTCTGAATGCATCGTTCTATTCAATTTATGTTAGTTCACAAAGCAACAAACAGGACAAACCTGTTATGAGGATAAAGGGTTCATACTGAGCCATTTTTTTCTCCAGTGTCAGAATGCCCCATAGAACAAATAAGTCGATCCCACAGAGTTCAAGTGGAAGACCGTTTACGTCAGTGAGTCCTCCGTTGTAGTCCATTTCTTTTCCTAGGAAGGGGCTCAGTGTCTGCATGGACAGTTCTTCAGAGGGGAGGCTGGAGCTCTGGCAAAAATCCCAAAATACTAACGACCTTCTTTCTGTTTGACGCTGAATTAGAGCAGAGCTGTTTCTTCTTTCTTACTACTTTATTTTTCTCACCTTTAGAATGACACAACATGGACCGATTTCCATAGTGCCGAACCTCATGAGCACCTTACGTAGATGGAGACACAGGGCTCTGGTTGTTGTTGTTAACGTATTCCATTTAGAACCATAGAGTGTTGGTGGTAGAGAATGTCCAAGAAATCATTTGGTCTCTTAGTTTGCAAACCGAGCCCCACAGAGCTCTTAGGGTTCCTCAGGAGTGCTCTGGGGTTACCCCAATTTTATATCTTTTCATATACTTGGGGTCTGGCCGTATTTATTGAAACCAATGGTTCTGGCCCTCTGATTTAATTATTGCCCTCACAGTTCAGATGCTTAGATGAGGTTCAGAGGAGTAAGTGGATTTGTGTAAAGTCATGTAGTTTGGGGTGGCTGGTTTGACATGAGCCTCCAGTCTGGGATTTTAGACTGCCCGGAGGGTGCTCATCAAACATCCTATGCCGTCTTCCAAAGATCAGGAAAAATGTCACACATGTGGTTCGTACAGCCTATGCTGAAATACAAGGATGTGGCACGCATCAGATGTCCTTCATCCGCCTTCTCCCCAGTCGTTAGCTTACACCATCATTGGGAAGACATTTTCTTTCTTTATCTTGGCTAGATTTTTAATTGCTAGTGCCTTCTGACATTTTGCATATCTAGTCAAATCCTCTGAGAATTTCAGGTAGAAAGAACTTCAGGTAGAAAGAACCCCTTTCGTAAAGTCACAAATACGTTTGTATTCTGAGAATGAAAAAAGCCATAAGAACGTTTGAATCATTAAAAAATGCAATTTCTCCCCCAAATAAGATCTTGTTTTTACTTAGGGTGGACTCGGACAATGTAAAAGCGACACAGTAGGTGGCTCCCTTGAGCAGAAAGATGTAAAAGGACATTGCTCCCCTGAGTTCAGAATAACACCTGTGGTGTTAGGAACGCTGTCCCCAGGGACTGCTCAACCCCTAGGGTAAGGATATAAGCCATTCCATGCCTTCCAGTCTTGTCCAGCAGTAATTCAGAACACGGAAAGCTCATGGAAGAGAATTTTCAGTATAGGTATTTCCCACAAAGTTTCAAAGAAATCAATGTAATTATATATAAAGCAGGCAGTTATTAAAAGTATTTCTAATTTTTTTAATCTGAAGAAGCATATTCAAACTTTGTTCATATCTTAGATCAAATTATATGGAGGGCTGGCCAGACAGAAGGAAGTAATCCTGCTCGAACTTCTTCTGAAACCCCCAGGTCTCCAGCTCTCCATTTTCCTCCCTCCCAGATGACAATCCATTTTGATATTTGTAACGAACTGAAAACATTCTTTCTGTGAACTTCAGCTGACAAAAATGTCGACAGTTGAGAAAGCATTTTCACCTGATAAAAATGAAATAAAGTTCTGGATGATGTTTTAGTCTTCCTTAGTCTGTGAAAGACTTTATCATGAAACTCTTAAGCTATTTATCAGTATGTAAAATTGAGTCAAAACTGAACTGTGTTCTTAACGAATACATCCAACAGTTCTTGAAATGGTTCCATGGTCTTGTTAACTTGCTCAAATTGATTTGTGGCTGGCAGTGGGCCTGTGATCATGCATTTTTGGGCGACTAAAGCTAATTAGATTGCTTTTAAAAAGTGCCATTGTATTCATTTAGGAATGTGATTACAAGGTACTTGAGACAAATTAGTACAGAAGGTTTACTTAAAAATAAATGAAAATGGAAAATACCAGGTCTTACAAAATATTGTGCAACTATCAAAATATTTATAGTTGCCATACTTTGTTGAGTATTTGTCGTATATTAGTTTCTGCCTAATGTAGTTATGCCTAACATGCATTAATAATATGATGCACGCAACATATAATGCACTAATTTCCCCAATAGCCCTGTGGGGTGGGTATTATTAGCACCATTTTACACACTAGAGAACTGAGATTCACAGCTGTGGGTCTCCTGAGGTCACACTGTGAGGAAGTGTACGAGGCAGAAACCCAAGGACCCCCAAACCTACTCGAACCACTCTCCTGCATCGCTTCACTTTTGCAGATCAGATATAGTATACTAGCAATCGAACTTACTAATTAGGTTACCTTTTAAATCACCCTTCTTTTTTACTTAAAAAATTTTTAATGTGTATTTAGTTTTGAGAGAGAAGGGAAGACAGAACACGAGCCGGGGAGGGGAAGAAAGAAGGGGAGACACAGAATCCGAAGCAGGCTCCAGGCTCCAAGCTGTCAGCACAGAGCCTGACGCCGGGCTTGAACTCATGCACTGTGAGATCATGACCTGGGCCAAAGTCAGATGCTTAACCGACTGAGCCACCCAGGTGCCCCTTAAATTACTTTTAAGTGAAAGAAAAATTGTTCTGCGGTCTCTCATTTGCAGTCCATGAACCATGGGGTTTCCCATTTTAGAAAGAGATAGAGCTTCTGGGAGGATGGCAGCAAGAAAACTACTTGATTCACCTTTTTCTACTTTTTCACTGAAGCAGCTATGATAATTCAGATGCCAAGTTACAACAACCAGAAAAGAAGGTTATCAGTCAATTATTTGCTATGATCTGGAAAGAACAACCCGTTAAGAAATACTGAGGTGGCAAAATAAATCCTCAACTTCTATTAGTCAAGGATGAATAAACGGAAAGATAACACGAAGCCAATAAAAATAGTCTGGTAGTTCATAAAGCTATATTGTCCAAGGACAATTCCATGTAAGAAAAAGCATATGTAGAAAAGAAGAAAAATCAACTAGTCGATGTTTTCTTTGTGTTCTCAATAAATAGGAGTAAGCATGAGCTTGTGAAGCAAGAGTTGAGAAAGGAGATAAAAGTGGCCTCTGGAGTGCCAGCAGACATAAAAAAGGCTCTGACAGAGGCAGGAAGAGAATTCTGGAAAGCTAAAACTGCTGTGGAAGAATTCAAATATACCTTGAAAGTAATAAGGAGAACAGATAATGTAGAGAATCAAGTCAGTGATATAGAGGACCAACTCTATCTGTTGGAAATGCTGGGGAAAAGTGATTTTAAAAAATTAGAGGAATTTGATGTAGAGAACAGAAAACCAATTTTAGACAAGCAACATTCAGAAGAAAGAGACCAAAACGAAGGAAGGAATAAGGAAAGATACATAGAAGAAAACTTCCCTGAGCGAAAATCACCAACCACCATCATCATAACCATTGCAATCACATGAGTTGTGATCCAAGGAGCTTACCATCTTCTAGAATAAATTACTGATAGGGTAGCACATTCTTGTAGCTCTTTTTTTTTTCCTAAGAATTAAAAAATGTAGCTTAACAAAGAGAAAAATTGTGCTGCCCTTAACTATTCTTTATAACATTTTATAAAAAATTCATAAAGTTTTAAAAATGTAGAGTTTTGATGAACAATGTTAACCCAAGTGTTCTTACAGTTATACAAAAGGTGATTGTCTAACATGTTCATACTTAAAGGCAAAAGAAGGGCATTTTTAATCATGGAAGGATTTGAAAGAAAAACAGCACTTTGTGGATGCTAGGAAAATGTGCCTAAAGACATATGACAGCCGCTCAGAAGATGAGTCAAACACCATTACTCATGAATGGACAAATTCATCCATTAAAGAACTATAGTGTAAACTGATTGGGAATTGAGCAAAAAAATGTTAATTCTAGATAATTGTTACAGTTATGATTACAAAATTAAATGCAAAAGTAACACGAGAGAAAAAATATTTAATGTAAAAATTCATAAAGTTTTGATTTCACAAATTACATTTATAAAGATTGGAAAATGAAGATAATTAAAAGTATTCTAATTTCTTTTATTACTCTGAGAATTATTGCAGGGTACTTAAATTTTAACATAATTTAAAAATTATGGCTTCAAATATGTTTTTGAAAAATTTGAAGTAGATGTAAAGACATTTAATCAGGAATATATTCAGTTGCCAACACATGATAGCCGACTAAGAGTATACTCAATCATAGGGATTTACTTTTCTCTTGTAACAATAATTCTAGATAGAGGTAGCTGGTTGTTGGTGTTGTTTCAGTAGCTAAATAATCTTGGGAGATATATCTCCATGTCTTGGTCCTGCCCTCCTGCTCACAAGGTAACTGTTGTGGCTCCAGCCAATTGACTGCATCCAGGAAGGGAGAAACGGAAAGTGGAGAATCAGACACTCTAGCATAACTGTGCTTCGTCTTACTGGCCAGAACTCTATCAAGTGGCTCTGTCAACTGTTACTGAATAGAGTGAGCATTAAATAAATATTTGCTAAATAACTTCATGACTAAAACAAAGCAACTAAAATAGGCCAAGCATATATTTTAATAAGCTAAAGACAGTAAAATCGAGTTGAAAAACAAAAACAAAAAAATACACCTAAAATAAAAGGACACAGAAGTGAACAGAAGTAGAATTGTTGTAGGAAAATGTACTGAAAGATTAAGGAAGGCTCCAAAAATCAAGGACGAAGATAGGTAATATAGTTTAGCAGGATTAAATAATAAATATTATTTAACAAGAATGAATTAATATATACCTATTGAAAGTCGAACATACATGTAGAATGTTCACAAAACAAATACAGGACTTTTAAGGAGACAAAGAAAATCTCAACAGATTTCAAAAGACAAATATGGCATAATTATATTTCCTGACAACGTTGACTTTTCCTCAAATTTAAATAACTAAAACAGACACATTTAACCACATGATAATTTCTTTAAAATTTCTTAAGTAACTCCTGAGCTAAAGAGAACATAAAATTATCACTACAGATCATGAGCAGATACTGAGAAAGTTATTTGGAAAATTATGGGGGTGCCTGGGTTAAGGCACAGTTGGTTAAGGGTCTGATTCTTGATCTCAGCTCAGGTCTTGATCTCAGGGTTGTGAGTTCAAGCCCCATGTTGGGCTCTGCACTGGGTGTGAAGCCTTACATTAAAAAAAAAAAAGAAGAAAATTATGATGTGAAATGAATATTATAGTCAAAATCAGTACTTTATATACTTTCATGGTTAAGTAGGAAAGAGGGAGGGTGACAGTTTTATGTTTCAAAAGCAACCAAACAAATTAAAGTAAAATAGGGAAAATAAAGAATAAGGACAAAAGTAGATATTAAAGAATTAGAGAAGGAGAAACAGAATAATTGGTGCTCATGAATACTTATAAAATAGATCAAGGATAATCAAGGAAAAGTGGGAGAGTACTCAAAAATAAAATTGAGAAATAGGAAAGGGGCTATAAAACAGATACGGTGGAGAAGAAAATTATTAGAGATTTATTTGCGGAATTTGTGGCAATAAGTTTGAAAATCTGAATGATTTGGACTGAAAATATAGTTGACTTGATGTGATTAGAAAAATAAATAGAAGACTATATAGAAAAATTAGCTTTGGAGGAAAATAAGTAAGACATCAAAGACTTATTTCCACAAAGACTTTTGTCTTATTGGCAATTTTTTCCTCAATTGTCAAGGCAATTGATAAATGGACAGCTATGAAAATCATGTATTTATATTTATTTTTATGAAGTTTTTAAATTCCAGTATAGTTGACATAGAGTGTTCTGTTAGTTTCATGTTACAATATAGTGATTGAATGCCTCCATACTTCAATCAGTGCTATTCAAATCATTTATTATGCTAATTTAACCTTGGTATCAATACCTGAATGAGGTAAAAACAAACAGCATCGCTATAGAACTGAGATTTTCAGTGTTTTTTTTTTTTTCCAGCTACCTACATTTAATTTATTGGGAATATTTGTTCAAATTTCAGATTCCTGGGCCCCGCTCCTCCCCATTGGATCAGAATCTTTAGGGATGGGGGCCCAGGAAAATGGCTTCAAATTCTCATTATCAATTTAATATAGCAAAGTATATAAAAGTTCCTGGGTGGCTCAGTCAGTTAAGTGTCCAACTCTTGATTCCAACTCAGGTCATGATCTCACGGTTGTGAGACTGAGTTCTGTGTTGGGCTCCACACTGGTGTGGAATCTGCTTAAGATCCTCTTTGTGTCTCTCTCTCCCTCTGCCCCTTCCCCACCTCTTACACCTCCTCTCTCTCTCTCTCAAAAAAAAAAAAAAGGGGGCGCCTGGGTGGCGCAGTCGGTTAAGCGTCCGACTTCAGCCAGGTCACGATCTCGCGGTCCGTGAGTTCGAGCCCCGCGTCGGGCTCTGGGCTGATGGCTCAGAGCCTGGAGCCTGTTTCCGATTCTGTGTCTCCCTCTCTCTCTGCCCCTCCCCCGTTCATGCTCTGTCTCTCTCTGTCCCAAAAATAAATAAACGTTGAAAAAAAAAATTAAAAAAAAAAAAAAAAAAGAAGGAACATGGAAAAGTCAAACAGTGTAGCGAGTACATGGTGAAAAAAATGTCCTCATCCTTCTCCCTCTCCATCATCCCATCCATCTGATTCAAGTCCTGTCCCCCAAGGTAACATTTTGGTATGAACAACAAGAAAGATGCACATACTTGTATCTATCTTTATCTACCCACCTTCACTGTATCTACAAAAGCTGCCAGTATATACTCTTTCTTCTTCATTTTGCTTTCCTTCATTTAATAATTTGGATTGGAAATTTTCCGTATCAGGACACAGAAGTCTATTTTTTTTCTAATGGCAACATACTATTCCGCCAGAAGGATATGTCTTAAAATGCTGATCGATGGTAAATATATTGGTTGTTTTGGTTTGCTTTTGCACTTTCTTTAATTTTTTTTAAATGTTTATTTATTGTTGAAGGAGAGAGGGACAGAGCGCGAGCTGGGGAGGGGCAGAGAGAGAAGGAGGTACAGAACCTGAAGCAGGCTTCAGGCTCTGAGCTGTGAGCACAGAGCCCTATGCGGGGCTCAAACTCGCAAGTCATGAGATCATGACCTGAGCCAAAGTCAGACACCCAACCAACGGAGCTACCCAGGTGCTTCGGCTTTTGCACTTTCTATGTGTATTTTGTGAATATATCCATAGGGTAAGTTCTTAGCAGTGGAATTGCTGGTCTAATGTACATGGATTTTTAATTAGATAATTACTGCCAAACCCTTCTTTAGAAACAACAAGGAATATAAGTGCCTAGTTTCCCCTCTCTTTGCCAGGACCGGATGTCATCACCACATGTTTGGAATTTTGCTATATTAACAGACTTAAAATAGTATCTATTTTAGTTTTGAATTGTATTTCTTTAATTATCAAAGAGTTTGGGAACTGTTTCAAATTATATTGTCCACTTATAGTATTTTTGCCCCCTGTAAACTACCTGTTTGTAACTATTGTTCTCTTTACTATTGGATTTCTTCTCTTTTTTGTCACTGATTGCTTGAGCACTTTGTAAAATACAGAATTGATCTGCCAGTTTGATATTTTTAACAAATTTCGACTTGTCTTTTGGCTAGGGGCCGTTTTTTTTCTGTTACAGAATCAAAGTTATTCAAAAATCAAATCTACCTTTCTTTTCTGTCATGGCTTCTGAGTTGTGCGGTCTTCATTTTCGGATTGTTCTCCAGGTGAATCTTCTGCTGTTTCACATCTGAGAGCCTCTACCAATAGGCTGACCTCAATTATAAAAATGTATGTGAAAATCCCTATTTCTGTAAAGAATTGGTGAGCTCACCCACTCTAATGCAATAGTCTATCTTGAAATTCAAGAATGCTTTAATGTGGATTTCATAGCAATATTTTATATTAATATATTAACATATTATTTTATTAAGATATTAATATTATTTTATAGCAGTATTTCCAAAGAGACAAATATAGTAATTTCAGCTTATGTGAAAATATATGATACAATGTAACTGATTTCTTACAGAAAGAAAAGGAAACTCTTAGAAAACTAAAAACAACATTTCTGTAGATGATTAAGAATAAATGTCATGAAATATCAGCCAGCATAATGTTTAATGGTGAAGCACTAAGGACAATTCCAATTAAAGTTGGAAAGCTGAACAGAACTCCTGCCACTGACATCATTATTTCACATTGTTATGAACATAATGTCCAGCACAACGTGCTAGAAAATGGAAAAAGGGTGCATGAATATTCGATGAGAGAACGAAATTATTACAATTTGCACAGGACATAAGTAAATATAGAGAAAATTCAAGAAAATTCAATTGAAAATTTCTTAGAATTAATGGTATTTCGGAAAGGAAATTTTTTTTTAATGTTT
Organism: Lynx canadensis; assembly: GCF_007474595.2. Taxonomy (NCBI): domain Eukaryota; kingdom Metazoa; phylum Chordata; class Mammalia; order Carnivora; family Felidae; genus Lynx; species Lynx canadensis. The sequence goes on along the minus strand of NC_044319.2, from coordinate 58,645,348 downwards.
ATTCATTTTGAGAGACAGAGAGAGTGAGCACAAGCAGGGGAGAGGCAGAGAGCGGGGGACAGGATCGAAAGCGGGCCTCACACTGACAGCAGTGAGCCCAATGTGGGACTCAAACCCGTGAACTGAACCATGAGATCATGACCTGAGTCAAGATCAAGAGTCTGACACTCAACCGACTGAGCCACCCAGGTGCCCCAGAAAAGAAATGTTTGAGTCCCTCAGGCTGTTATAAGAAAATAGCATAAACTAAGGTTTAAACAATGCACATTTATTTCTCGAAGTTCTGGAGGCTGGGAAGTCTAAGATCAAGGTGCCGGCAGACTCAGTGTCTGGAAAGAGCCTATTTCCTGGTTCATAAACAGCTGTCTTCTCCCTGTGACCTCACATGGTAAAAACGGGCAAGAGAATTCTCTCGATTTCTTTTCTAAGGGCAATAGTCCCACTAATCACGAGGGCTCTGCTTTTGAGACCTAATTACCTCCCAAAGCCCCACTTCCAAATACCATCACATTGGGGGTTAGGTTTCATTACCTTATGAATTTGGGGGGTGGGACACAAATATTCAGTCTATTCAGGGAGGCTACAGGAAGTAAAGCTAGGAAGAAACTATTTTTTTCTGTAGACAAATAATAACCAATTAGGAGAATTAATTGAGAAAAAGTTTTCAGTTTCTTTCAGAATAATAATAAGCAAATGCTAAATCATTGCAATAACCTGAACAAAATATGTGTGGAGTTTATGTGAAGAAATTTCAAAATCCAGCGAAATCCAGCTAAAGATGTAAAAGTAAACTTAAAGGGATAGATTTCTCATGCTCTTAAATGGGATGGTTAGAGACTTTATAGGTATTGATTCTCAGATTAATTTTTATGCTTAATATTATTTCGGTGAAAAATCTCAATTTTGGAGGGTAATTTGGTAAATGATTCTGATGTTCCTTTCAAAGAGTAAAGGGCGTGGGAATAACACACATTATCTTCTAAAAGAAGAGCAGTGCTGAGGGAGACTTTATTAGATTTCAAAATGCTTAATGATGATAATTGCAATTAAACGACACTTGTATCGAGGCAAGTTTCAAAGTACACTCAGTCCACGGTGCCTTACCTGAAACTCTTGGGGCCAGGTGTGTTTTGGAATTTAAAATTTGTATTTTAGAAAGGTGATTTCATTGTATCCTAAATCATATTTAATACATCCTCTGGAGTCTGGGCCAGTACCCCATAGCCAAATACACTGATATTTCTGCAATGAAACTGAGCAGGGTATGTCAAAACTGTAAATGGCCTCCTACTGACATGGGTCGTATCTTTTTCCCAAATGAATGTCGGCACCAAACTCGCGATAAGAAGCTTTTGTTTTTCAGAACTTTGGGCTTCGTGGGTTATAGATTGTGGGCTGGTATGTATGTATGCCACAGGCTGTGTTCCTGAGACTCTGAGATGGTAATTAGGTCGCAAGACATTGGTAGGGAGTGCTCTTAGGATCAGCATGGAGGGAGTACGGGATGGGGGTGAAATCAGGCAAAGGGAGAAATTGAGCTATGATTCGGTCTCAACCAAACTTCAGCCACAGAGAGGGCTGTGGGGCGGTGAGTGGTCAGAATTCTCCTTAGTTGAAGGGAAGGGACCTTTGTAGTCCCCTATCAACCAAACACTGGGTGAGGGCTGCCCCTGGAAGGAGTTGGGACCCAGGGCCGGGCAGTTTTATCCTGCTGAAGCAATTTCCAGAGAGGCTTGGCAGCTAAGGGCTGTTTCCCTGCAGCTGGAGGACGAAGGGGAGTCTGGGTGACCCCTCAAAGTGTCTACTGCATGTATGGGAAAGTAACATGTGACAAAGAAACATCACCAACAAATGCATTCGTCAATAGTTTGGAGAAGGATGTCCAGTAAAATCGTCATTTCATACTATGTGTAAAATAAACACAGCATGAATTATAAAGTTAAATAAAAAAGAATAAAGCAAGGGAGCTAAGAAATATGAATACATATTCTCTGTTCTTTGAAGTGGAGAAGGAATTAGAAACATAAGAGCGTGGAGGAAATGACAAAGTAAAAGCAAAGATCTGAGGACCATTATACTAAAATTTTTAAATATTAAAATCATCAACAAAATTAAAAGATCAAAACAAATGGAGAAAAACATTTGTAACACAGATAGCAAAGAATTAATATACAAATGTATGTACATGTGTATAAATATATAGCTCACCTAAAGTTCATAAGAATAGCTCATATAAATAAGAATCTCTAGTAGAAAAATGGGCAGAATTATAAATTTAGTTCTATAAGCACATGAAAAATGTTCACAAAATAAATTCAAAGAAATCTTAATGAAAACATTGGATTATCATATTTTTACCTCTGTAAAGTTCTAATCTTCATAAAATATAATTTTTTTTAATGCTTATTTTTTTTGAGAGAGAAAGAGACACAGAGCTCAAGCAGAGGAGGGACAGAAAGAGGGAGACACAGAATCTGAAGCAAACTCCAGGCTCCGAGCTGTCAGCACAGAGCCCGGCGCAGGGCTCGAACTCACAAGCTATGAGATCCCGACCTGAGCCAAAGTCTGATGCTCAACTGACTAAGCCACCCAGGCGCCCCTATAAAACATAACTTTTAATGTTGGCCAGTGTCTGCTACTCAAATTGCCAGTAGAGGTTTAAATCGTTGCCACTTACCTGGAAGATTTTTCTCTCTGTTCTAATGGCTGATCTCATTTATTTGTTACACCCATTCTCAGAACATCTCCTTTTGGACTGGACTCAGACTCAGAGGTAGAAACCTTCAGGGAGGACAGCCTCCGTCTCTCCGTCTCTTGGCAATCTGTTCCTGGCAGGGCTTTTTTTTTTTTTTTTTTTGGCCCCTTCGTTTTCTTTGTCAAAAGTTTTACATATTCTGCAGCCTCTTCCTTGTTTTTCTTCATATGCTTTTCTTCAGAGCAATACAGCCATGGTTGTGTTGCAGGACACGGGGAGTGACAAGACGCTGAATCCAGGGCACTTTGGTCCAAACTAGGTTTCTTACTGTCCTTGTTAAGGGGCTGTCTCACAACATACTGGTGGCAGCATCTTCTTTAGAGAGACTGAAAGGTTTGTGGATTCCGCCAGCTTTTTTGGATCCCAGATGACGAGATAAATAATACCAGTGACTCCAGGAATATCCTTCCCCCACTTTTTTCACAAGGACCAGGTTGAGAACCCCCAGATTGGCCTCCATGGTGCCGCCCGGGACAGATGTGTGCTTCCTTTCTCCAGTCCTCCTTGCCCGGGAACAGGAAGGCCCCTTACTCAGTAGCAGGTGGACACGGCCATGGGTGGAGACACCCTGCTTCGTGGGGAAACCTTGCTTGTCATTCCCGCCAGTAATTCGGACCACGGAACCCTTCCATTCTTCACGCAGAGCATTAGCAGCAACTTCTGTGGCCACACGCTTCTCAGAAAAGGTAAGGAGTTTGCAAACGTCATCCACATCAATGAGTTTCTGGCAGCCAGTGGCTGGGAAACAGAGGTTCAGCTTCATCCCAAAGAGCCCACTGCCTCTGAGGACCCATGAAAAAGAGCTGGAAAATTTTTGGATAAGTGATTCAAGACCCTTAAAAACTTTGTACCCCTTTACCCTCAAGTTCTTTTTTTTCTCTGAAAGACTTTTATTTAAATAATTTATTTATTAAATTTTTTTAATGTTTATTTATTTTTGAGAGAGAGAGAGAGAGAGAGCACTAGCAGGGGAGAGCAGAGAGAGAGGGGGGCACAGAATCCGAAACAGGCTCTAGGCTCTGAGCTGTCAGCACAGAGCCTGACATGGGACTGGAACCCACAAGCCGCGAGATCATGACCTGAGCCAAAGTTGGATGCTTAACTGACTGAGCCACCCAGGTGCCTCAGAAATTCATTTTTTTTAAATGTTTATTTATTTTGAAAGAGAGTGCACGAGCTGGGGAGGGGCAGAGAGAGAGAGGGAGAGAGAGACTCCCAAGCAGACTTTGAGCTCTTAGCTTAGAGCCTGACTCAGGACTTGATTTCATGAAACGTGAGACCATGACCTGAGTCGAAAGCAAACTGAGCCACCCAGGCGCCCCTGAAATTTATCTTTAAAGGAACCTCTCCTAAGGAAAAACTCAGCAATTCAAAGAAATATTTGTGCAGGAGGATTTTCACTGCCATATTATATAAAATAAGCAAAGAATTGGAAACGATATCTCAATAATATAGAAATGCTTAATAAATGACTATGTATGCATAAAATCAAATGTTCTAGAGACATTAGAAAAACTAAATGATATAAAAATGTTTACGAGATTGTGTAAAGAAAATGTAAGATATAAAACTATACAAGGAACATGTATCTACTGTCTATCATCTATCTATCTATCTATCTATCCATCTATCCCTATTCATCACCTGTCTTCTGCCACCTTAGAAAAGAGAATAAAAAATAAGTTAATAGTGCTTAGCTCTGAGTGTTGGAGAATAGCTAATTTACATTTCCTATAGGGCCCCCGTCTTGGGCTGTAAATGTCAAAGAGGACTTCCTTAGTGCAGTACCACCCACAGGGAATCGTAAAGACAGCAGAAGCTGGCGAGGAAGCCTTGCCCTCTTCCTACAACTTGAGCCAATCTGGAACTGAGATACTGACCTTACTTGGTCTGGAGGCTCCCAGTCTCTTAAAAGCTCCGGCAAACAATTACCTTCTCTTACAACGCCTGCATCCTGTCCCCAAGCCATGTTATACACTCAGGCCATTGCAGTATTAATGACACAAGCCAACAAAGTCTAATGCACACACAGGCCATTGATCAGTGGAGGAGACCTGGCCAGTCTTTGTATTCTTGCCTTGGCTCTAGTCCTTCCCAAGGCTTCCAGGGTTAACCTCTCTATGCCCTTCCTGCTAACAAACTAATGGATACTCAGCGAGTGCAGCCCAAACCAAATATTAGACTGTTAGTCAGACTGGAATGTTCCTCAGTCGTGTATATGAATAGTGTTTGCAGTTTGGGGTTATCCACATGACCCGCCTCTCATTATCACGGACGACAAAGAACCAACTGTATTCATAACCATATGAACGTTACTCACACAGGCCGGATTTTATAAGCAAGAAAAAACAGAGAAAGGGGGGGAAAAAAGATGAAAATAAATGGAGGGAGGGGTGGGGGCTGTGAGAAAGAAACAAGTGAGAGATTTTTAACCGGGAGGGATTGTAAAGGGCAGTCCACAGTTCCAGCCCCATCATCTCCTGGTTTCCTTGTCTTGCTAATCAAGGGCAAAGCAAGAGGCATCAGGTCAGAGATGGGACTAGAGCTCATTCAGGGCCTCCAGCCCTTAGCAGGCTGTGCATGGTCCGTGTTGCCCTGAGAGTCGTGGGAAGAAGAGACAGACTGGGTGAGAGTTGAAGGAGACAAGTGGATTTTTGATGGACGTGAAGCTGAAACCGGGCCCTGGTTTTCCAAATGAACAGGAAATGTCATCGCTTCCATCTTCTGACCCCTTTTACAGTCAGTACAGCTGCTCACAAGTGGGTGTACATGTCTCGCTTTTGCCACATCCTCTTGGCCTCTGTCGGGGCCCCTCGAGGCCTCGGTGTGGCCCGTGTTTACCTCTGATGTGACGGCTCGGGGAAATCACTTCTCTGCTGCCATGCTCTGTCACCGTGCAGTTCGCCGTCACCTTGCAGCTCCCCTCTGGCTCCACTGGGCTGGCCAGTGGACTTAAGTCCTGTCTTGTCCGAGGACCGCTGTGGCCGAACTCTCTTGAGGCCCATGCCTCAGACCATACAGTCTAAAAGGACCAGTGTCTGGGGTGCCTAGCTCTCTTCCCGGGTCAGGCAAGCGTAGTGGGTGTCTGAGAACCCTGATCTTTTTCTTGACGGTGCATCAGCAAAGGCCCTCCTTGGACAGGAGCAGCTCTTCTTTTTATTTAGAGGGTGAATATTTGGCAGAGTCCAGAGAAATTCGGATCCACTTTCCCTCCGTCCTTCCCGAAGGAGATCACAATCCCCATGGGCCTTGAAGCTGCGAGGACCAGGTCTATATCTGAAACATCCTCCTAGGAATTGGCAAACCTTTGGGGCTTGATCCAGTTTAATTGATATATTTTTTTTTTAACGTTTATTTATTTTTGAGACAGAGAGAGACAGAGCATGAACGGGGGAGGGTCAGAGAGAGGGAGACACAGAATCTGAAACAGGCTCCAGGCTCTGAGCCGTCAGCACAGAGCCCGACGCGTGGCTTGAACTCACGGACCGCAATTGATCCAGTTTAAACGCATACCTATTATGTAGGCCTCCTGACAACCCTGAGAATTCCAAGTAGACAGCCTGTGCGTCTCCGTTAGTTACTGAAAAGTCGCAGATGTGGGGGGCAAGAGTGGCTCCGGTCTTCCTCAGCCCTCTGCTCGCTTCCTGTCATCGCCTCCTTACTGGCACCCTCCTCCATAGCATTGCATCAGTGCCTGGAAATCTTATTTTTCCCAGCGCGTCACCCTTCACAGTGCTATCAAAGCAGCAGCTGGAAAGGGCAACGGATGACATTGTTCCCCATTTCCAGGGCTCGTCACTGCCTGGAGCTGCATGCAGGACACTTGGGGCTGTCCCCGACTTCCCATCTCAGCTCCTGGTCCTGCCTGCATCTGCCCTTAAGTTGTGGCCTCTGCTCCAATCTGATATCCGTTATTTTGTTCCTTTCACTCCCTCTGCCCAGATAAGCATGGTGATTCTCGACTGGGTGAAATCTTAGTGACTGTTTAAGGCCGGATCAAGTGCCTTGGCTTTTGGGAGGGAGCATTGTAGACTCCAAGGTGCACTACCTCTGGGAACATTAGGAAAGGTGTTATGTTTATCTTTACTTAACTTTAAATTGTGCAAAAAAAAAAAAAAAAAAAACCTACCTCATAAGATGGATGAAAGGATCAACAAATTCATGTATGTAAAGCAACCAGTCTGGTACCTCTCAAGAGGAGACAATAGCCTTTTACCACCTTTTTGCCTTCCCTATGGCTTATTAGCCATAGTTTCTGTTCTTTGAAGGCCTTTCCAAACCCTTGGAGGGGTTAACTATGCTTGTGCACCCCCCCCCCCGCCCTGTTCTCCAGAACGTGCTGCTCTTGGTGGGGGGGTGAGGGAGCCCTTTGAAGGCGGGACCGTGTCTTTTCCCTATTCCCAGCTCTGGCTCTGGCTCTAGCCCAAGGCAAGGAAGGACTCAAAAACCCTGAATGAACCAGTGGGAGGTACAGGCGACCTCTCCAGGGGAAGGCAAAGACTGAGTGCAGGCCTTGTGTTGTGTCTTAGTTGTGTCTTAGTGGAAACCAAGAGCTGTTCTCCATCGACTTCCTCGAATCCTCGGCCACCGTAGAAAAAACGTCATGACTCAGAGACTCTTGGGGTGTCAGAGAGCTGGAAGGGGTGTCGGGGATCACCAGAGTTTGAAACTCGGAGTGGTGCAGGCTCTGGTCCCAGATCCCAAAGGCGTGACAGACGAAGCTGGGCCCAGACATCCTACATTCAGGGTTCTGGGCCAGGGCTCTCCCTGTTCCCTGCTTTTTGCTTGCCCCAAACCTCAGGGAAGAGAGAGGGATGCTGACTCGGCAGGAGTGCTTACAAAATTCTCATTATCCCGAATATTTCCAAACTGCACACCTTCAGATGGCCCAGGATAGAGCCTTGACCCGCCTGACTGGCTGGACATAAGTGTTTTGTCATGCTTCTGAGAAGGTGGAGGAATTATGTGCCTCTCTGAGACTCCTCATCTGATAGGATCGCACAACTCCCCACCTCCAAGTGCTTCCCAAACACTACCTTCTCTGCCCTCCGAAGCATCCTGCTAAGGAGGGGATATTGTTCCTCCGTCTAATGAGAAAACCTAAGGCCCGAAGTGAAACCATTTCCCTAGGACGCCTCAGTGAGTCAGTGGGGAGGCTTTAAATAGAACCCCCACCCCACCCCCACCCTACCACTTCCACCTCCTACCCATTAGACCACACTCCCTTCTGAGCACAGGAACGTAAGCCCTGTACATTCCTTCTAAGGACAAAATGTGCCCCTTGGAATTAGCTGCAGGATTCCAGATTGAGCGTGGTGAGTGAGGGAGGGAGGGAGAAGGAGGACCAGGAAGTTGGAAGTGGCTTTCTTTCCTTCTCTGTTTGGACTGCAGATTGGCAGGGAGCCAGAGTGTCAGGGGAAGGTGAGCTACTCCTGAGACTTGGTGCATTTAAATGGTTACCCGTCTCCCTGACCCCTGCCATGGCATTGGTGCTGGTGGCCAATGCTACTTGCCTGACTAGTGATGGAAAGCAAGGGGGGAGCTCAGTGTTTCAGATCCCATTTAATAAAGTTTGCTTCTCACGGAGAAAGCCAGAAAGACAATACCTTGTTTACTCCTTAAAATAGCTCTGTGAGGTTATTATCATATTTTTACAGCCGAGGATACTGAGCCTCTAAGACAAGAAGTAAGTTGCCCGGTTGACTCAGCTGTCAGTGGCTAAATTCATGATAGAAGTCCAGTGAGTTTGGTCCTTATGCGTGTTCTTTTCCCTTCACCAGTGCTTCCAAGAGTGTGGTCTCTGAACCAACAGCAACTGGGGAATTGTCAGAAAAGTAAATGCTTGGGCCCCAACCCAGTTTTACAAATCAGAAAGTCCGGGGGAAGGGATCTGGCAGGCTGTTCTAACAAGCACTCGAGGGGATTCTGATGAAGTTTGAGAACCGTGGTCTCTCCACGGTGCTGCCTGGAGAAGCAGGAACTCCCAAAAGGGAGAGGAGTAGTGGGTGAAGGAAGCCTGAAGGTGGCAGAGAACAGCCCAGACAGGACAATGTGTCCCCAAAGAGGACAGGGCAGGCTCAGAGGAGCCGTCTCCCTGCCCCACTGTGGGAAACATGGGCAGGTGAACAGCATCACAGTGCAGGTGCTATGTGAGGTTCCGGAGAGGCACGTGGTGGGAGGGCATTAAAATAAGCCAGTGGCAAATGCAGTCTTCTGTGATGCTACAGGTCCCCATGCATCCACAGGGGCTAATAGGAAGGAGACAGATGCAGAAAGGAAATGGACACTGAATACAGAGAAGAACAGGGAAAAGCAGAACAGGGAAAGAAAGGAAAGGGAAACATAGAGTAGGCTCTGGTAGAAAAATCTGGACAGGAAACATGGATGCCCTTTGTGAATTGAATGCCTTGCCCTGCATGGAAGCCTTCTGGATTGCTTTAAATTTCTGCTGCTTTTTTTGATGTTTATTTATTTATTTTGGGGGGGGGGAGCAGAGAGAGAGAGGGAGAGAAAGAATCCCAAGCAGGCTCTGTGCTACGAGCACAGAGCCCAATGCAGGGCTTGATCTCACGAACCGTGAGATCGCGACCTGAACTGAAATCGAGAGGCAGTCGCTTAACTGACTGAGCCACCCAGGCACCCCTAACTTTCTTTCTACTTCTAAACAAACTGTTTGGTAGTTGATAAATATGGCCTCACTGCTCCTTTATTACTGATTCTCTCAGCTGGGGTGTGCGGATGTTGGAATTACCTGGGATTCATGAAAAGACTTATGTCCGGACATCATAACAACGGGTGAATCAGAATCTTGCCATTTTAGGAACAGGTAGCGGAGAGTTTGGCCATTTATCGTGACAAAGTCCTCAAAGTGGTTCTGACCCCATCTTTCACTACCACTCCACACGAATACATACATAAAACATAGACGCATACGTAAGTACTACTTTATTTCAAAAATTAAACAAAATATAAGTAGAAGTGCCTCTCCCCCCCCCCCCCCAAAAAAAAAGACTCCAAGAAGACAGGTCAGCCTTCAAATGATACTTCTGTAGAGGACATGTGGGAGGTAATACCATCACCCTGGTGTTCAGAACCTCCAGAACTGGTTCTCCATGTATCCATCCACAAGGCTCAACACTCCCAGTTGGTCTGGAGATGCTGTGTGGTGCAGTGCACCTTTGCAGCCTTCTTCATACCATCACGGTGGCACTCAGAACTTTTCATTAGAATTGGCTGGGCCGGGGGCACCTGGGTGGCTCAGTCGGTTGAGTGTCCAACTTTCGGCTCAGGTCATGATCTCACAGTTTGTGAGTTCAAGCCCCAGATTGGGCTCTGTGCTGACAGCTCAGAGCCTGGAGCCTGCTTCAGATTCTGTGTCTCGTTCTCTCTCTCTGCCCCTCCCCTGTTCGTGCTCTGTCTCTCTCTCTCTCTCAAGAATAAGTACACATTAAAAAATATATATTAAAAAAAAAAAGAATTAGCTGGGTCAAACTTGGGAAAAAACGTGTACCTTTATTATTTTTTTTTAATTTATATACGTTTTTTAAATTTTATTTTGAGAGAGAGAAACAGAGTGTGAGCTGGGCAGGGCCAGAGAGAGAGAGGGAGGCACAGAATCCGAAGCAGGTTCCAGGCTCTGAGCTGTCAGCACAGAGCCCCACTCGGGGCTCAAACTCATAGACCGTGACATCATGACCTGAGCAGAAGCCGGAGGCTTAACCGACTGAGCCACCCAGGCGCCCCAAAATTTGTATCTTTAAAGGGCTTCTGGGCCTTCTGCCCTGGCTTCCTAAGGTCGAGTGTGTGTGTGCACACACACGAGTGTATGAAGAACGTCTCTCAGGGAGCTCCGTCCCCACACCTACCCGTTCACTGTCATGTGATGGTGATATTTGTACTCTCTAGGGTGGTGCGGACTGCAGAGTATAAAAACTCTCCAGGTGGGGCGCCTGGGTGGCGCAGTCGGTTAAGCGTCCGACTTCAGCCAGGTCACGATCTTGCGGTCTGTGAGTTCGAGCCCCGCGTCGGGCTCTGGGCTGATGGCTCAGAGCCTGGAGCCTGTTTCCGATTCTGTGTCTCCCTCTCTCTCTGCCCCTCGCCCGTTCATGCTCTGTCTCTCTCTGTCCCAAAAATAAATAAACGTTGAAAAAAAAAATTAAAAAAAAAAAAAAAAAAAAAAAAAAAAAAAAAACTCTCCAGGTGAGGTTGGGGCAGGCGGTGGGAATCAGAGACACCAGGGGTACTTAGAATGGGATTAAGGACTTGGACCAGCTCTTCTGTTACCAAGATAAGAGCAAGGTATCCCCAAACTGGTTTAGTTTCTCCCTCTCTCTTGCTTTACTTTTGTGCTGATGAGTGGGATGGGGATGATAGTGAAGTTAGTAAAAGGCAGACCTTCTAGCTAACAGCTTTTGTATGTTACTACATTCCAGGAACTGTACTAAGCACCTTATATGTATTCTTTCTTTGAAACTTTGACAACCATCTGAGGTGCGGGGGGTGGGGGGCATTATTATTATCGCATTCTACAGAGGAGGAGACTGAGGCTCTGTACGTGGATGTTGCCAAAAGTCACACAGCCGGTAAGTGTGGAGCTGACACTTGAACCCAACCTGGGCTGGGGAACAGCGTAGATGCTTTTGAATAGGATGATATGAGCACATGGCTTATAATTTCTGGAGGATTTCCTAATGCATTGCCTTTGGGGTTTTGTGGCAAGAAGGGTAAGCTTTGCTCCTACTGATAAAGAAGATTAAATGAGGGAAAGAAGCCGGTACTCGCCGAGGCTGGTGTCAGAGGATTTCGAGGATTTCCGTTCATTCACTCATCGTAACGACCCTCTAAATTGGGTTGTATTATCTCTATTTTTATAAAAGATGATATAGAGACTCAGGGAAGGAGGAGGCTCAGCCTACGTTTTCCAGGCAGATCCATGACTGAGTTGGCTCCGAGACCTTGATCGGCACGCCATACTGCCTCTGTTTAGTTTTCTGTGTAAGTGATTTTTATGTAACACCTGGCATGGTCGTTAATGGCTTTGGTGTGACATCTCCTGTGGTCTCAGATGATCCCAGCCGTTTCTATGGGATTCTCTATGACATGAATTCCAAGGCATTCCAAGGGAACTGAAATACAGGCACTAGGCTAAGTGAATGAAGTATATTTTATTCTGGCTTTAAATTGTGAAAATTCTGCCCCATGTCTACTTGAAGCACTGCCCTGGGCCTCAGTAAAAAGTCTGGAGGATGGCTCAGGAGTCAGATTTTATTAATATCTCTCTTCTAGAAAGATAGAAAGGAAAGCTAAGACTGAGTATTCAGCTTCATTTGGCTTTTTTTTTCTTCCCATTTCCAACTATTTAAAATTAAAAAGTATCAAACTCCTTAACATATACTGATATGACCCCCCCGACACACACACACATACACACACCCTCACACACAGGGACCTGTACGGAGCAGAGCATGCCTCGCTGCAAATCCACATCAGCTTTAGAGTCCCAGCATGACAGATGTCATGGGTGATTCATATCCATGAATCACTTAGCTCATTGAGGAATGGCGTGACACAGCCCACACTATAGGGCACATTTGTTCTTTTTGGTAAATCCCTAAAATTCTGAGCAGCTGTTTTGTTCCCTACGTGTTCCATCCTGATAATGGGGGGGGGGGGGAGAAACAGTGTCCCGTGTGTATTTTGGCTGTAATTAAATTGTGCATTGTAGTTCCCTTCATGGTAGAGCGTGGCCCTCCTACTCAGCCCTCAGTCCACGCTGAGAACTTGTCTTACTTTGCTGGGCTCAATGCTTTTCCCTCTTTAATGCCTGTCCTTCCCTGGGCAACATCAGTGTCCATGTGTCTAACCCATCCGAGACTGGCCTTCGCAGTTATTTAATACCCTTAGCTCCAAAGTCCTTTAGCTCCACTTAAGCCAGATGCGCAAACCATGGCCATACACTAAAAGTTGCCATGACCCAGAGAAGTTCTGACTGAAGGGCATGGAAATTTGGAATGGATAGTGGAAGAAGAAAGCCACAGAGGTCAATTATGGATGGTATTGTGACCAATTCTAGATGAGGACTCTGGTAACTTCACATAGTTTTCCTACAATGTGTATATTTGTATAAGCTAATCATTTTCGTCTTTTCTGTTTAATATACAAGTTGTTTGAGGTTAACTTGACAATTCTAACTTTAGGTAACACCGACTGCTTTTGTTGCTTATGCTTTTGGTATTATATTTAAAAAAAAATCCTTGCCAATATCAATCTCAAGGAGCTTTCTTTCCCTGCATTTTCTTGTAGGAGCTTTATGGTTTCAGGTATTATGTTTAAGTATTCAAATAAATTTTGAGTTAACCATTGTGAGCGGTGTAAGATAGAGGTCCAACTTCACCGTTGTGCATGTGATTATCCAGTTTTCCCAACACCACTCATTGAAGAGATTATCTTTCCCCTATTGAGTATTCTTAACTCCCTTGTCAAATATGACTTGATTGTGCTTACTTCTGGGCTCACATATTTTACCTAAATTATTCATTCTTTATACCATTCACAGATGAAAGAAAGGAAGAAAGAAAGAAAGAAAGAAAGAAAGAAAGAAAGAAAGAAAGAAAAAAAAAAAAGAAAGGGCTATCACTACCTTCCATTCTTTCATCCCTGTTACAAGGTAGGAAAATCTCGTAAAATAGATAATCCTTTTTTTTTTATGGATAGATATGGATGAAGGTTTTGGCTTTAGCTGGACAGTCTAAATGCCCTGGGTCCTCTTATAAAGGTCTCTATTCATGGAAAAAAGTTAAAACAATAGATTGGTGGAGTTCTCTATGCAAACAATATATATATTGTTTATGGATATACAACATATATCCATATAATATTTAACTATTATAAATAATGTTGCAGTGAACATAGTGTCCTCATATTCTTTTGACAAATATTGAGAGGTGGAATAGCTGGATCATATGGTAGTTCTTTTTTTAATTTTTGAGGAAACTCCATACTGTTTTCCACAATGGCTACACCAATTCGCATTCCCACTAACAGTGCATAAGGGTTCCCTTTCCTCCACATATTCCCCAACACGTGTTATTTCTTGTCTTTTTGATAATGGCAATTCTTAACGCATTTTTAAATGTTTCTTTATTTTGAGAGAGAGAGAGAGAGAGCGAGTAAGCAGGGGAGGGGCTGAGAGAGAGGGAGAGAGAGAGACCCCCAAGCAGGCTCCACACTGCTAGCACAGAGCCCAATGCATGGCTCAAACTCATAAACTGTGAGATCATGACCTGAGCCCAAATCAAGATTCACATGCTTAACTAACTCAGCCATCCAGATGCCCTGAGCCCTTTTATTTTGTTGATGGGTTTCTTTGGCTGTGCAGAAGATTTTCAGGTTGATGTAGTCCCACTTGTTTATGTTTGTTTTGTTGCCTTTGCTTTTGGTACAAAATCCAAAAAAAAAAAAACCATTGCCAAGACTGATGTTGAGGAGTATACAACCTATGTTTTCTTTTAGAAGGTTTTTGATTTCAGGTCTTATGTTCAAGCGTTTAATCCATTTTCAGTTAATATTTGTGCATGGTGTAAGATAGTGGCCCAGTTTCATTCTTTTGCATGTGGCTGTCAAATTTTTCTGACACCAGTTATTGATTAGTAGGAAACATATATATATTGATTAATAAAACAAGTAACTACAATGACAATGAGGAAAAGCTTACATTTCCCAAATAGATATGGTTCATGATCTCTGAGCTTTTCTATGAATTGTAATCATCTATTATTTTTTTCAATGTTTTATCATCTGCCAGGAACTGCCACTGGTCAAACAGTGGCAAGTGGGAAAAACTAAAGAAACAAAAATAGGAGAAAAGTCTAAAATTGGACCAAAACAATCTTAATCATCAACTTAATTTTTTTGGTGTGATTTGGGAAATGACTGCCTTTTTAAATTTTCTCAACAAAACACTTCTGCCAAACAAGGAGAAAGCATTCCGCAGGAGACAAATTCCAAGATCATCCAGAGTGGGCAGTAGACAGTTCTTACCAACTCTTGATCAAAGTAATTATAAAACACCTTTATTTGTTTTGAGAGAGATAGCACATGTGTGCAAGCAGGGGAGGGACAGAGGGAGAGAGAGAGAGAGACAGAGAGAGAGAGAGACAGTACCAAGCAGTCTCCATGCCCAGCATGGAGTCAGACTTGGGGCTCAATCCCATGAACCATGAGATCATGAATTGAGTCAAGACTTGGATGCTCAACCGGCTGAGCCATCCAGGTGCTCCCAACGTGATGTTATAAACGTGAATCTGTCAACAGTGCTCATGACGGATCAAAGCTAATGAAGTAAAAGGAGTCACAGTGTGCAAGAAGATGTCATACTGCCAAAGTGTAGTAGGTTCCTGATGACAAAAGTCATGGCAGAAGTGGAGAGAATTGTGTTATTTTGAGAATCATTACAAAGAAAAGAATGTGAGGGCCCGAAGAGTCATTCAGGATAGTAAATGATTAAGATGATGTTTCTAGTCTGGATAAATGAAAAATTTATGGAGAACAGGAAATCTGGGAGAGGAATTTTGAGGAATGAAGGTGAGTGTATTTTTAAATACACTTTATTGAAGTGGTAGGATAATACTTAAAAAAGATAAGAGAACCGTAAGAAATGATACTCAATATCATTAACCATTAGCGAAATGCCAATCAAAGCCACAAGGATATATCACCTCACGCCAATTGGGATGGCTATGTACTATCAAAAGCCAGAAAATAACAAGTGCTGGGGCACCTGGGTGGCTCAGTCAGTTAAGCGTCTGACTCTTGATTTCAGCTCAGGTCATGACCTCATGGTTCATGAGTTCAAGCCTCATGTCAGGCTCTGTGCTGACAGTGTGGAGCCTACTTAGGATTCTCTTTCCCTCTTTCTCTGCCCCTCCCCCACTCATGCTGTCTCTCTCTCTCTCTCTCTCTCTCTCTCTCTCAACATAAATAAACTTTAAAAAAAAAAGAAAAAAAGAAGATAACAGGTGCTGACAAGGATATAGAAAAATTGGGACCCCTGTGAATTGTTGGTGAGAAAGTAAAATGTTTCCACAGCCACTGTGGAAAACAGTATGGCAGTTTCTCAAAAAATGAAAAATAAAGGAGTTCCTGGATGACTCAGTCAGTTAAGCATCTGACTTTCGATTTTGGCACAGGTCACGATGTCACGGTCCATGGGATCGAGCCCCACATTGAGCTCTTCGCTGACAGCGTGGAGTCTGCTTGGGATTCTCTTTCCCCCCTTCTCTCCATGCCCCTCCCTGCTCCCACTCTCTCTCAAAATAAATAAATAAACATTTTTTAAAAATTAAAAATAGAATTTCCATATGATTCAACAATATCATGTTTGGGAACATCCCCCCGCCACCCCCCCACCCTGAACTGAAGAGATTTTTGTATGCCCGTTTTCATAGCAGCATTATCCCCACCAGCCAGGACGTAGAAGCAGCTCAAATGTCCATCAGTGTATAAATGGATAAATGAATATGGTATATACATAAAATGAAATATGATTCATCCCTCAAAAGGAATGAGAATCTGACACCTCTGCACATTGATGAACCTTGAGGATATTATGTCGAGTGAAATAAGCCAGTCACAAAAAGACAAATACTGTATAATTTCATTTATATGAGGTACGGAGCATAGTCAGATTCATACGGACAGGGAGTGGAATGGTGGCTGCCAGGGGCTGGGAGAGGACAACACGGGGAGTTATTTAATGAGTGTGGTTTCAGCTTTGCAAATGAAAAGAGTTCTGGACATTGCTCAACAATGCGAGTATAGTTTACAGTCCTGAATGGTATACGTAAAAATGGTGAAGATTGGAAGTCTTAGGCTACGTGGATTCTACCACAATGAAAATAAAAATACACTGTGCTGTAGTAAGAAGTTGTGGACAGAAAAGATATTTGAAGTTAGTGGAGGTTTATTTATTTTTTTATTATTTTTCTTTAAGTAAGCTCCATGCCCCACATGGGGCTTGAGCTCACGACCCTTAGATCAAGAGTCACATGCTCTACTGACTGAGTCAGCCAGGTGCCCCTGAAGTTAGCAGAGTTTTAGATGAAGTAATAGAATTCTGATACCTCCGGCTCTATTTTGCGAAACACACACATAGTTTCAGGAATTTTAGAAGCCATCTCTCCACTTAATCATTTTGAAAACCTTATAAGGCAGATATTGTTTGACGTATTTTCGAAGATGAGACAAATGAAATTCAGAGAGATTAAATAACTTGGCTAGGCCTGCCAGCTGGCCAGTAGTAACGCCAGGCTTTGGGCTCTACAAGACACGATGTTTCAAGATGCCCTGTCATCTCTGTCACAGAAGAAAAAGAGCTGAGGCTTTAGCTCAGGGAGAGCCATAGCTATGTCCAGGTGTTACAGCAAATACTCAGTGCTCAGGAAGAGACAAGTGACATGCACTTGGGGAATCTGAAAAGACTGTTTATTTCACACCGGTGCTGGCCCATCTCCAAAGGCTGAGCCCCAAGCCCTGGCCTTGGTGCTGGCCTTTTATTTAAAGCCTGACTAGCTTCTGGGTACTTGGAGACATTCTATTGGCTGCACAGGGTGGGCACTATAAGTTGTGTTATGCGGGCAGTTGGCTGATGCAAGAGGCAAGCAAGATTACAGAAGCCAAAAGAATGCAAGTGAGGTATCTGGCCTCGGACATCTGGCTGGCCTCTTTTATCTGCTCTTGCCGGCTT
Source organism: Lynx canadensis (assembly GCF_007474595.2). Taxonomy (NCBI): domain Eukaryota; kingdom Metazoa; phylum Chordata; class Mammalia; order Carnivora; family Felidae; genus Lynx; species Lynx canadensis. The sequence goes on along the minus strand of NC_044319.2, from coordinate 58,627,850 downwards.
TCCTTCTCACAGGAGGAAAGAGAGAAGTAAGAAAGAATTCAGCAGAAGGATGGTTAGAGGAGGAGAGACACTTGGGCTCAGAAAAGTGCAGTGTCATGGTGAGACAGGGAAACTGAAGGGACTCCCTTAAAGAGAGCCAGTTTCCCCCTTTGCTCCAGTTTCTATTCTTGTTAGGACCTGCACCCCCTACATCACACATGTGTTGTAGTACAAATAGCATATGTCCTTTCGGTAAGTGATAAAGAGATAGTGATATCTTCCAGCGAGATAACGTCTAAAGAGTGACAGGATGAGGTTGTCGTAAACTTTCTCCAAGACCACTGGCTCCAAACATCTTTTTGCCAATACCCCAACTTTAGGGAATGAATGACTTATGAAGGACACCTGGCTCCTGTCCTTGCTCTGACCAGTTCCTGGATACCTAAGAGGACCCGTGCACCAGGCCAGTCACCATTAAAAACTCCAGACCCCAAGCAAAGAGGAGACTCATGCTCTTTTCCTTTCCCAGTCTCCCAGACACTCCGTTTGTCTCTCTCTCTCTCTATATATATATATATCTTCAATAAATTCTGCTTTCATCTCCTGCTACCTCGCATCTGATTCCTATCCTTTCTGAAGCCAAGGACCCTTTTGGCTAGTCCTGAAGGACGGTCTCTGGGTCCCTGGACTGGCCTGCCTGAACCAGTGAGTCCAAAGGAATTCCAGGGAGGCAATGAATGGTCCATAAACGCCTGTCTATTTTTGTATAATTGCTTATCATAGTACCTTTGTACTTAATTACTCTAATTTTGTTCAGTGAAGAAGACTAGATGAGCCTCATTTGCTTTAATTCTGCTTCTATTATGTTTACTCTTTGGAAGTCCCATTTTAGGAAGTCACTGTGCTGCTATTTAATTTTTTAAGATAGTGTTTGATCCCACTAAAAATACTCACCAGAGGTGTCACTTAAAATACTTTTTCACTTAATTATCTGATGCATTACCTTAGAAAAAAACATATTTACCTAAATTGGGTCCCATGCCTCTCTTCCCTGTGACCCTCTTCTCCCAACACTCACCCCCACTCCTGCCCCTACACTGGGATGAACCAGATGTCTCTGGGTGGTCCCATTATTCCTTAGAACTAAAGAACAGGAATGCTTTTTAAGGGTAACAAAATACATCACCCCAAATATGTCTTTTTGGCATAAGGATTATTTTGAGAAACTGCAGACCCAAGGGAAGCTCTGAAAATAGAGTGAAAGTTACCCTTTTGTAAGAGAAATTTACATTTATAAAGGAAATCTCCATTTGTAAGGGTGTCTCCCTCTCTCTTTAGGAAGAGAAAATGACTCTAAATCTGAATCACAAGAAATTCTCATCAATGGTGAAGCCAGAATTAAACCTGCATAATAAACCTTATCCCTGTTTACTGTGTTTTTCCTGGTGCCATCTTAAAACTAACCTGTCCTTACCTCAAACATTTTTCTTTTGTCTTTAGCTTAAGATGGATGTAGGGTTAGCCATATCAGGGAGTTACTGAGGTGTACATGTTGTTTAAAAACAAAAATTCAACTGAGTAAGTTTGAAGATCTCATTGGCTTTATTCAAGGATTCATGGATTGAGCAGCATTCTAGTAAACAGGCATGCCCTCCAAGGAATTGTACAAAATGCAAGATTTTTATAGGCAGAAAGAAGGTGGACAAGGAAGTGAAAAGAAAAGATTGTTTCAAGCCAAGCCTTCTTATGTAAATCACCTTATTAGTGCTGATTAGGAATTTTAGATTGACTGTTTAAAGGTCACATTTCTGGGAGAGGTTGGAACTCAAATCAAGTCTTGGCTGCTGTCCTGGGGACAAATAACTCCCATGTTGGGCCTCTATTTCTTTTTTTAAAAAACAACGTTAATAAACTTTTGTTTGTTTTCTCTGGTTAACCTATCTTCTATTGCAGGCGGTCTCAGACAAGAATTCTGAAGGGTAGGTGGAAAATTATTTTTTCCTCCCCTGCACTTTTAAACCCTTGCCGTGTCTTCTTGACCTCTCTAAAATACAGAAAAACTTTTCTCTGTGTTTATGGACTATTAGACATTTTTTAAATGGCTATGGCAGAAGCAGTTTGCCTGGCCCACCATGCTTCCTTACAGAAGATGAGCTCCCTTTCAGGAAACCCCACAGGTCTCTGCTGTTAAGTTTCTAGGACAACTTCTAATCCATGTGGCCTTACTTGTTCTGAGCCATTGTAATTCAGTTTATTTTCCACCCATTTTTGTGGTTCCTTTGCCCACTCTGGCCCCTGTCAACGGCTCCCAGAGTCCTAAGTCAGGCTGCAAAGTGGGCACTCCAGCCCTCTTTCCCTTTGGACTTCAGAGACAAGCGCTCAGGTCTTTTTCATTCTAAAAGCTGTTCTGCAAGTCACCGTAAAAAGAAAACCCAGAAGCACAGAGTTGTTTGAAAGACTCCCAGAGTTTTCCCAGCCCTGGTCCTCAGCTTCTGCTCCTTGGCTCCTCGGCTGAGGGTGTTACTGAAAGCTTTCTTGGATTCTTGTGCTGTGTTTTTGTTCCCAGGCTTGATGAGTCAACTCCAAGACAGATTAAAGATGTCAACTCCAGTTATATCACCCTGCTACTATTTATACCATGTGACCTAGTGGAATAAGGAAAGGAAAGAGCACTGGACTAGGAGTCAGGATGCGAGGTTTAGGTCCTTACGAGGTCGCTAAGTAGTTGTATGGTCCAAGGTCAAACGTTTCCCCTGGCTGCGTTTCGTGTTTCTCATTTAAAACATAGGTTCATTCGGCATGTATTCTCCTGTGTGCAAACAGGAGAGTATTGAGTGAGGTAGAATATATTTAATTCACTGAAAATTTGTTGAGTGTCTACAGTGTGCCAGTCACATATGAAATATTTGTTGAACACCTACCGTGTGCCAGGTACTGTTCTAAATGATATGGGAAATAAGGAATACAAAGAGAGAAAGGTTAAATAATGAAACAGAACAAAAGGTGAAGACACTGATACATGGAAAGGAATGCTGAATAACAAATTAGTGGCTATACAATAAATAGATTCAGCACAGAAGGAGAGAAAGACATACCCTAAAGATCAGTGGAGCTATCACTTTAAAAGACAATGACTATAAGAGTGCTGTAGAAGGTAGAAAATGCTAAACATTCAAGATTGATATTATTACTTAAATATGAGGACTTAAAGTCCACAACTCCTCAGGCTGAAATAAGACTACATTAAATATTCATCTTAATAGATGCCTTTTCCTTTGTTTGTCTATTCATTTATTTTTAATTTATTTTTTAAGCTTATTTATTTGGGAGGGGTGTGGAGGGGCAGAGAGAGAGGGTGAGAGAGAATTCTAAGCAGGCTCCGCACTGTCAACGTGGAGGCCAATGCGGGACTCAAACCACTAACTACAAGATCGTGACCTGAGCCCAGGTTGGATGCTTCACCGACTGAGCCACCAGGAGCCCTCCCCCCCATAGATGCCTTTTTAAACGACTACAGTGATGGATGGCAGTGCACATATTGGTTGGGAGTGGATTTTGACATTGGGCAGGTCTAGTTCCAAAATTCCTACTGTGCAACATAATAGTGGTCCATTTGGGGAGGAATTACTTACATTCTCTACCTCAGTTCCCTCATATTTAAGATCAGTATAATTATATTATCAACCTCATCCACTTGTAGAGGATCAAGTGAGAAATACTTGCCAGGTGCTGAGCTAAGAGGTGGGAGATACATTAGCTATTTTTCATAGCGTACATCTTTGTCACATTCGTAACGTCATTTCCAATATCACTGGCTATTACATGAAGCATTCTGTTAGATATAGTGGGGACCCAATAAAGGAAACAGAGCCTTGTCACAGAAGCCTTTGATAACCAACACAAATAAGCAACTGAAGGGCTGCCAATCCCAACTTCCTTTCGTAGCCAGGACCCTCCCAGATCCTGCTTCCTGGTTGGGCACTTTCCCGTGTCCCCCCCCCCCCCCATATCCCCGCCCCCCATAGAGTGTCTGTGGAAGTCTGCCTTCCTTCCAACTTCTGGAGAAGCAGAATGGGATGGGGGTGGGACAAAATTCTTTTTGGATTGCCCCAGTCTGCCTTATACCATTTACATAATTCTCCAATGTTTAGATTTAAAATTGCTTGGTAAACAAACCTTAATAAGAATGCTTGTTCTGCTCTGTTACTTGGAAGGTCTTTGTCCTAGTTTTCCTTACCTGTACAATGGGAACGTCGCTGATCTCTCTCTGTGTCATGTGGATTAAAAAAAATAATGTAGGCAAAGAGCCCAACACATAGGAGGTAGTCAAAACAAATTGTTTTATTCTTATTTCCTTGCTGGTTTTACCCTTTGAGCTGTCTGTTCAAATCATGGTGATTTCATTTCTACATCGTGATGTGTCCCTCTAGGAAGAGGTCTGCACTCTGGCTTCTTAATGAGGTTCACAAGGCGGTCTCTGATTTGGTTGGAGACTACTACGTTTGGGGGCAAATTAATGCTTAGAGACTGAGATTGTCTTTGCCAGTAGTTTATTTAACACAGGTTCGCTGTGGGAATTTCGCAAGCCAGTAGCGTACAGGATAATATCTCTGAGTAAGCAAGTAAAGGATTAAAATCCTCCAAACCGGTGATAGATTGATCACACTACTGTTCAGGCAAGGGGAGTGAAAGGAATTAAGTCCAAATTAGTTGAGGTGTACCTTTATAGGAGTTGGCACTCAGGAGAGATGACTTAGTCAATGGAGAGTTGATGTCTAGCTGCCGGTAACAAAGTAAAAGCCCCATGTTGCTAGAAGACGTTGTGACGGAACAAGGGTGCTGGTGTCACCAGGCAAGATGATATTCATAAAAGAGTTGTCTCTAGGGGAGCCTGGGTGACTCAGTAGATTAAGCGTCTGACCCTTGGTTTCGGATCAGACCATGATCTCAGGGTGGTTTGCGAGTTCAGGCCCTGCATCCGGCTCTGTGCTGACAGTGCAGAGCCTGCTTAGGATTCTCTCTCTCTCTGCCTCTCCCCCACTCATGCTCTATCTGTATCTCAAAATGAATAAAAATAAACCTCAAGAAAAAAAAAGAGTTTCCTTTAGCACTGCAAGAACTAATTGCCCTAAGGTTTTCAAAGAGCTATTTTAGATCAATGCAGCATAGGCTCGCCCAGAGGGAACACTGTTGGTCCTCACAAACTCTCAGTATTTATAGTCTAAATATGATAGGAGAAGATAGGATTCAGTAGGCAGAGAGGGAAAGATTAGGGCCTGAGGTCCCTGGGTGGGGAAAAACACCTATTTGGGAACAATGCTGGGAGCGTCTGACCACAGCAAACCCCCTTGGGCCAAAGGTTCCTCTTAAGAATGTAACAAACCCCACCTACTCCCCCTGGGGTTTCCTCTCTGGAATTTGACAAAAGACCTAAGCGTGGCCATAGACAATGGAAACGAGACAATCAGGAATGGACAGCCCAGCACCTAGAGCTATCAAACCAATAGGGGTAGAACCTGAGAAGGAACAGAGGGAAGGGAAGGAAGGGCTGACCAGAACCTTAGAAGACAGGGACCCTTGCCTCTAGTCCTCAGGCGCTCACTTTCAGATGTCCCCTCTTGGTAAGGAGAGCTTTCCTACTATTTTTTCCTTTCTAATCTTATATTCTAATAAACTTTTGCAACACAAATGTCCCCTTGTTGTAGTCTCTTTATGTTTCTATCGATAAGCCCCCAGTGGGGCGCCTCAGTGAGTGGCTGAGCTGCTGAGTTCTTATTGGTGAGAACAGATGATGATGCCATCCTGACAACTTCCTTCATTCTTACACCAAAACAACTTTGCTTCTTTAAAAAAAAATTTTTTTTTAAACGTTTATTTATTTATGAGAGACAGAGAGCATGATCAGGGTAGGGGCAGAGAGAAGGGCGGAGACACAGGATTGAAACAGGCTCCAGGCTCTGAGCTGTCAGCACAGAGCCCCACGCGGGGCTCGAACTCACGAATCATGAGATCAAGACCCGAGCCGAAGTCGGAGGCTTAACCCACTGAACCACCCAGGCACCCCCAAACAAACAACTTTGCTTCTAAAAACAACTTTATAGGGGTGCCTGGGTGGCTCAGTCAGTTAGACGTCCCACTTTCGGTTCAGGTCATGATCTCACCGTTCGTGAGTTCGAGCCCCACGTCGGGCTCTGTGCTGACAGCTCAGAGCCTGGAGCCTGTTTCAGATTCTGTGTCTCCCTCTCTCTCTGCCCCTCCTCCGCTCTCTCTTTAAAAAATAAACGTTAGAAAAATTTAAGACAACTTTATATTTTTCTTTGTCGCAAACAAGTGGGTTGAAGTCATCTCAAGCCAATACAAAGCGGAGACATTCCTTCATTTAAACTCGGATGAGCTACTTTCTCCATTATTAGGTGTCTCGAATGGCTTAACACTTGAGGCCAGAGGCACTCATTCTCTGTTTTGTTTTGTTTTTTGTCAGAGGGTGGCCTGACATGTGGCTGCACGTCAGAAAAGGTATGTATGCAGCGGCTCCCTTTGCTCCTCGCCAGGGGCAGGGAGACATTTGGCCCGGAGAATAAAGATGGCCTTCTAGAGCTTGGGCTCTTACAGCCACTCTGGCATAGCTGGTCAGGCACCGAGGGTGCTGGCCTCAGACTGCCCGAGTTCAAAGGGGATTCTGCTAGCCGTGCGGGCTTGGGTGCGCTGTCCCATCACACTGCCCGGAGGCTTCCCCTTCCAGGTACAGATCCTAGCCCTTAGGTCACGGGGTCTCGTACGGATTAAGCGAATCGTGGAGTGAAAGGTGCTTAGCACGGTGCCTGTCCGGCCCAGGGTAACCGCCTGTTGTTGCAAATAAGGAACCCAGACAATGCAAATGCCTGGTGAGCCTGAGCAAAATGTCCAGAGGAGCCCGCCTGGCTGGTCAAGGGACCCGAGCCCCTTAGGCTCGAAAAGGATGTGAAGCTTTCAAAGGCTTTTTTGTTTCCCCTGCCTACGGTGCTTTAGCTGCTGACCGCAGCCTCTGGGAACAGAATCCCTGGGTTTGAAGAGCATGTGGTGGACAGGGAGGCTTGGGACCTCTTAGAAATGATTGAAGCCGCGGCGGGCGTGAGCTATCAAACTCTGTTCTGTTGCAGGCGGGGGTAGTTGCCACAGTGCTCAGAGCAGAGGCCCTGACTTGCTCCTGGTTGGTGTTTTCTTCCCCGGTGGGAGAGAGCAAGAATCCCTCTTTCTTCCTAATCAGACCGTTCCTGGTTTATAGAGGAGGGTGGTAAGTTACAGTGTTGACATTAAGCATGCTGCTCAGGATGGTACCGCCTGCTGAAGTCCATCTGAGGCCAGGCTTCAGGGCCTGCGCTGTGGCCTTTCCCATAGCAAGCAGTTAAACGTGTGTTAATGCCCATGTTTGTGCACCTGCCCTGGCAGTGGCCGAGGGGAAACAGCGTCGGAGGTCTGGACGAAAAACAGAAAATGTTGGGGGCGTCTGGATGGCTCAGTTGGCTGAGTGTCTGACTCTTGATTTTGGCTCAGGTCATGATCCCAGGGTCATGGAATCGAGCCCCATGCAGGGCTCCTTGCTGAGCATGGAGGGTGCTTTAGGTTCTCTCTCTCCCTCTGCCCCTCTCCCCTGCTTGTGCTCTCTCTCTCTCTAAAAAAAAAAAAAAAAGGAAATATTATTCAGCCGTTACACTGACGTGGCGTTACTGACATCCGTCATCCGTAAGAAGGTTAGCGGGATTTGGCAGGGCTTAAAGGAGGACTTTTGCTTTTTATTCTTTTTGCTTCTGTATTTTTACTTTTGTTACAGGGTCCTTATTTATTACCTCAACATCAGATGATACGAAGAAATGTCATTGTTGCTAAATTAACACAAAGGGGCAAGTGTGTATTTTGTAGCCGGTGACATGGTAAGGGGGAGGTGTAAAATAAAGGTGAGTTGACAAATGAAAGTAGTATCCGGGAAAGAACGTCATCGCGGTGTGTGGGCAGGCAGACCACACGGGTGAAGGGCAGACCTCCTGATGGCCGAGGTGAAGCGTCTGCGGGCACAACCAGCCCCTCGGAGCACTTCTGCCAATAATGTGCACAGCACGTGGTGCCAGATGGCCTCAAACCAGGGTCCCCAGCAGGTGAGTGGAGCTAATAATGAGAATTCAGGTGGGGGACACTTAGAAATTCAGACCAACAGGCTGGTAGCATCTGGATCTGCCCCTGGGTAGCAGGGAGTGACCCCTGGGCTGAGATTCAGCGCAAGAATTCAGAAGAGAGAATTAATCTCTGAAACTGGAGTGCTTGAACGCGTGTTATTTGGCTCAAGAAGGTGAAGTGAAGCCGGAGGCAGCGCGCCAGGTCCCGGGTCCAGGAACTTGGAGGTTACCTGGGCTGGGGTTGGTTCAGGACCTCCTGCTTCGAGCAGCGTCTGCTTGGCTCTAGCAGCAGTGGTGTTGTTGGAAGGCTGGGCGCAGCTGCGGGACACCAGGGAGGGCTGGTATGGACGATGGGGAAGTCTGTGTTCCCTATTAATCGGAGACCGGAATCAGTTGGCTGGCATGGCTGTCGTGTTCAGATTGTTTTGGAACTGACACAGGGCGCCACGATGGAGAGAAAGATGAGGCATATTGTCAACGTGCTGGAACATAGTAGACTCATTTCCGTCACCGGCGTGGGCCGGGAGAGGCCACTTAATCTGGGAGAGGCAATTCCGCCATCCGGAAAAGTTTTTCTGTCCTCAGTTCCACAAACATTTGCTGTGGCTCCCCCGTGTCATGTATGGTGCTAGGGAAACACAGAAATGAGGAAAGAAGGGCTCTGCCTGGGAGAGGTCACAGTCTATCAGGAAGCAACAGGAGAACAAGGAAGGGGTAAGACATGCTTACGGGGCACCGAGCTCCGTGCTTGCTCCCTACGCACGATCTCATCAAAAGCTCAGCAATGTGACGGGGCGGGTGTTACTGATCTCCTTCTCGAAGATGAGGCGATGAAGGTCCAGAACGGGGTTAAGGTAATCTGTCCAAGATCACAACACTGGTAAGTGGTGAAGCAATGATTTGAACCCAAGTCTGTCTGACCCCAAAGCCCATGATCTTCCCAATATCCCCCCTGGCTGAAGGGAGAGAGCAGTTGACACACACACCATTCACTTTCTGTGCATGTTTGATGCCCAGCATCATCAGAGCACAGGAAAGAGGTGGGGAATGTGTCAGCCCGTTGAAAGGCTGATATATATGGAGAAGACAAGGGTATTTAGGGAAATCAGGCAGGGTGATTTGTGTGAAAGGGCTTTTTTAGGCTGTGGACAGAAACTCAGGGTGTGAAATCGCAAAGGTAAGCATCTCATCTTCTAGTCTTTCCCACTAAGGAGTCTGGGGCTGAGCAAACCATGAGTACGGGTGTCATCTGTCCCTTGGGAGGTGAGAGGGTGGCCTTAATGGGACAGGAGGAAAATCAATAATGTTATCACTTAGAAGCGAGGAGACGGCTGACCGAGCACAAAATGTCAGCAGCCTGACAAGGCAAAGACAGCCTTGGCCTGGGGCAACCGATATTGATCATAATGATCTCAAAGCAATTAGCTCATGGGTCTGCCTCCCATTCATTTTGCCTCCCTTTTCAAAATGTGTATATTCAGGACCATGGTGAACCATTGCTCCCCGGAGAGCCAGCTCTGCTATTTGAAAGGACATCAAGAGTCGTACCCTCTGCCCTCAGCAGCTCATCCCACAGGGTTTTCAGCAACAGCAAGAAGGGGTTCTAGAATGTCTGGGGCACCCAGGACCACAGGCAGGATAATGCAACCGGCAAACCACATCATATGGGTATTACGGTCAAATCTTGGGGTCCTGTGAGCCAGTCGTAAAACTGTCATTTGCTCTGTGACTTTGGCCACTATCTCTATGGACCTCAGTTTCGTTGTCGTTAAGCTAGAAATGCTTTCTCTCTGGTTTGATTTGGTTTTGGGGTGTGTGTGTGTGTGTGTGTGTGTGTGTGTGTGTGTTCTCTCTGAGGAATCAGAACTAATGACTATCGACTCTCATTGGCTCATAGTTTATCTTCAGGTCCTTGGCTCTCCTTCGTTTTCCTCCCTTCCTCCGGACACTGAAGTGTGGGCAAGAGCTAAGGAGAGAGAAATGTCCACTTTCACAGACTTCTTTTAGTAAGAATGTGCCAGGCACAAATCAGATGCCCAGGAATGTGCTCCATGCCTCGGATCCACTGTGAGTGTGACAGCTCATCTCACATGTCAGCTTGACTGAGCCACGTGCCTAGACATTTGGTCAAACGCTATTCTACGTATGTCTCCGAGGGTGTTTCCGGATGAGACTAACTTTCGGATCTATAGGTTAATAAAGCACATTACCTTCCCCAGTGTGAGTGGGCTTCATCCAATCAGTAGGAGGCCCGAATACAACAAAAAGTCAGACTCTCCCATGAATAAGAGAGAACTCATGCTGTCCCACAGCCCTCAAGCTGGGACACTGTTTTTTTCTGGCTTTTACACTGACACTACACCATCAGCTCTCCCGGGTCTCTAACTTGCTGACTGTAGATTTTGGGACTTGTCAGCCTCCGTAATCACCAAGTCCTTATAAGAGTCTCTCTCTCAGTATCTCCCTCTTTGTTGCTGTATCTATCTTTCCCTCTGTATCTATTATCTATCTATCTATCTATCTATCTATCATCTATCATCTATCTATCTACCTTTCTATCCTATTGGTCTGTTTCCCTGAAGAGCCTTGACTAATGGGATGAATAAGTTACCTGTATCAAGGAGTGCTTCCCATGCCTGATTCTAGGTCTGCTGTGCTGGTAGCCTTCTGTGGGATAGGAGGTGGAATTTCACCATGAAATGGTGGTTCCCAAACTTTGCTGCACATTAGCATCACTGGACTTGGGGAGCTCTTAAAAACCTCAATGCCCAAAATACACCCCAGGTCCATTTAATCAGAGTGTACGGGAGGGGACCCAGGTATCAGTATAGTTTAAAGATCCCTGGGTGATTTCAGTGTGTAGCAAACCATGGGAATTACTGCCTTAAAAATAGAATTTGGAGGTATTTGGTAAATTTTGATGATTTCAGGCAAAATACAGGAAAAGCTCTGTCTTTCATCATCCTGAAGTGACTCTGGTTGATGATAATTACCATAGATTCAGCACCTGTTATGTGGTGGGCACTAATGTGGCCTTTACACATATTAGCCCTCGAGTCTCATTTTACGGAGGAGTTAACTAGGACTCAGGGAGATTAAATTACTTTCCTGAAGCCACAAGCATGGCTATATGCAGAATCGCACCAGGCACAAAAGAGTGTGCCCACGACCACCCACTCCACCATGGTGTGCTTCCCCTGCAGGTGGGGGACCCAGGCTTAAAGCTTTATAGTTTTAGGAGTAAGAATGAGGTATTGCAGTCCAGCTCAGTCCTATTCTTTCACGAAGCATTTCCTGACTTCTCTGGTGCTTTTGTGTTTCCCCCTTCTCTTCCTGAATATACGACTTAGATCGGCTAATTGTGTGATGTCGTCTTTTCCGCAAGTTTAGGCGTTCCTTGGGATTAGGGATCGTCTCCTTTTATCCTTGACACTCTCCCTTGATACCTGGGATCGTGAAGTACATAGTAGGTGCTCACTAAATACTTCTGAATTAAATTATATCTAGGCATAGGGCAGGGTCTTCCTGAATGTCTGGCCATAAAGCATGACATGGACTGATGGTATGAGAAGAGGCAGGGTGTAGTGTGGTTGGGAAGGGCAATAATAATTGTGGACATGTTGGAGCCCAACACTGGATTTGCCCCTGGTCCTTCCAAATACTATTACTTGGGATTTTCCCTATCCTAACAGGGTCCGCATCCTTATGTTCCCCTGCAACTGAGGTATGGGTTCCAGTTATTTCTTTTACATATTTAGAGCAAATAGTGTTCACATTTGGTACTGTGGAGGTTTTCATACTTGGAAAATGGTTAAGATCCCTGAACGAGCCGTTGGGATAGCAGGTATTTCACCAATTTTTCTTCCAAGCAAAGACCCAACAGCATCTGATTGTGGTAGGGACTCTTGCTTAGATCATCATTGCCTTTACTCCCTTTCCTCTCTTTTTGTCCAGAGGCCCTTGGCCTCTACGGTCCCAGTAGAATCTCCAGAAAGAGCACTAGCAGCTAGGAAACCAGAATTCACTTCACGTCTCCACCACCTGCACGTGACATTGGGGAAACCATTTTAGTGTTCTCCATCTTAGCATTTCCACCTAGAAAAGTCCAGCAGTGATACGGTAGTGTAGTGACCAAGGGAGCTGGTCAGTGTGCAAGCTTTGATCTTTCAAAAGGCAAGCGTTACAGAAATCGAAGACGACATCAGTAGGTCTGTCAGGGCGAGGTTTACTTGCAAAGAAAATAGCAACCTAAATACAGAGGTAAACTGAGGCAAACTCAAATTACCAAAAATCGGGGCTGTTTGGGAGTAGCAGAGGAACTGCAGTTCAGAACACAGGTGCTGCAGGAAGCTGTAGGCGAGTCCGTTGAGGGGTTTGGGTGGGCTATATTTAAGGGCGAGAATGCAAAGAGGGGAAGTCCAGCCAGACTTTAAGCAGCAAACTTGTTGGCTTGAGAAGGGGGAGAGATTTTAGACAGATGCTCATCTGTCAGCAGGCACGTCTCGGTCTTCCGCAAATCACGCATTTAGTGGAAACCAATCTCTTGGTTCTGAAAGTTCCGATTTTCTGAGGCTACGGGGGTGAGCGTCTCCGTTTCATACTGAAATCCTCTCACAGACGTGATCTGCTTGGAGTGAGCACATCAGCCCTGCCCCCCACCCGGCCTTGCAGACTGCCTTTGGGGGGTCTGTCCCATTCTGTGCTTCTGAGAATCTTGAGGGTGAACGAGGAGATTAGCAGTAGAAAGAAAAGGATGCATTTGCAGTTCCAGTGATGAGAGGCTCTTTCCCCACATCTGGATGTATTTGGTCTTCCTTTGTCAGGTGGGGAGTCGGTGAGGTTGTGTATATCGGTGTATGTACATGAGTTGGTGTATGAATGTGTGTGGCCTGACTGTGTACGTGTGTGTGTTGGTGTGTACCGTAGAGAAGAAAAATGAATTTTGCCTCTGTCCTTCTAGATTCTTTGCAGAGACCCCCCCGGTAACAAAAAGACAGAATAACAGGAGAAAAATGAACAGAAGTTTAATAACATGGACACCTCCCATGTGCATGGGAGAACCCCAGGAAAACGGAGTAACTCCCTGAAACAACCCACGTCATCCCCTTATATACCCAGCTAAAGACCAGAGAAGATGTTGTGTGGTCAGCCAGGTGGGGGAGGTGGGCAGGAAAGGCACAGGAAGCTAGGGTAAGTCTGTTTTGAAGATTTAAGTCCTCACCTTCTTCATCGGTGACAGTTTCTAGAGATTTAGTTATCCTCCCTTTCCTGTTACCAAGAGGAAGATGCCCTTACAAAAGACAAATACCATATGATTTCACTCGTATGTGGAATTTGAGAAACAAAACGGATGAACACATGGGAGGGGGGAAGAGAAGAGAGGGAAACAAACCACGAGAGATTTTTTTTTTAAATTTTTTTTTAAACGTTTTTATTTTTGAGACAGAGAGAGACAGAGCATGAGCAGGGGAAGGGCAGAGAGAGAGGGAGATACAGAATCTGAAGCAGGCTCCGAGCTGTCAGCACAGAGCCCGACGCGGGGCTCGAACCCACGGACCATGAGATCATGACCTGAGCCGAAGTCGGACGCTCAACCGACTGAGCCACCCAGGTGCCCCAAACCACGAGAGATTCTTGAGGATGGAGGACAAACCAAGGGTTGATGGAGGGGAGGTGGGTGGGGGATGGGCTAGATGGGGGATGGGTATTAAGGAAGGCACTTGTGATGAGCACTGGGTGTTGTCTGTACGTGATGAAGCACTGAATTCTACTCCTGAAACTAATATTGCACTGTATGTTCACTAACTAAGGTTTAAATTTAAAAAAATGTTCATTAAAAAAAAAAACAAATGGAGATTTCCCTCATAAAGGTCAATGTCTCACACAAGGATATTCATTTTTAGGAAAAATAAGATAAAAAGAGAGAGGGAGGCAAACCTAAGAGACTCTTAAATATAGAGAACAAACTGAGGGTTGCTGGAGGGGTACTGGGTGGGGGGATGGGCTAAATGGGGGAGGGGCATTAAGGAGGACACTTGTTGGGATGAGCACTGGGTGTTCTATGTAAGTGATGATTCACTAAATTCTATTCCTGAAGCCAATACTACACTTTATGTTTGCTAACTTGGATTAAAATAAAATAAAATAAGGGGCGCCTGGGTGGCGCAGTCGGTTAAGCGTCCGACTTCAGCCAGGTCACGATCTCGCGGTGCGTGAGTTCGAGCCCCGCGTCGGGCTCTGGACTGATGGCTCAGAGCCTGGAGCCTGTTTCCGATTCTGTGTCTCCCTCTCTCTCTGCCCCTCCCCCGTTCATGCTCTGTCTCTCTCTGTCCCAAAAATAAGTAAACGTTGAAAAAAAAATTAAAAAAAAAATACTATTCTTAGAAATGTAAAAACAAGGGTGGGGGTATTGCTTTTTCAGAGCTTCTCCTGTGTCTGCTCTTCCTTAAAAATAACCAGCCCCAAATAATCCTTAGGCCAAAGGGGCAGGTTTTGGGTTGGCGTTTTCTGCTCCCCTTCGTTACACAAACGAGTGTATCTGAGCGTGTGTTGTAGATGTTTGTGCGTGTGGTTGGCAATGTGAGCGTGCCTGTGTATGGAAATGTGCACAGTTGTCATATTGTGTATATGTGTGTGTCTGTGTGTATGTGTGTGTGTGTTTAGTCAGACGATGAGGACTTGGGCCAAAGCCCTCTGCTCTTTTCCCCTTTTCTCACTTGCCTCGTGCCTGATGGGTTATTTAATAGATGTGATTATTTTACTTTGAAAAAAAAATTTTTTTTCAACGTGTATTTATTTTTGAGAGAGACAGAGACAAAGTGTGAGCTGTCAGCACAGGGCCTGAGGCGGGGCTCGAACCCACGAACCATGAGATCCTGACCTGAGCTGAAGTCGGCCTCTTAACCCACTGAGCCACCCAGGCGCCCCCTAATTATTTGACTTTGATGCTTGTGAGTTCATTGGATTATGCAGCCGCCCCCATGGATTTGGGTGTTCTAGTTTTTAGTGTCATTTCCTACAGTTTAGCTCACTTACCTGGAATCAGCAAAATCACGGCCATCAAGTTGAATTGAAGATTCCTTTCACTTTATACTTTGAGAGGAAAAGAGCCAAAGATCCCAGGCGGGAGAGGGTGGGATCTCCTGGCCCTCTGTGCCCTGCCCGAGTGCTGGAGAACATCCGTCAGGGCAGTAATAACACCTGCCATTGTACTTGGGGTCTCCCTGCCGACAGGCCCGGAGGAACCAGGAATTCTGTGCCCTTGCCTGGGTCAGACTGTGCTGGCACACCGCACATACTCAGGGTTTGTTGAATGAGGGCGGTACAGTGACCCAGAAGAAGGTTCCTTCGAAAAGAAGTTTTAGAAATAATAGAGAAGAAAACCTGCTTCCAGCACCTGTGTTTCACTTCACGAAACTGAAATCGTTAAAATCAAAATATGGTTTCTTTGTTATTTTTTTCCTAAAATTATACTTTTTCTATGCATTCCAAGCTTCTATAAAAATCAGATAGCTTTGCTGTGATGTCATCATTTGGTAGAAGTGAAACCATGATTTAGCAAAATGGTATTTTTTTCCACACTTTAAGCAAAAGTGTGAGCTCCCGTGGACGGGGGCGGCTGCGCCAGGTCTGGGCTCTGGCAGCCGTGTTCCCTCTGTGGCTCCAGAAACTTTGGGAGACACGTGTCTCTAGGTGCCTGGGTGGCGCAGTCGGTTAAGCGTCCGACTTCGGCTCAGGTCACGATCTCGCAGTTTGTGAGTTCGAGCCCCGCGTCGGGCTCTGTGCTGACGGCTCGGAGCCTGGAGCTGCTTCCGATTCTGTGTCTCCCTCTCTCTCTGCCCCTCCCCCGCTCATGCTCTGTCTCTCAAAAAATAAACAAACATTTAAAAATTTTTTTTTTTAAAAGGAAGAGATGTACCTGTCTCCTTCAGTTGTGGGATTGGGTCTCACACGGCCTTATATTCTCTCAACTCTCAGTACGCGGGGTCAGGCTCAGGAAGGGATTTGAAACAAGAACAAAGCACGCCTGAGGGGACCAGACCCATTTGCCAAAAATCAATTCACTGAATGATCGGTTTACCGAATTATCATTCCTTGTTACCGATTATTCACCTGTTATTTCTATTACTTCCAGCGTATAGTAACTTTTGTTTTACTATTATACGGTATATTTCAGGTTTTTCTGTTCTTTGGGTCTCTGCTTGATGAAAATAACAATTCCATGTCCCTTTTGAATTTTGAATTGAATTCTATCATGATATGATTCAGGGCAAATGGCAGAGTGAGTTCATTTCTTCTGCTGAGTTTTCAACATACTCATCTGCCTATTTTATTTTATTTTATTTTATTTTATTTTATTTTATTTTCGTGTATTTGTTTCACTTGAGAGAAACAGAGATAGCTGGGGAAGGGCAGAGAGAGGGGCAGAGAGAGAGGGAGAGGGAGAGAGAATCCCAAGCAGGCTCCGGGCTGCCAGCTGCAGAGCCTGACACGGGGCTCAAACTCACAAACCATGAGATCATGACCTGAGCTGAAACCAAGTGTCGGTCGCTTAACCGACCGAGCCACCCAGGCGCCCCCCTCATCTGCCCTTTTGATCTCCCTCAATTCACAGAACTGCTTTATTGAGTGGGAGAGAGGAGGACGGAGTCACAGCTGGCTTATGAGGAACCAGGTTTGAGTTTGGGGTACCTGTTGGCGTCTGTCGCATATGCTGTATGTCATGGTCCTCTGTAAATCTTTACACACCCCGACGCAAACACACACACTTATGTTCATTTCTATACAAGTCTCCTCCCTATTCACATGTGAGCTTTTCCTGAGAGGCACGTGATTATACCTGGTTAATCCAAGAAAGAAAAGAGCTCGGTTTCTGGTGATTTTTCACGTGTTTATGACAACTTAAAAAAAAAAAAAAAAAAGACCCAGGTACCTGCTTATAAAACGTTGAGCTTTCAAAAAGAGCTGAGATTCTGAAACAGAAAGTATATATAAAATTGCCTCTCAAGTCGGCTTGGCTGGCAAAGCATTAAAAAAAAAAAAAGGAGTGGAAAAAAGAGCAAACAGGGGTAAAAATAGTAGATGTACATCGGATTTGGTTATGAGACGTGCAATTCTTTATGTATGATATCATATGTCACATGTATGTATGTATATACATATACATATATATGTGTATATATATCTTCTGGAAACTTCTGGATGCTGGCATTTCCACTCTGCTGTTCTGAACGGATTCTTCTTCTGTTGTGATTTGATTTTGGGCGGAACATACCCAGAACCTCACCACGTACCATGGCAAAGGTGGGTTCCGTTGGCAATCTCAGAGCAGTTCGAAGCCGCAGGCTCTTCCTTCAGGAAGCTGGAAGTCAGTTCCCTACTCAAAGGTCCAATGGCTTCCCTCACGTACAAGATGAAACGTAGCACCGCTTACAAAGCTGTCACCTGGAGCCTGCACCGGGTCCTCAGTCCCTGCTCTCGCTCGGCTCCCTTCTGCCCCATCGTGCCCTGTCGCCAACTGGCTTTCCCTCACGCCCTCTCACAGGCCCATTTCCTCCCACCTCATGCTTTGCACTGGCTCCTTCCCCACTCGGGAAACCTTGGCCCCAATTTTCTGCCTCTCCTTGTTGTCCTTTAGACATCAGTCAACTATGGCCTCCTCGCAATGACCTTCCCTGACCCCCTGCACCTCACCAGCCCCAACAAATCTCTCAGGCAGCACCATGCATCATTTTAATCACGGTAATCATCTCTGCGTGACATTAAAGACGTTTTTTTCCTATCTGCCTCACTCATCACTGGATCATAAGCTCAGTGAGAGCAGGAAACTCTCTCCCTGCTCAGCTGTGTCCTTGGCACCTAAGAGCTCCTGACCGAGAGTGTCCTCAGGAAGCATTTCTTGAAACGGCCCTTTATTCCAGGGAGGGATGAACATCTTATTTTTCTCAGTATCCCGTCAAAGAGGCTGTGCCACATGTTTTATTAATTTTTTTCCTCCTTTAATGTTGGTGACAATGGGTTTTGCCACAGAAATGGTTTGAATTCTTATGTGTTCAAATTTATCCTTCATGGTTTCTCATTTTGATGACATGATTAGAAAATTCTTCACATCAGAATTATAAAAATATCCCCCTAAGTTTTCTTCTAGTGTTTTTATGCATTTGATTTACATTTAAATATTTAATCCATCCTGAATTTATTTTGGAATAAGACCCATGGTAGGAATCTAAATTAAGTTGTATTCAAATTGCTAGCTGGTTGTCCCCACACCATTTATTGGAAGATTTTTCATTTCTCTACTGATGTGAAATGACAGCTTAGTACTATGCTAAATTCCTCTGTATGCCTGTGTCTTTCTCGGGGCTGTTGTCTGTCCCTCGATCTGTCGGCCTACTTCTGCCCCAGAACCCCAACATTTCCATTATTGTAGCTTGATCGTGGCACAGCTTCTAATCTGGTAGGACATGTGTCTCTTTCTCTAGCCCCCACCATTATTTTCTTCTTAAAGGTTTTCTTTTTCCTCAAATTAACTTTAGAATTATTTTGTCAATTTTTTAAAAAATTCCTAGTGGGATTTATTGGGGTTGCTTGAATAGAATATATTACCATTTTTAAGCTTGCTCATCTAAGCATTTGGGATGTTTCTTGATTGGCTGTCATGTTTTATGTCCTCCAGAACTTTATTTTCATTTTCTTCTTAAACTTGGTGGTCTCTGGGGAGCGAAACACCCTTACAGTCTTCTACCTCACTTATCCCATTTCTGTAGGTTTCCTGTGGTTTGCTGTCCTGTGTCTCTCTACACCTCACTGTTTTCATCTGCGCTGAGTCAGGTGAAGTGAGAGTTGCTATGTCCTAGAAGGTCTGGAGAGACTTCCTGTTTGAAAGAATGACTGTAGCCTTCCACCAATGTCAAGGTTTCAGAAAGAAGAGATGAGCTTGCCAGGCCCCAGCCCTTCAGGTCAAACAATAATCCCTAGCAGGCTTTGTGCTCATCTTCTCGAAGCAGAAAATTGTTTCTCACCCTGAGTTTGCTAAAGTAAGACAAGCATTCACTGTGAACTCACCTTCCAGGTGCACCAGAGGCTTGACTCTGAGGGCTAGGTGTTGACAGGTAGTCACATAACCTGAAAGGAGACATTATTTCCGGGGGAAGTGTTGCGTGGGGATAAACAGAGGTACGTAAGATTAACTTCCGCTGGTAAGAGCTTGGGCTCTGGACTTGGACCGTCTTGTTTGATTCCTAACTCCGTTATGTGCTTGGCTGTCTCTTGGGCCAGGTATCTCTGGGCCTTTCTGTCTCGCAGTGACATCATCTGTCAAAGCAGAGACAAAATCATCCTTCCTGCATGGTTTGCTAAGAAGATTACATGAGATAGTCCCTGTTAGTGCTTAGAACAGTGCCTCACTCAGTACATAGTAATGATCATTTTACTTATTCTTGTTCTGATGTTTTTCAGAACTGAGAGATCCTTAACATCAAGGAGTCTCCTCCTGACCCCGGCAGAGTACCCAACATGTAATAAGGCATCCAAGGAGTGTTTGCCAAATTCAATCTCCATGTTATTCTCTGAGTAGAATCTGCACCACAACAAACTATATTTACCCATGCATGTGTTTATAAATTTTTTCTGTGTGTTTTTGTCTCCTTCCCTGGGTCTTTGGTTCCTCTCTTTGCTGGCTCTTTCTCCCCTAGCCCCCAAATACTCTTAGTAACCAGCAGGAACAGCCCTGTCTTATTGCTGCCCCCATTCCGGTACATTCCCAAACCCCTCTGTCTGTTTCCATCCCTCCATGCCTTCGCTGAGTTCTCCAGTGACCTCCTGATGGCCACACTTGATGGAAACAATTTTCATTCCTTCCTTATCTTACTTGATCTGTATGAATTTGCACTGGGTCACATACTCCACGAGAGGAAGAACTTTATCTGTCTTATTCTCTATTGAATCCCTGGTGCTTAGAACAGTCTCTGCAGATCGTAGATACTCAATAAATACTTGCTGAATGAATACATTTGCACATAGCAGTCACACTGTTGGCCATTCCCGTTTTCCGAAAACATTTTTTCCATCTTCATCCATAGAAACATCACAGTCTTGTTTTCTTCTGGTGATTCCTTAGTTTCTCTCTGTTCTTTGTCCATCTCTCATATGTTGGTTTTCTTCACAAATCAGTTCTTGGCTCCCCTCTTCTCTTAAAAGCTTTCTGCAGGACCTCATATACCTATGTGTTCAAACACCATCTGCACATACTGGTGACTTCCACGTTTTCGTCTCTACCCAAATTAATATGAATATCTTTAGACCATTTAGTCAATTGTCTGTAGAATGCCTTGATATCTCCCTGACATTAAAAAAAATATATTTCCAAAGTGAAGTTTATTAGTTTTTTCAGATCCTTATGCTGAAAATGTAAACTAAAAAGAAAAGTGATTAGTTGGGAGCCAAAATAATTGTTTGCACGTGCTAACTTGAAGGGCCCTATTGTGTGGTAAATGGTCCTCCTGACTGAGCCCCAGAATTGTGTCATCATACTTAGTTCTGAACTGAGCGAATTTGGTGTGGGATATCCCGATTTCCACGGCAAGCACATTCTCTTATGTGCAGGTGTAATGCGGTCCTTGGCAATATGGTTGTGCAGTTGCTGAAGGCTAAGGCTCATCTCCATCATATGTCCTCAGGCAATCAAGAACTGACTTGAGACCGTTTGGTGGTGGCTCATCTCTGAGTTGGGAAGCATACCACCTGAGTCCAAGTTTAGTCATTTCGTAGTCGCCTTCTTAAGGACACAAAATGGAGTCTGGGTTGTTAGCGCACCGTCGGCTAGGCCTGGCATTAACACTCTAAACCTAGAACTCCCCAGTTCTCTGACGTACACGTGGAACTCAATTCTTGGAATTTAAAAGCAGCACATATTGTACATATGGGCTGTCTACATATTTATGTATATTGAGTTCCTGAAGCCTAAAACAATCACAGAAGGAAAGACTCTTCTTTTTCCTATGACTGAGTCTTTGCCTCAGCTGTGTTCACTTACTAAGGGCTCTGTCGCCTGCCAGCATCTGCTGAGGCCCTGCAAGGGCTGCCCATGTGCACTTGGGCCAGCTGCTGTCTAATTCAGGGTCAGCTATAGCCACCAGCACCCCTCGATCCCTTCCTCCAAGGTCCATCCCTTTGCTGAGAGCCTCTCCACCCACGCCTGTTCCTAGAACCAGGCTCTGTTGCTGTAGTCAGAGCTGGAGGCTGTGTTAATGTTAAGGAGTTATTGTGAGTGTCAGAGTTGCTTACGGACACAATCGTAGAACCAGGGGGATTAATCTTCTCAGTCAGTGCTAGGCCAAGACAGGTCTCCCCAGATGGAGGAGGCCCCTGTGAGAAGAAACAAAGCTCCCTGCTCTCTCTGGTCAGGCTGGTTTCTAAAGGAGAAGAATGGAGGGATGCCTGAGTGGCTCGGTCGGTTAAGCCTCCGACTTCGGCTCAGGTCATGATCTCACGGGTCCGTGAGTTCGAGCCCCGCGTCGGGCTCTGTGCTGACAGCTCAGAGCCTGGAGCCCGTTTCGGATTCTGTGTCTCCCTCCCTCTCCGTCCCTCCCCCACTCATGCTCTGTCTCTTAAAAATAAATAAATCTTAAAAAAATTTAAAGGAGAAGAGTGGGGTTGCTGAGCTGAACATGCCCAGTTTATTTCCCCAAAGTTGCCCGAAGGAAACTCATTCCACTTCTCCAAGGCAGGAGTGGAGGTAAGGTGAGAGACCAGGTATGTTTGGGAGAAATCACTCTGCACTTAAATTAGGGGAGCGGGGAGGAGGCATTTTCCTCTAGCACTATTCCTCCTCTGAGATGTGGCTAATGATGACCATCTACTCAATCGCTCAAACCAGCAACTGGTAGATATCCTACGTCTGCATTGTTGAATATGGTAGTCACTGGGCTTATGGGTTATTGAGAGCTTGAAATGTAGCTATGATTGTAAAATACACAACAGATTTTGAAAAAAAATAAAATTCCTCATTAACATTATGATATTGATTACATGTTGATTCGTTACATATAGTAAGTTAAATAAAATATATTATTAACATGAATTCCACTTGTTACATACATGGCTTTGTTACATGTCCATTGCATAACACTGTTGTAGACCAATGGTTCTCTATCCAAGATGAAGAGTCTGTCGCCGATCGCTACTTTCACAAAAGTGCATAGAAATATCTTGCTGTGAAACTTCTTCAACCCTTACCCTTGATTCTGTATTTATTTCATGGCCAACTTGAAATAAACAGTTCAAGTCTGGTCCCGGTCTGAAGACCACACTCGCAAGCACCTTCTGGACTTCTCTTCCTTCTACGGGCCCATGAATAACTAAGTTGTATCAGTCTTGCTCCTACACATCCCATGTACCTCCTCTCCTCTCTCTCTCTCCATCACCTCTTCCTTAGCGCAGACCTTTATTTCCTGCCTGGACTATCGCAGGTGACTATGACCTGAGCGGGCCTCTCTCCATCCCTCTTGTATCCTCAAGCCCGTCTGTGTTTGTAATCACTCTCGGAGCGAGCCATGTGAAATGAAACCTTATTTCTCTCTCCCCCTTAAAACCCTGCAACTCCTTCCCATGCCTCCGGCTCAAGGTACAGACAGTGAGTGGCACTCTCAGACCACAAGGAGTTGACCTTGGTTTGCTGTTTCAAGTCACCTCTCAGCCATT
Organism: Lynx canadensis; assembly: GCF_007474595.2. Classification (NCBI taxonomy): domain Eukaryota; kingdom Metazoa; phylum Chordata; class Mammalia; order Carnivora; family Felidae; genus Lynx; species Lynx canadensis. The sequence continues at coordinate 58,605,021 of NC_044319.2, read as the reverse complement.
CCCTGCACCACCATGGCAGAGAGCAATTCCTGAGAGTGACCATGTACCAGACCCTTTACAGAAAGCCTGATCTCATGGAATCTTGGCAGTACCTCCTTTACATACTAGATGTTGACAACCAAAGATCAGACGGCTTGAGTCCTTCGTCCAAGAAGCAGCAGAGTTGGGGTGTGAACTTAGGTCGGTTTAATTCAAAAGCCTACGTCATTTCTAAGTGATAGGGAGCTTCTTGGAGTTTCTCCTAATTCCTGTTGCTTCTGGGCATTAGCATATACTGTTCCCTCAGTCCCCATCTTCCATCCTCGACTCATCTCTATTTTTCTCAACAATACCTGCACAGATTATCAACCTCTACCTAACGCATTTCTTGAAATTTCCTAACTTGCCAGAGCTCAGCTGCCTCTGGGATCCTTTCACGTTGTGTTCTAACATGAAACATAGTGTGTGGTAGTTTGGGGCTCACTTTCTTGCCCTTCCTGGATGTTGAGCTCCTGGGACAGGAATCATCCTCTGTGCTTAGCACTAGGCCTCTCACATGAGAGATGCTTCATAATTAGGTCATTTATCTTTTAATGTACTTTATAAATAGTGATTCAGTAAGACAGGAAACGCCCCTATCTTCATGGAGCCTACCTTCCAGTGGGGGGAAATTAAAAGAAGAAAGTAAAAATTTATTTTATTAAAAAAAATTAATTCTAATATAGTTAACATGCAGTGTTATGTTAGTTTCAGATGCACAGGATAGTGATTCAATGCTTCCAGACATCATCCTGTGCTCGTCACAGAAAATGCACTCCTTCCTCCCCATCACCTTTTTCCCCCGTCCCGGAACCCACCTTCCCTCTAGTAGCCACGAGTGTGTTCTTTCTAGTTAAGTCTGTTTCTTGGTTTGTCTCTCTCTTTGTCTTGGAATAAAGTAAAAATTTAAAAATGCCTGTGCGTCTGTTCTGCTTACTTGTTCCTCCGTCTTGCCTTCTGGCACTCCGTTCGCCGTGATGGTTCCCACCAGGGCGCTCACCTTGTGCTGCTACAGCCAGCTGTTACCTCTCAGTGCGGCCATCTGCTGTCCTGCCTTGCCGTCCCCAGGCGTGCAGCCTGTCTGACATGGGCATGGTGGCTTCCGATCATCCTCCTTCATTTTGTTTTTGAGATCAGTGCTCCCCTTTATATATGGACAGTGCCCCAGGATCGTCCAGGAAAGTCCTTTCCAGTTTCTCTCCATCACTCTGTCATGTCTCACTGTTTTCAGCACAACTGCTCTCTGCCCACAAAGGACAAGCTGGTCAGCTGTCCACTGAGCCTCAGTTTGATCTTCTGAGCCCAGCGACATTTGGAGCAAACCACGACCTCTCTGAGCCTCGGTTTCCTCATTCGTGAGATAAGATTAGACTATTCCAGAGTTGATATCTGGCATCCTTTTCTGTTTCTGGGAGTCTCCCATGCCAACCAGGGAACAGCTACTGACTGACTCACTCAGTAGGGATCTGTTGAACACCTGCTGTGATCCAGGCATCGTCTCAGGTGCTGAGATAAAGCAGTGAACAGAGCGGCCTTGGTTCTCAGGGGGCTATGATGTGGCCGGAGGAACCAGGAAAGCAAGTGAATGCAGGCTCTGTCAGGTGGTGACAAGAGTGACCGTACGGCCTCTGAGTGGATGATGAGTGGAGACCTGAAGGAGATGAGCACTATTTGGAAATCTGCCTGCCAGATGCTCCGAGATAATGAATCCACTCCCCACAACCCATTCCACAAGTTTCTGCCTTGTTGGTCTGTTATCACCAGCTTGTATCCATTTCTCAGGAAAGCTCTCAGGATGACTGAGAAGACAATGGGGCGCGCTCCCCACTCGCCATCATTGGCAACTGCACTCCAAACCCGTCTTCCGGGTCTTGAGCCCAGAGGAGGGTGGCTAGTGGCCAGCTGCACCCTAACCCCAAGGCACAGCTTCCGGGACAGCGGAAGGAGGTGTGTCACAGCAGAACGGCCTCTGTGTGTGAGTGCTGTCCCTGCCCCACGTGCAGCATGTTGCAGTAGTCATTGAGAGGAGACAAGCGTTGACACAGAAGACTGTAGAAACACGCTTTGTGAGGCAAAGGGCTGTGGCTGGGCCATCTGTCACCTCAGCCCCTCCTGGGATTGCTCCTGGGCAGGTTGGTATGCCGAGAAAATCCCTCTGTGACCTGTGTGCCCTTAGACCTACTTCTTCTCAGTCCAACGTCCCATTCCTAAGGCTCTGTTGGGAAAAGGATGATAAAGTAAAACGGAACTTCCTCTCGCCAGGTTTTGCCTTATTTGGAGCTTCGCTGCCATTTATAAAGTCGGTGGTGACTTGAGCATAGCCTGTAATGTGGTGAAGCCAATGGGTGTATTTACCTTCCTGTGCCCCGGCAGCTCGGTGACAAAGAGGTAAGCTCTGAGAGGTCCCACTTCCGCTTCCCTGCCTTGGTGCCCCCCATGCCAGGAGCCCCAAATAAAGCTAAGTAAGACAGAGTTGGGTTAGGAAGAAACTTCCTGGAGTCTCTTGTTCATTGAAGGGACTCTTTGGGTAAACTATTAGTTTACCAATTTATTAGCCACTAGTGGGCTTGGGGTCGCAAGGAGACTTACCTGTGTTGAAGAGAAGCCGGTTTAAGGAAACTTAATCCTCACTAGGTAAACAGAACACCCAAATATTGAAAATCTTGAAGGTGATCCCTTTTGTCCCCTTCATTTCTCAGAGCAAACATTTCGGGTGAGTGGTTTTTTTTTTTCCTTTTCCCCAGGGAGAGAACGGCCATCCTATTCGGGAGGGAGCCCTCACCTGGCTTTCTCCTCTCGCATTTTCATACATCCAAAATGGACCAGCTGAATATAGGGAGGGGACTTTTTTTTTTTTTTTTTTTTTGTGTCAGTGGTAGCTGAGGACTGGAGGAGGCAGGGAGGTGTAAGTTAAAGGATTGGATCTGAGGCAAGGTCCTTGAAAAGCTTGGGAGCTAGAAATCAATTACAGGAAGAAGTAAATAACGATATGAGCTAACATTTATTGTTAACGCATTTGTGGAACTATCATAATAATGAGCCATCATTCATTGCTTAGTGTGTGTAAATAACATGGTGAGCATTTTACAAATACTGTTTGTTTTGTTCTCACAGTTGTCTGAGGTGGAGACAAAGATCATCCACAGTTTATAGATAAGGAAACTGAGGCAGAAAGGTATTAAATATTAGTAGTCCCCCTCTGACCCACAGGGGTTATGTACCAGCCCTCCAGTGGGTTCCTGAAATTACTGATGGCACTGAACCCTAGATGTACTGTTTCTTTCCTATATGTACATACCTATGATAAAGTTTAATTTATAAATTAGGCACAGTAAGAGATTAACTACAGCTATAATAAAATAGAACAATTATAACAATATACTGTAATAAAAGTTTCATGTGATCTCTCCCTCCCTCTCTCTCCCCCACCTCTCTTTCTCGAAATATCTTGCTGTAAAGTACTCACCCTTCCTCTTACGATGTGAGATCAAATGCCTCCTGATAAGATAAGTGAGGGGAATGACTAGGCATTGTGACGTAATGGTAGGCTAGTGTTGACCTTCTGACGATATGTCAGGAAGATCATCTGCTTCTGGACTGTAGCTAATAAACCACAGAAAGTGAAACCATGGATAAGGGGGCACTACTGTAAACTTGTTCAACGCCATCTGCTTAGTAAGTGGAGTAGTTGGGAAGGTCCCTGGCTGGTTCCAGAACGAGCACTTAACCTCCAGGCAGTGGCACCTCACTGGATGGCAGTCTGAGTTTTGGGGATGCTTGCCGTAAAAGAACCGCTCTTGATGGCTCAGTTTTGATTGTAGAGGTGTCATCAGGCCATGGGATAAGTAATGCCATCCCTGGAATTTTTTCAAAAGCAGTAGAATATTTAGTTTTGTATTTTAGTGGCTTCCAATGTTGAGTGCTCGTGTTTGCACAAGATAACATTTCTACATGTCTCAGGCTCGGTCCCATTACGGGATATGTGACGATAACAGACAGGCAGAGTTTGCTTAGGTCACTCCTATGGGAGGTGGTCTCAGAGTATGATTCAGAGGGGACTCAGAGTCTGGGAGGATTGTGGGAGTAAGAGATAGATTTGTCTCCTCTGGTTTTATGTCTACAATAAGACAATGAGTGTACTTCCTTTGGAAAAGGAAATAAAACAAGAAAACTTCCAAGTTTATAGATTCAAGATATGGGTTTTCAAAATTACATCGTAAGCTCTAACATGAGGTTGATAGTTTCCAGTTCCCTGTTGCTGGTTCCTTTCACTATAAAAATTCAGGTTTGAAAGGGTTCTTACTAAATATTGGAGAGGCATATTAAAGAAGCATCTTTAATAAATATATAATATCTTTAATAAAGAAACTGAGACAGGGGCGCCTGGGTGGCTCAGTTGGTTGAGCGTCCGACTTCAGCTCAGGTCATGATCTCACATTCCATGAGTTTGAGTCCCACGTCGAGCTCTGTGCTGACAGCTCAGAACCTGGAGCCTGCTTCAGATTCTGTGTCTCCCTCTCTCTCTGCCCCTCTCCTGCTCATGCTCTGTCTCTCTCTGTCGCAAAAATAAATAAAAACTTAAAAAAAAAAAAAGAAACTGATACAAAGCTGATACTTTCTAGAAGAACTGAATGGATATTTAAAAGAGGAGACATATGATAGAAAGTGAATATCTTCCCTTACCTGGTGTATGCATAAGGAGTGTCCTGATTAAATATCAGACCCAACAATCTTTGTAACCATGGTGGGTAAGAGCTATAAAACCTTGCTACCTATGTTATACCTAACTAAAATTGGAAACATCACTATTTCTTTAAGAGAGACTATCCCTTTTTTCTAGAAGGATCAGTTAGGATATGCCATTTGCTTACCAGTTTTTAAGCAAGTTTTGAGCCAAAGTTCAAAAGTGTCACTAACCTGCATAAAAATGTGTAAAAAAAAATTGTCTCTTTCTTGGTGATGTAAATCATAATATATGTTTGGGTCAGAGCTGAATGCACTTTCTTTTTTCACGTTCCATAATTTTTTTAGAGGGGAGGAAATGAGAAACATAAATATTTTTGGCTTTGTGTGAGTTTACAACATTCTGTTGAACTCTGTGGCTTGTTCTCAGGGAGTTACAGGTTTTGGCTAGAGCAATTACTGATAGATATGTGTTGATAAATTGCAGAAATGACTTGCCAATGCACGGTTCACCACTTGATAGTGTAGGGAAGTTCATCATAGCTATCCCTGGGAGAACTTTTTGCCCTGACCGTAGGGTTATTTCAGACAAAATGACTAAGATTTGGGGAAATATACCAATGTTTTAATATCGTATTCTGATAAGTTTGTCCTTTTGGGTCCAGAAAATGAGGCCATACTTCCTGGGGGATTCCCTGGATGGGTCAGGGAAGGAGGGTATGTTCATCATTATGTATCCTGAGTGGATGCATCTGAATGGTGACAGATAATGAGGCAAGAAATGGGAGTTTGAGTGATGGAGATCACACAGTGAAGTGGCTATTTTTTCCATCAGGGGTTGTGGGGTGGTTCTCAATTGGGGGTATGGACTTTGTTGTTTTTTAAAAAATTTTTTAAAAATTATTATTTTTGGGGCGCCTGGGTGGCGCAGTCGGTTAAGCGTCCGACTTCAGCCAGGTCACGATCTCGCGGTCCGTGAGTTCGAGCCCCGCGTCGGGCTCTGGGCTGATGGCTCGGAGCCTGGAGCCTGTTTCCGGTTCTGTGTCTCCCTCTCTCTCTGCCCCTCCCCCGTTCATGCTCTGTCTCTCTCTGTCCCAAAAATGAATGAAGAACGTTGAAAAAAAAATTTTTTTTTAATTATTATTTTTTTAATGTTTATTTATTTTTGAGAGACAGAGAGAGGCAGACCATGAACAGGGGAGGGGCAGAGAGAGAGACCCAAATCTGAAGCAGGCTCCAGGTTCTGAGCTGTCAGCACAGAGCCCGATTCAGGGCCCAAACCCACGAACCGTGAGATCGCGACCTGAATCGAAGTTGCATGCTTAACCGACTAAGCCACCCAGGCGACCTTGGGGTTATGAACTTTGAAACACAGATACATTGGGAACCCCTGCAAAGGTGGGATGATCTACCCAACCATTCACTCATTTATCTAATTTCCAAAAAATACATATGGATTACTCTGGGCCAAGCAGACCTCGTCCCTGTTCTCAGAGAGCTTATAGTCTAGAGGGGGAGATAAATATTAAACAAATAGTCTTTTAAATTAATTAATTAGCCAATTGTGGTGAAATACACATAACATCAAGGTTCCTGTCTTACTCATTTTTAAGTATATTCTCCAGTGGCGTCAGCTCCATTCCCATTGGGCCATCGTCACCACCATCTAGCTCAGAACTCTTCATCTTCCCAGACTGACACTCTATACCCAGTGAGCGATTACTTCTCGTCCCTCCCTCCCCTCTAGGCCCTGGAAACCACCATTCTACCTTCTGTCTCTCTAAATTTGACTACCGTGGAAATCTCAGATGAGTACGGTCCCAGCATTTGTCTCTTCGTCTGGCTTGATTCACGTCAGTTAATGTCCTCAAGGTTCAAACGTATTGCGTTCTGACCATGTGTCAGAATCTCCTTCCTTTTGAAGGCTGAATGATCCTCCAATATATGTACAGACCACATTTTTGTTTCTCTGTTCAACCTACTGGTGAACACCAAGGTTGCTTCTGCGTTTTGGCTGTTGGGAATAATGCTGCTATGAACGTTCGTGTGTAAGTATTTATTTGAGATCCTGCTTTCAATTCTTTTAGATAACAAGTAGTTTTTTTAAATATGGAAAACCAAACAGACCTATGAAATATGAAACAAAAGGATACACTGAACGGTGAATGTGAAAGGCCACTGTTGTCTGTGTAGTGAGATGCTCATTATGGCAGTTTCCTGAAGAAAATGTCACGACGAGACAAAGATTAGCCCAGAGTTAACCAAAGGAGGGGATGGTTGGGAGAACATTCCAGGTGGCTACTGGAGCAAGCCAGAGGCTCGAGGCAGCCCAGCGTGGGGCACTTGAAGAATCTCATGTGTGGATTGATCGAAAGGTCCGGAAGGAGGTTAGGATTTCCTGGGATCTGGACCTGTTGGCTCTGGGGAGAGTAAGATATGCAAATACTTGTGAACATCAGTTTGCTGGCCTACGTCCATTTCTTTATTTCTGGATATTTAGTAAAATCCTTTTGGAAAGTTCTGTGGAGAACATTAAGGGAAAGTCTCGTTCAATGGTGGAAATGGAGTGGCAGAGGAGAGGAGCAGAGGTGGTGACCAGGAAAATGGCAGCTCCACCCGGGACTTCAGTGGTCAAGGAACAGTGTGGCAGTTTGATAACAGCTCCTGATGTCACAGGAGCACCTGGGACACTGAAGGACTCTCGGAATGACCTGGGTAGCCCTGGGAAGGCGTGCTTGTTTTATGTTCGAGATTGACAAGGTTGGGCAAGCCAGTGCACAGTGTACACACGGCATCCTTTTCTAGATTTATTCTCTTGTTTTATTCCTCCCTTTGAGTAGAAGTGGAAAAATCTGAGCCCTTTTAGTAGAATTGGTATGTGAAAGATTATACACAAAGGAGAGGGAATTTCTAAAGTATCTCAAGAATCACAAAGGCTAGGTTAATAGCACATCAAATTATTGATGAGTAAGTGTGGATCATATTTAAGTTTGGGGCTATTAGAGGAGTCAAATGCAGTGATGAAGCTACACCTGTAAAAATTGGACATGTACTTCACTGGGGGTGAAAAACTTGAATCTTGGCCATTGGGGGTGCATGTGTATGTGTGTGTGTGTGTGATAAGTGTCTAAGCACACATTCAATACTCAGTATGTCTTTTTGAATTTTTTAATGTGTATTTAGTTTTGAGAGAGAGGGACAGAGAGAAAGAGGGAGAGAGAGAATGAGCAGGGGTGGGGCAGAGAGAGAGAGGACACGGAGAATCTGAAGCAGGCTCCAGGCTCTGAGCTGTCTGTACCGAGCCCCATGCAGGGCTGGAACTCATGAACCGCGAGATCATGACCTGAGCCAAAGTCAGACCCTTAACTGACTGAGCCATCCAGGCACCCCCTCAGTATGTCTTCTTCATCAATTAACCACTGAGGCAAGCTCTTCCTATTACAAGGGTAACAAGCTGAAGGCAGCAGGAACTTACAGCCAACACTAATACATTAAAATAATCAGACACTGTGTGTATGAACAGACGCCTTTGTGGTAGTGTTCTAGGAAAAGGTCTTCAAAATATATACTTACAGGTCTTTTAAAAACCGTTCCTTGGTAAAATTCCCACCTCTGCTGATACTGTTTATCAGACCACGTGCCCTATAAAAATAAAACTCTGCCCTCGGCCAATGAATGTCTTCTGATAGCAAATCCGATGCATTTATGCAAGTGGGTGCATAAAATATGGGCTACATACTACAACCGATTTGAATGCATATAAGATGGTGTTGCCCTAGTTAACATACTGCTGGAGCTTCTGGGGTGGAGAGAAATGAGGTAAATTATTGCTCGATGAATCTCAGACAGGGCATGTCAATACCAAGAGGGTGAAGCATCTCATTCATTAGTGGTGCTGCCTTTTGAGCTCTTGTCTTCCAGGAATCTTCCATATAACTGTGAGGGGTCTCTGTAGATGTGAAAACTTTCACATTTTTCACCATATCTGGCATAATTTCTAAAGTGCGTTCTCATTTCCTTACAGCCTTAAATGTTGGTAGACATTCGTGGCATGTAAGAAACAGTATACTTATTTGAGCTCAATAGCCGTTGGTGTCACTTTTCTCTGGGAATCCTCTGTACCCTTAGCAGTAGCTGAAGGGGTGGACCCAGGCTGTCGTGTCTCTTCGAGGGTCCCTATCCTCGCCGATCACAAACAACGAAACCAGGAATGTACACGTCTACTCCCGCAGATCCGCACCGGGAGAATTTAAGTTTGGGGCACAAAGACCCCGACACAGACAGGTGAGGAGAGGGCAGCTGAGGGGTGGGTCCTCCCTGGGTCAGACATTGCCACAGGGAAGCCGAAGCCCCAGGGAAAAGAGAGCGGTCCCGGATATGCAGACAGGAATTGGGGCCCAAACAAAGGGGGCTCCTCTGGGCAGGGTAACGGGGTCACGTGACACAAAGGGAACGAAGTCTGGGTAAGGATGGCCTGTAGGTTTTGCGGGGTTTTTTGTTTTTGAAATTGTCAGGGACTTCGAAGCCTCCTGGTATGCAGTATTCAACTGCCCTGTCACTTCAGGCACCTCTCCCTCCCCTGAATCATGCCAGCTGCTCCAGACGCCATGTTCCCCGGCTTGGTCTTTCCATGTGTGACTCCTTCTGCCCGAATTTTCTTTCCTTCCTCCTTGCCTCTTCCATGTGTGCAATTCTACTAATGCTTCAAGACCCAGATTAGATGACATGTTCTTCAAGGCTTCCTTGGATCACTGAGCCAAGGGCACCTCTCCCTTCCTCCCATAGTGCTTTGTGTCCCTGCTGGTGACTGTCTGCTATCAGTCATCCATTCATGTTTCTTCGGTCTGGTAATCAACTACCAGCCTCTTATGGGTGGGATCTCTTCCTCTGTCAAATCTCCCATGTACATGGCACAGAACACCGTATGAAGTAGCTGTTCATTAAATATCCAGTAAAACCTGGGCTCGCGAGCATAATTCGTTCCAAAAACATGTTTGTAATCCAAAGCACTTGTACATCAAAAGGAATTTCCCGGGGCGCCTGGGTGGCGCAGTCGGTTAAGCGTCCGACTTCAGCCAGGTCACGATCTCGCGGTCCGTGAGTTCGAGCCCCGCATCAGGCTCTGGGCTGATGGCTCAGAGCCTGGAGCCTGTTTCCGATTCTGTGTCTCCCTCTCTCTCTGCCCCTCCCCCGTTCATGCTCTGTCTCTCTCTGTCCCAAAAATAAAAAAAAAATAAAAAAAAAAAGGAATTTCCCCATAAGAAATAACGGAAACTCGGGTGATTCATTCCACAGCCCCAAAATATGCGTATGAAAATGATTACAATACTGTAATGCAATACAAAATAATAAAGGAAATACAAAATATAAAGAAAAGTAAACAAATTAACCTGAACCTTGTTTGAAAACCTTTGTGGCTGGCGTGAAGGAGATGAGAGAGAGGAAGGTTATTGTGTAGGACGACTTTCACTAACACTAATGGAATCACTGCTCTCTACTGGGGAGTGGAATCTTTTTCTGCATGGGCGCCGTTGTGTATGCTCACACGGGTGTTGGCCACAGTACAGTATTTTTTTTTTTAATTTTTTTTTTCAACGTTTATTTATTTTTGGGACAGAGAGAGACAGAGCATGAACGGGGGAGGGGCAGAGAGAGAGGGAGACACAGAATCGGAAGCAGGCTCCAGGCTCCGAGCCATCAGCCCAGAGCCCGACGCGGGGCTCGAACTCACAGACCGCGAGATCGTGACCTGGCTGAAGTCGGACGCTAAACCGACTGCGCCACCCAGGCGCCCCCACAGTACAGTGTTAATATTGTCATACACTTGTCAAATACTGGATTGAATGTAACTGGCAATAAGGCAGCAGAGGAAAGGGTCTATGTCTACAGGCGGCCTGACCTAGAATGAAGCGAAACATCCCTAAGTTTACTCTTGTACAGCAAAGCAAAGGACTGTCCACTGAAGTGACAAAAAATACACTTGAGCCAGTTGTGGGCACCTTCCAACGTTCTGAAAAACCACTGATTCCTGTCAAACACCATGACCTGAGATGCTCACGGATCAAGTTACTCGAAGTCCAAGGTTTTACTGTATTTACATGAATGAAAGCATGAACGTCTCATCGGCTGCAAGAACTCGGGATCAGCATTTTTGGTTTATTCTAAATCTCACCACAATTGTACAAAATCATGTGCTCAGACATGCTCCTCTTCTCCATAGCCGCCATCTTTAAAATTGTCCAACCGTAATTAGTAACCATTTCCCCTTTAACCTTGTGATACGAAATCCTAACACTGTCTGATTTTTGAGCCGGCACTATCTTCCTGTCTCCAGAGTAACCGAGCAGGTCCCAAAGGAGCCCAGCACACGCTTAAGGCACTTCTGGTGCTGGGATTGTCATGAAGAGGAAGCAAGTTCATGAGCAAAATCTGGGCTTGGTGACTTAGCCGTGATTTCCCATTGATCACTCAGGGCTCTGTCGAGGAAAGGAACCAAATAATGTACTTCTGAAGTGGCAGCATTGCAGACAGAGGGTGAAGACGGACGGACTTTGATTTGCTCCCTCTCTTATTTGATTTAAAAAGCAGGAAGCAGGAAAAAGAAAAAAAAGATCCCAAACTCTCAAGCTGCTGAGTTACTGACGTCCTTGCTCTCCCGATGCAGTAAGTACAGGCCAAGTGCGTAGTGAATGCGTAAGCAGGAATATTTAATATGCGTGGTATAATTATGTGGTGTTGGTTCACTGATTTCCTAGCATTATTCTGCACACCTCTCTCAAAGGAGCTATCCCAGTGAAATGAGATTTTAATAAAAGGAATCTGTATGGTATATTGTTGAACATTCAGGACACTGTCTGCCTTCCCCCGTGATGCTCGGCTGAGAACACATTTCTATTTGAAAATATGATGTTTAGATATAAATGCAATTTGCCAGAGCAAAATAATTTCTCCCCAGGATCAATTGAACACATGCATTTTATTAAGCTGTCCTTTTGCAGGACATTTTTTTTCTCCCCCTCAGGTAGGTTCTGTTCACTTGCTTGGTTTATTTCCTCCAGCTGTTGCATACCAGCCTTGTGCTCCAAAGGTGAATTGTTCTTGAAAATTCAGCAATCAATAATTTAGTTGGGTTCGGGACAGCTTGCTGCAGCCTGCTCTTTGATGCCTGCAAATATCCACGGATGCGGTGGCTTTCACAAATTTAACACATCGGCTGCTGTTGAAACCAATCTCACTCATTTAACATCAGTACGCATGCTCAGAGCGAGGCGGACATCAGGACGATTTTCGATTTCCACTCCCTCCTGTTCTGGCTACGGGCCAAGATGAAACATTTCCTGGCTGTAAAGGTGTAAGCTGTTGCTAGCCCCCTTGTTAGAGTCATGCAGTGCGGTGGGATGCCGACCTTTGAATAGCTCAGCAGTCCTTGTAGACATTATCTAAATGAGTGTTCACACCCAGGTCTTGGAGAGGAGCCCCAAAAGTCAAACATCTTTCTAGCCAGCAAAAGTGCCTCTGTAGCTCTCCCTCCAGCAGCCTCATCAGGAGATGGAAGTCTGCAATGCATTAATTTCCATATCCCAGCCCTACCTCCCCCTTGTTCTGTGTGTGTGTGTGTGTGTGTGTGTGTGTGTGTGTGTGTGTGCGCGCGTGTGGCCTAGAGAGACAGAGAGAGAGAAAAGGCTCTAGTCACAGGGTGTAAAGAGGGAAAGACTAAGGAAAGAAGAAGCTTTGACACTTTTGTTCCAAATAAGGTTAGATCACTAGGAAGTTCCTACAGGTCCTCAGGAATGTGGACCAGAACAAAGGAAAGAGTTAGGGTTGGAGATAGGAGGTTGGCTTCTTTCCTGTCTCCAATCCATTCTATAACCAGCAGGATCCTCTCTGCTTCTTAAAGCCTCTATTTTCTTCCCTGTGCATGGGAATTCCTGGGGCACATGCCTGTTGCCATGTGTGGATTTGCTGCAGAGTGGCTGGAATGGGCTGGACTGGGGAGAAAGAATAACCTCAGAGGGCCCTGAGCAGGGATGCTGAAAGCCTGGAAAGTGAGAGAAGAGAACACGAGTGACTGCAGAGTAGTGTTCCAGAGAGACAGGTGATGAGAAGAACAGAAGGTGAGCTCTGACCTGGAAGGAAACCCAAGCCTAAGGTGATGCTAAGTCACCAAAACCAGCCAACATGGGTAGTAGATTTCAGAATGGAATCGTAGGTCCCGCTGCGGAATCCCTAGTTCCCTCACCTGGTTTATCGATTCCTGAACAACTCTGGTATGAGAGATGCTCTCTTAACAAAGACCTAAGGCCTGATAAGACCTAGGGTCTGACCAAAGATGGAGTGGAACATCCAAGTACACGCCCAGTCAGGCACCATGGACACAACAGAGCTGTCTTCGCTCTCAATCCAGCTAATGGGGGAGAGTGATGGGGCATCTGAGTACAGTTCCCAAGGTGTCTCTTTGAGTGCACCTGAGTGGGGAGGGGTTCTCACATTATGGGATTCAGAGGAGGGTGCCAGCTCTCAGGAGTAGGCAAGGAGGATGATGACCAAAATGGGGCCAACTCAGTGTTTGGAGAAGAGTAACATACAAGGTGATTTAATAGAGCTAAATGCTGGAAACCAAGACCAAGGTAGAAATGTAGTCCTGGAAACTGGAGACCCAGAGGGATTAGAAGATGTAATTTGAAAGAGTGACGGCACTATTGAAGTATTTTAGTTTTTAAATTTTGTTTATTGTCTAACTCTCCTCATTAGAATGTCAGCACCAAGAAGGCAGGGGTTTTGTTTCTGTTGTTACTTGCTGTATTCCCAATATTTAGAATAGTGCCTGGCATCTAGAAAGTCCTCTGCAAATTTTTGTTAATATCGTTCATAAGCTGGTGGGTGTGCTTTCGTGTGTGGTGCGGGTGATGGGGGGGGGGGCGTCTGCATCTTCGTGATGAAACATGGTTCCCTTGAGGAGCCGGGTCCTTCCGTGGCTGGCGAGCCAGGTGGGGGAAGACAGGCAACCTTTTCTGCCATGGGGCTGCCATTCTCCCCATTGATTTCATTGGCCAGTTTGATTTGATACACAGTCCCTGTGGCCCATAGTCGGGCTTTTGAATCAGTGACTATTAAATAAAAGTAGCCAGCGTTCAGAACAGAGTACAAAGGAGGAATTGGGGGCAGAAGAGTGGTTTCCATTTTAGTTTGCATCCAGTTTTCTATCAGGGAGTAACATGGCGGCAATAATCAGGAAGAGGGAGACCCAGAACTACAGCCCGGCGAATTTCCAAACTGGGTAACCTTCTTCCACTTTAACAGTTCAGGAGATGGAAAGCAGGTGCCCATTCCTGGTTGTGTGTCTGTCCATCCCGAAGAGAACACCCTCCAAGAAGGGTACCCTGGCACCATAGGGCTGTCACACCACGGGGACAACGTGGAGTCTAAGTTAACAAACCTCCCAGGTTTCAGAACCTTGAGAACTGAAAGACCTCAGTGGACATGAGAAAAGGGTGATGGCAGGAGCCCTAACCTAGACACTGGGCTCTGTCTCTAATTCCTTAGCTGTCCCAGGGGGCCATCTTGGACCTTGCTAGGCTTCTGTTTTCTCATCTTCAGGATGGACATTACTGGTTTCCCTCATAGCATTGTTGTGAGGATCAGAGGGGAAAATTCCGGAAGACTTATATGATGGTCAAGGAATATCAATACTTACCCGTGCCAAACCTAACTAATGACTGGCAAATACATTTAAATCCATACTTGTCTGGCTTTAGTGTTGGGACTGTATGTGTGTGTGATGTAGATGAAGTAAACCCCGAACACTTTCACCCAAAGCATTACAGTAATGGACGCCAACTTGCGTTATAAGCATTATTACTTGGGAGGGGGTGGGAGAGGGGGTTCCGTGGATGGGAGTCTGAGCGTGAGTATCCTGAGGCGTGGGGGGGGGGGGTGTCATGGATCCCGAGGGAGTGGTCCTGGTGACCTCTTGATAGAATAACCACCACTGAGCTCACTGTAAAGGTGACAGAGCAGGTGGTGGTCGGTAAATCTGAGGTCTCCTTACCCCCAGCCATCCCCCTCCCCGGCTTCCGGCATGAGTAGGGTGCCACACTGGCACCCGCACAGGGTGTCAGAGACTCTTTGCGTCTTAAAGCTAAACTTCAGGGTGAAATCACTGTGCTAGATCCCCAAGGAGAGCTTTCTCGTTACTGTGCCGCCCACTTCCCAGCGAGCCACAGAGCTCCCACTTAATAGAAACCCACTTAATGGAAGCCCAAGACGATCCATTTTAGAAGCATCACCAGAAATGGCACCCGTCACCCCCACCGGCTCGGGCTGCTCTCTGCTCTCAGCTGTTCTGCGGTCCCTGCGAGCTGAGTTCTGGCGTCTCCTCCTGTGTCACACTATTTTTAAAGTTGTTACTATTTTGGATGTGACTGTTGATATTTTCTTAGAAAGTTACCATTTTTTTTTCTTGGCAGTATACATTATTTCTTTCCTTAAATGTCATTTCATTACCGCTAGGGTCCGGAATGTTTCCCAGTACTCTTCTCCCCAACGGTTACGCAGGAAATCAGTGGAAAAACAGGATTGCTTCTCAATTGTTTTTTTTTTTTTTTCCTCCTCCTGTCTGAAAGATGGACTCTTGCAGCTTTTCTGAGCCATGTCCTGTAGCATGTATTTAAATTCTGGATCTTTCCACCGGTTTTCCCGTCACATGTAAACAGGTATGCGCTCCTGGCAAGCTTTAGAGACATGACAGGGGTATAATCGTCAGCATTTCACAAAGATGAGGCTCAACTCTTTATATACTGAGTGACTTTCTCAAACTTATCAGCTAGTAAGCAGTGAGGTATTCAATCTCAGGTGTCCTAGTGTGGTGGTGACAGAGGGGGTGGTGCCATCACGGTATATATCAGGAAGTGGCCAAGCCAAGTAGTTAAAACTGCACACTTCTGGAGATTACCTGGTTGTGACTTTGGACGCATAGCATATCTGTCTGCATCACCTTCCTCATCTGTAAGTGAGGACAATAATGTCACTTCTATGAATGAGGATAATAAGAGGACCCGTCCCATACTTACACGTGGAGGGCCTCATACAGGGCACAGCACATATCAAGGGCTTGGTAACTAATTGTTAATATTTTAACGTCTTATTAATCAGGCTTTCTCTCATCTGAATGTATTTTAAGAATTTAACTTTTATTTCTTTATATTTTATTTCATCTCCTTATTAAAAATTTGATCCAGGCATTTTGAGTTTTAATGGTCTCATCTGGATGATAATATGGATTCACAAAATGTACGTTCTTTACAATTTACTGTCCTTCCCGGTGTCAACCCCTGTCCTCAAACCAGCAGCAACTGTTACTAATTTCTTTTTGTGTATCTGCCCAGGGATTTTCTTTGCATATCCAGGGAAATGCGAATATTTATTCCCCAGACCCACAAAATTTTACACGAACAGTAACTGACTCTGCGCGTTGTTTTGTGTGCTTATTTTCTTCCTTAATACTAGCCTTGGGGCACCTGCGTGACTCGGTTGGTTAAGCATTTGACTCTTGATTTGGTCTCAGGTCATGATCTCACAAACTGTGAGGACAAGCCCCACGTAAGGGCTCGGCGCTGACAGCACAGAGCCTGCTTGGGATTCTCTCTCTCCCTTGCTCCCTGCCCCTCCCCCACTCCCTCTCTCTTAAAATAAACAAACAGTAAAAAAATACTAGCTGTGAGGTTGTTTCCATCCCATGTACTTAGAGTTTTCTTACATTTGCCGTCTCTTTTTATTGAATTTTACAACTGCACTCTACTCCATTGTGTGAATGGATCCCCCTGATGGACAGGTAGGCTGTTCCCCATCTTTTGCTATTATCACGTACATACAGGGATGAAATGAATGGCTTTGCATGTGTCTTATTTTGCATGAGTGCTTTCCCATAGCTTCACCAACACGGGGACAATTACACCACAACTTTATAAATCGATGTAGGGAAACTGATATATTTTTGATGATGCATTTTCTTTTTTTTTTTTAATTTTTTTCAACGCTTTTTATTTATTTTTGGGACAGAGAGAGACAGAGCATGAACGGGGGAGGGGCAGAGAGAGAGGGAGACACAGAATCGGAAACAGGCTCCAGGCTCCGAGCCATCAGCCCAGAGCCTGACACGGGGCTCGAACTCACGGACCGCGAGATCGTGACCTGGCTGAAGTCGGACGCTTAACCGACTGCGCCACCCAGGCGCCCCGATGATGCATTTTCTTAAAAAACATGGTGTGTAGAGTCCCTTGTTTTTAAAAAAAAATTTAAAATATGTATTCATTTTTGAGAGAGAGAGAGACAGAGCATGAGCAGGGGAGGGGCAGAGAGAGAGGGAGACACAGAATCTGAAGCAAGCTCCAGGCTTGGATCTGTCAGTACAGAGCCCGATGTGGGGCTCAAACCCACAAACCATGAGATCATGACCTGAGCCGAAGTCAGATGCTTAACCGACTGAGCCACCTAGGCGTCCCCACAGTCCTTTGTTTTAGTCTTTGGTCATTAGAGGCTGCTTTAAAGTGCTTTATATACAAAATGGCCCTTGCACCTTTCTTTTTTTTTTTTCCTTGCACATTTCTTACGATACTTTTTTCTAGATATTTTATCACATTTTGTTGCAAGTATAAATGGGATCTTCCATTCTCTTCCTAATTTGTTGGCATTTGTGTATGTGTAAGTCAGTGATTCTGCATATTAATTTTGTCCTCCATAGCCTCACTGAATTCCCTCGTGTATACAATCCTTTTTCAGTTGATTCTCTTGGATTTTCTAGGTATACAATCATAGCTGCAAATACAGATGATTTTAGCTTTATCTTTCCATTTTTTACTCTTCTCTTGTCTGCTTCCACTGGGTAGTAACCGATTATAATGTCAAACAGTAGCAGTGACGTGGTATCTCTTTTATCCTTGGTATCGGGGGTAATACTTGTGGTGTTTTCCCATTAAGTATCATGCTGGCTATTGGGCTTTGGAGACTAAGTCGCACAGTCTGCCATCTGTAAGCTGGAGACCAAGGAAAGCCAGTGGTGAAATTCAGTCCGCATCTCAAAACTTGAGAACCAGGGGAGTCAAGGACATAAATCCCAGCCCACATATATGCATCTTTTGGATATGTGTGCACATGTATATGCACAGTATGTGTCTTTTTCTGTTCTCATCTCATGTGCCTTTTATCAATTCAATTATTTGAGTAATGTTCAGTATCTTTTCAACATCTGACTTTTCTCTTTTAATGTATGATTACCATAAATTTTTAAAATATGTTTCCTAATATTAAACTGTCCTGGAACAGTTTTACTTCCTAGAGTAAATCCCACTTGCATATGGTACGTGATTCTTAATGTTCTGCCAATTTGTTTTTGTTGTTGCTAATATTTCATTTGCGATTTTTGCATCTAAATTAGTAGATGTCTCAGGTATGTGGTTATTTTTGCGTGTGTACTGTTGGTTTTTGCTACCAATGTTGTGTTCAATTTTTTTTAATGTTTATCTATTTATTTTGAGAGAGATAGAGATAGAGATAGAGATAGAGATAGAGATAGAGATAGAGAGAGAACATCTGTATGCACACACACAACCAGGGGAGGGGCAGAGAGAATCCCAAGCAGCCTCCATGACCAGCTTGGAGCTCTACCTGGGGCTCAGTCTCATGACCATGAGATCATGACCTGAGCAGAAATCAAGAGTTGGATGCTTAACCGACCGAGCCACCCAGGCGCCCCCTATGTTCAATTTTTCTAATGAATTCAGAAGGTTTCAAATTTAAATTTATTTACATGGAACTGAGCCAAAAAGTCTTTTGTGACTATTGTGTTTTCTTCAGTTTCTGTAATTATTTCCTGCAAACTCGTTTTTTACTGTTTTTTTTTTTTACAAACTTTCCAATTTTTTTCTTGATTAGGCAATCCAGTAATTTACCTAGTTTTTGCTTTTGCTTTTTGGTTTCTTGTTTGTTGATTTTTTTAAGATCCAACTTTTGAATCTATTTGTTGGTCCTACTATTTTTCTGTTGTTCTTGTTTTTTTCTAACTCATTAATTTCTGCTTTTATCTGTGTAAACACTTCCCCACTGCTGTTTCCTTCAGGGTATGTTGTTTATTCTTTTTCCAACTTCTGGAGTTGCATATTTAACTCATTTATTTTCATTCTTTCTTATTTTCTGATACATGAATTTGAAGTTATCAATTTATAAGAATTAAAGGGTGGGGGGCGCCTGGGTGGCTGAGTCATTTAAGCATCTGGCTCTTGACTTCGGCTCAGATCATGATTTCACGGTTTGTGTGTTTAAGCCCCACATTGGCCTCTGTGCTGGCAGTGTGGAGCCTGCTTGGTATTCTCTCTCTCTCCCTCTCTTCCCCTTCTCTGCTCCTGTGTTCTCTCTCTCTCTTAAAATAAACAAATACATTTTAAAAAGAGAATGAAAGGGAACAGATGTACAGACTTTGAAACCGTAACGTGTCACACAGACCCACAAGTGTCTGTTCCCTGCTCTCTCTCCTTGGCGTCTTCCACATGCTGTGTTCTCAATAATTATTTGATTCCACACATGCAAAGTCAACAGATCCATGGCCGAAGAAAGTGCCCCCCTTTCTTGCCCTTCTACCCTGCAACACAACTTTTGTTGCATCATAGTTGTTAGCAAGCCCACGGGCTTTTGCTTCAGCAGAAGCACTGGAGTGTTTTAGCCAAGATGATGCCCTTACCAGCCAAGAATCTTGAGGAATGGCTGCTTGATTTCTCAACAGAAAAAATATTTTGATAAACTGTTTGAGTTGGCATCATTGCCTCTAGATTCCTTGCCCAAGGGTACAGGGTTTAGGTCCCTCTGTAGATCTGTGCAATGATAATCAGAGCTTGTATTCTACAGGACTTCTTTTGGAAGAGTCTGGTATTCCTTACACAGACGATGTCTTTTCAGCCCCTTACCATCCCAGAGGAAGAACGCCATAGACAAAGGAGAAATTAGAATCCCAAGTCTCTTGCTAAGAATTTTTATCTCCTGTCAGTGATGGTCTCTAACCTTTTTAACACTAAATACGGTCCTTTAAAATAATACAGCATTATATATTATTTATTATTATTTAATATATGTGTATGTGTATGTGTTTATATATAAAACTAGCTTTGAGTCATAATCTACACACAATTTAACAATTTTCAGTGCACAATTCAGTGAGATTTAACAAATGTCTACAATTGTGGGAGTATCGTGAGCATCCATTTCCATCATCCCAAAGAGAACTGCTGTGCTCCTTCTCAATCAATACCATTACCTACATTCCTGGCAGCCACAAAAATACCTCTTTCTTATCATTACACTTTTGCCTTCTTAGAATTCCATGTAAATGAAATAGTATTCTATGTAATCTTGGTGACTGCTTTCTTTCACCAATTCTTTAAAAATTCTTTCATGTTGTTCTATCCATCAGTACTTTGTTACATTCTAATGCCAAGCTGTATTCCATCGTGTGGATATACCAGTTTGTATAAACATTCACCAGTTGATGGGCATTTGGTTCTTCATAGTTGTGGGTATTTTAAATAATGCGACCATGTACATGCATATAAAAATCTCTTTGTGAGCATATGTTTTCATTTCTTTTGGGCAAAAGTCTAGAAGTAGAACTGTGGTCATAAGATATATGTATATTCAATTTTATAAAAAAACAAGCGATTTCCCACAATGGCTGTGTCATTTTGCATTCCCACAGCAAAGAGAGTTCCAGTTCTCCCAGGACCTTGTTAACACTTAAGTTTAGCTATTCTAATGAGAATTAAGTGGCATCTCATTGTGGATTTAATTCACATTTCCCCATCTTTCATGCGCTTTGCGATTAGTATACCTTCTTTGGTGAAGTTTCTGTTCAACTCTTTGGCCAATTTTTCAATTGGGTTGTCATTTTAAGAGCTCTTTGTGTGGTCTGGACACCAGATTTAAATTAGATGCATGTTTTGCAAATATTTTTCTCAGTCTGTAGCTTGCCCTTTCATTTTATTTAAAAAAATTTTTTTAATGTTTATTTTTCAGAGAGAGAGACACAGAGTGTGAGTGGGGGAGGGTCACAGAGAGAGGGAGACACAGAATCCAAGCAGGCTCCAGGTTCTGAGCTGTCTGCACAGAGCCTGATGCAGGGCTCAAACTCATAAACAGTGAGATAGGACCTGAGTCAAAGTTGGACACCCAACTGACTGAACCACCCGGGTGCCCCTTGCCTTTTCATTTTATTGACAGTGTTTTTTTTGAAAAACGAAAGTGTCTGATGTTGACAAAGTTCAATTTATCAATGTTTTATAGTCTATGCTTTATATACCCTATGTAAGAAATCTTTGACTAATCCAAGTACACAAAGTTTTTCTCCTCCATTTCCTCTAGAATTTGTATAGTTCCACCACTATATTGAGGTCTGTGATCCATTTTGAGTTAGTTTTTGTATGTTATTGAGGTAAAGGTCAAGGTTTATTACTTTCATATATAGATAGTCAACAGTTCCAGCATCATTTGTATTAAAAATTTTTCATTTGCACCTTTGTTGAAAATCAATGATCATGTATGTTGGATTCTTTGTGATTATCTATATAGATACCGGGTTATCTGTAATACAAGTGAGTTTTTTCTTCTTTATTTCCACTGTATGTTTTTATTAATTTTTTTCCCCTTATTGCTGGGATCTCCAGGACAAAGTTGAATAGAAGTGATGAGAACAGACATTTTTGGCTTCTTTGCTGATTTAAAGGGAAACACTCAGTTCCTCATCACCAAGAGGGATTTGTTGCCACAGAAGGACATGAAAGATATTTAGGGCAAGATGTTTGTGGGGAAGCCCAAACAAGCCTGTACAAAGTCTCTTTTGCCATTCAGTCACCCATAAGAAGAAATTCTCTGACATTCTTTCATGGCCCCTCTTGCCTCCAGATTTATGACAACCTTGCCCTTATTCCTTTCCTAAGCTGACACCCAGAGTAGCTAGTTTAGTACCCTAAGGTCAGCTGGTAATCCAGTGGTGAATTGAGGCACAGATTCCAGACATAAAATTTGAGGCTCTTGAGCTTTGAGGCTGGGCTGGATCATCATGACAGCCTATGAACCTGTGTAGGAGGTCTCCTCTCTAGGCGGTTCCAACTCTGCTCCCTACGAGAACTTTAGGTACCTTACCCTTCATCTCTGCCCTTCCTCCAAGGCCCTATACAGGGCCCGAGACTGCCCCAAAATGTGCCACAATGGCATGTTGATTATTTTCAATTGAAACTACTTGGGAAATGGCTGATGCAAGGGCCCTGAAAACAGGAAACAAATCTCCCATGTGAAAGATACCCGCCCTGTACTAAGAAGTAAAAAAAACAAAAAACAAAAAAACAACAAAAAAACATCCTTATCACCAGAGAGGAAACTCAAAGGTGACAAATCCGTAGAAACAAACCTTGATACTTTTTACTGATCTACTACCTCAGCCCAGATTCTCTTTAGAATTCCTGACACTCCCAAGGGTCACCTGGGTGGTTCAGTCAGTTAAGTGTTCGGCTCTTGATCTCGACTCAGGTCATGATCTCACAGTCGTGGGATCGAGCCCCGCATCAGGCCACATGCTGAGCACGGAGTTTACTTGTGATTCTCTCTCCCTCTCTCTCTCTCTGCCCCTCTCCTCCCCTAGCGCACTCTCTCTCTCTCAAAATAAATTAAAAACAAGCTCCCCTAAATTTGCCAATGCCCCATACATTTATTGTCTTTCTCTCCAAAATGTACGTAAAACCTGCCTGCTTTGGTCACTTCTTTGGGTCTCAGTTTCACTATGTGGCCTCTGTGCACGTGCAATAATCTTTTTTTCTTCTGTTAAGCTGACTCGTGTCAGTTTGATTCCTAAACCAGCTGGAAGAAACTTGGAGGATACAAGAATATGTTTTCCTCCCCGACAATCTTTATTTTGATAGTTACTTCTCCCTCCAATGTAGTGAGAGGCAGAATCAAGGCTAATATAGTTTTTCCCAACCGTGCCCCTGCCTCAGATTTCCATTTAGAAAACTCAGAAACAGGTCTTAAGGCTGAAATCTTTGTCACAGAGGCTTTCGGTTTTGTTTTGTTTTGTTTTTTGTTATTTGGGTTTTTTTGTTTGTTTGTTTTTGGTTTTGTTTTTTTACCTCCCTTGGTACTTGTCAAACAAACCTTCCTCATGGCTGGACAAGTGCTGCCCCAAATGATTAACTTCTGAGGCTGGTCGGACAATAAAGAAATGATCCCACAGAGGTTGCTAACATGGAGGTCTTCATACTGAAGCAGAAAAGTCTCACACAATCTAAAATGTGTAGCCCATTTTCAGAGACTTGGACGCTGTGTGGAACAATCTGTGAGGTTAACTAGACCATTTGCACATCCAGAAGAGATATCTTCCTTGCTCCGTAGGAAAGGGATATGGTTGGATTTTAGCAGGCATTTTGTCCTTTGTTACCAGAAGCTTTCCCAGTCAGGCAGAAGCATAGTTAGGAAGGGTGAGGTCAGGAGCTGGTTTGTTGGAACAGTAGCTGCTAAACGACAGATTTGTGGTTCGTCAGGCATCCCGAAGGTGATATCTTGGTGTTCAGTTTCTCCTTATACCGGATTTGGGGATCTTACCGTGCTCCCAATCTTACGCCGTCCTTTTTAGGATCTTGTTCAATGTATAATGGTGGTATCGTGGTTTCAGGTGAGGCTAGATCTGTTCCCTGGGCCTCATATGCCTGAAGAGCCACGATCATCAAACTTCCTCTCTGCTGGCCAGGCAGAGAGGGATAAGAGAAAGCTGATGAAAATACCACAATTCTGTTTCAATTAGCAAGTCAGTCTGGTCAACAAGAAAGATGCCTACAGATCTTAATTGGTCTCAGGGGAGGAGATCAGAATGTTCTAAGATGTCCTCGCTCACCCTGATATTGCATTATCTGGGCCACAGGGCAGCTGCAATCTTTTCCCCAGGGCTCAGGATGTCTGCCTGGAAATACAATTCAAATTTCGTGTTAACCTTTTTACCACCATGTTGCTTCAAAAGAGATATTCTTCGGTGAAATTGGCTGTAGAGCTGCAAAATCTGCCCCATTTCTAAATGGGCCAATCTTATTCCTAGAATACTGACCCCACAGGACACAAATTGTTGGGGGAGGGGAAATTCCATCCAGGAAGAGTGATCAGAAATAGCTTAGATGAAATTTGGGTCTGTGTTCTCATGCTAATTTCACTCATAATTCCAGAGACCAATCCCTTCACTTTTCTGTGCCTCAGATTCCCCATCAATGTAACGGGGGTGGTTGTGTTCTCTTAGAAAATAACTTGTATTTGAAATGATCCAGTTCATGGCACAAATCCTGACTTGTCCTAGGTTATGAAGAGGTTTCGCTATCAAATGGTAGCATCACATCCCAGGGGCTTCTCTCTTACCTACATTTTCTACTTGTGAAACTCATATGCCGTATTAGGGTAAGGTAAGTTTTGCTGAGGCAACGAACCTGCAGATCGCAAAGGTTTATCACTCAGTTTCATTACAGTCTGATAGAGGTCAGTCTGCTTTGCTTGGTGGCCACCTTTCAACAGTGGTCAGATCTGAGTTGCTTCCGGCATACAATTATGCCGTCTGAGTTCTTTGTGTCCAGCCATAGTGGCAGGAGAGAGAGCATGTGTGGAGCTCGCGTCCCCTTTTTACTGCCCCGGATGGCAGACTCCATGCATCACTTCACTCACACTCAGTCCCATGAGCCCAAATCAGTCACATGACCCCCACATAAATTCAAGGGAAGCTGGGAAATATGGGAGAGCCTTTGGGGGAATATCGGGGGAGCACTAGTGTTTATGTCCCATGTCCCGTGGGTGTTATTATTCGTTTTGTTCTGTCCAACTCAGGCAGGGATTCAAAAATGAAGCAAAGTCCATTCAGAAAACTTGCCAGGTAGTACCAACTAGATTCACAACGATAAATAAGACCCAGGTCCAGCTGAAAAATTCTTAACTGGGAGATGGGGAGGAGGAAAGATACACACGAGGAAATGATTGGGTTATACATTATTGCTTGGAGGTGTAAGTGAAGTAGGCGGAAGGCAGAGGCAGGAGTGATGAACCCTGTAATAGTCAGGTACAACTCTACAAAGGAATGGACTTGAAAGATGGTTCTTAGGTTCTCAGGAGAATTAGGAGTTCACCAGGTGGTGTTGTTGGGTAGAGTCAATCCCATAGTAGAGAAAAAGAAGCTTAGGGTCAGACATCCTTTCTTTTTGAGCCGAAGTCAACAGGAGACACTCCTTCAGTCCACCGGGTTAAGCTTCTTCAAAAACAGTGAGTTCGTAAATGTGAAGAACTCCATTTCACAGCATCCCAGATAAATGGTAAAAGTGAGAAGAGAGAAACTAGATGGAATAAACGCTTTGAACATGGAGCAGAGGAGAGGCCCTCACAAATTACTCCCTGCTAGGGTGACTCCATAAAATGTTGGTTGGCATCCGTGGCCTGTCTGCTGTGGTATTCAATTATTTGGCAGAAAAGCTCACAGAGTAATGATAGCTGCCTTTGCCTGAGGGTCCCTCTCTCTCTCTCATTATTTACAACCCCATTACCCTGGAAGATTGACATTTTGGACTAAGAAATTAGGATCCAAACCCAAAAACATTATTTCCAGCAAATGACAGGGTACATAATAGAACCCTCTGGAAGGTACTATCTCCTCAGGGGCTTGGACAGTGACTTTTGATGTAGGGCCTTTCAGAAAAGGTTACTAGTCATAATACCGTGCATTTGCATAGCATTTAATCATTTGCAAAGCACTTTTAAGTATCCATTAGGTAAGCCTTAAAAAAAAAATAAAGACCGGTATTGAGAAGGATGTGGGGAACCGGTCATTTCTTTGCATTATTGGGAGAAAATGTAAATTGCTTCAGCCTTTTCAGAGGGCAATTTGGCAAACCTAGCAATCACGCTTTTAGGAATTTATTCTCTATGTGCAAAAGCTAAAGATAAACATACCAGTGACTTTATTGCAGTATAATGTGAAAGGGAAAAAAAAGGTGAGGGGAGACCTTACTACCAACTGGGAAATAACCAAAAAATTCATTATATACTGGAACTAGGAAATACTATGTATCTACTAGAAAACGAGAGAAATTTGAGGTCTTGCTATGGAAAAGCATCCATCACCAAATACTTAGCAAAAGTCCCAAGGGTTCGCATTGTGTGTGTGTGTGTGTGTGTGTGTGTGTGTGTGTGTGTTGTGTGTGTAACTTGTATAAGCACATCTACAACATTCAGGGGTTACCTCTTGGGAGTGGGTTTGAGTTTGAGAAGGACATTAAGTACGGACTTTATGGACTTTACATCATTCCTAATGCGAACACAAAACTGACCTCTTGCCCTGCTTTATAAGCGTGTATGTCACCCTTAACAGGACAGGTGGCAGGAAAGCAAACAACAAAAACCACTGTGAGGCTCACCTTGTCCCCAGGGAGTCCCCCCAAGTAAGTGAGATCTTAAGGCAGTTGCTCTAAGTTCCAAATTCCTAACCAAAGAGCATCATCTTTGTAGCCGGTGTGCAGACGATCAAGGGGTGTAAGAACCGGGCTCTGGGGACGCAGACAGACTCGGTTCAACAACTTACCACCGACAAAATCCAGAGGCAGAGAAACAAGTAGTGGTTAAACAAGAAAGGAATTTCGTTCAGTGAGGTCAACACTGGGAAAACAGTGGACTCACATATCAAAGACTGTCTCCAAAATGCCGAAAATACTTCTAAGCATATAAGGCAAACGTGGAACGAAAGTGGGTGGAGATAGGCAGGTAGGCAGTGAAGGTGACATCAGTCATTGTCGTGGAGTCAATCATGGGCGGACTCTTGCTGGCTCAGGTCAGTCCTTGTTGCTCGAGGGGAGAGTTTTGGTCACCATCGGGGGATGCTTTGCCCGCAGGGTCTTCTGCCTGAGCCAAGAGACAAGGTGGAAAGAACCCAACTAAAACATTTGAAGTCAAAATGGAGGCAGCCAGAGGCCTCCTCCCTCTTGACCTTTCCAGTGGATGACCGTGTGTGACTTTGCACATGTGCCTGTCATTTTGTGAAAGTGGCTCTTTCTCCAGTGTGAATGGACAACCCGTCATCTGTGTCTTTTCTTTACCTACCTGTGGCATACATATTCTTTAGCCTGGCGAGCTATCCTAGAACCGTCGTTCGTTCTCAATCATAGTCGCACATTGGAATCACATGAGGAGTTTTAAAAATGTGTCATGTGTAGTCCCCCCCCCCCCAGAGGTCCCGCTTTAATTAGTCTGGGTGTCAGGGCATCAAGATTTTAAAAATTGCCCCAGAAATTCCAATACGTCACCAAGGTTGAGGACCACTACTGTTCTAAAATTTAGACTCACTTACGCAAGTAAATGACTGTTATTCTCTAAATGCTTTGTCTGTGCATCTTCTTTCCAGCACTTCTTTCCCCAAATTATTTACAGCAATTATATATTACTTCAAAATTACAGAAAAGAAATAAAGAAAAATATTCTCTATGCAAAAAAAAAAATCATATTGCCAATTGATCTTGACAAGTTCGGATAGATAGATGTGTGATAGATATCAACTAATGCTTGCTCTCCACTTACCAGTGAGGAAACTGAGTCACAGAAGGGATGATTGAATTCATCAAGTTCTGCAGTGACCAGGTCAAGAACTGGATTCTTACCCATGTCATCTCAGGATAGTGCTGGGCTGTTCGGACTTGATCTCACTGCCAGCACCATTGGGCTAGGATCTGGTCAACCAGCTCCAGGAAGTTGGGAAAAGAGAAAAGTCTAGAGGAGATCACTCTGCTGAAAAGTGGCAAAACTCAGCCTTTAGGTTCCGCTTTTCCACTATCAGCTGTGTGATCATCTCCTTACATCTCTGGTCTCCTGGCTTGCCTCACCTTCCTTATCCCTACCTGCCCAGACTCCCCCTCTGTGCTGGTCTCTATGGGGCAGCCACAGACCACAGGTAGCTAGGGAGCGCTTCAAAGGTGCCTAGTATGACTGAGGTACCGAATGTTTAGTTTGTTTTCAATTTAAATTACTTGAGATTAAAATGTGTATAGCCACACATGGTGAAGCAAGACAGTTTTGGACAGTGCTATTCAGAGGGGTTTTAGAGGACAGCCCACACACGCTGAAATGATTACAGAGCAGGAAAGATGTATTTGATGACACCGTGCTCATAGGCAGGGTGAAGGCGGATTTTTAAAAACATTGCTCGAGAACCATTATGTACGGCATAAAGTCAAAACTAGACAGTTGCTGTATCTCCGCCCGTCACATTCCAGCTGTACGGATATTCATTAGGCTCCTGAAGAGCACCATTTTTTCCATGCTGTTCCCGCTGCGTCAAATGCTGGCCACCATTCTCTTTGGCCACCCTTCCTTTAAGACACAGCTAAATGAATGGACCTGGACCTGGATGGGGAAGTTCTTTGACCTTCATACCGCTCACTCCCCGGCTCCCCGGGGACGGCCACCCATGCCCTGCTAGCCTTTCCAGCACTAGGCATTTATCTCCTTACATTCTGGTTAGTGATCTGGGTCTAAAGAGGAGACCCGTGGAGACAGACAGCACAGGGCGGTACGATCAGTGCCTTGGTGGAGAGAGATCTGCGTTGCTCTGGAACCCCAGACGAGGGCCCGCCAGAGCCAGGCTGGAGAGCGTGGGTCCTCTGAGAAGCAGATGTGAAGACAGGATAACATGTCACTTACCCCCCTGAACACTTACCCGGGGAAATGCCTGTGAGATACAATAGGGCCAGAGCTAGAGAGGCTGAAGAGGCCATCAGACCACACCGCAAACACGCCGTGGATTCCACAGCAGCATCCGGTCCCTGAGCCAAGTATGCTCCCCGCAACTGAAGATCTGAGAAGTGCCTGTACACCCGGCCCCGGAGGGTGATGCACTGAGTACCTGTGAAATCACTTTATACGTGATTAAGTGCTACACAAAGAACGGTGGCTTTTATTGTAAAGCTCTACGGACGGGTTTAATGGCAACATCAGGCGAGCACCTCGGAGCTAACAAGGGGCCAGCAGATGGAAATTAACCAGTTAAACTACAGATGTTGTTTTGAAATTGAATAAGAGATGGTGTGCGAAATGCAGGCTTTAGTTTTGCTATCGAAACCTCTTTCTAAATAAATTTGGATTTTGGATCTGGCAACTGGCGAGGCTGTGAAACTCCTTTTCCCTTGGGCATTTAAGATAGAGAACAACCAAGCAACAAGTGTTGAGTAAGTATCCGCCATGTGCTTATCCCTGTGCTGAATGCCACAGGGGATTAGGACCCTAAGAGGAGGCTAGTTCTTGGGAGGAACACATTGGCCAGATGAGATCTAAACTCATAAATGGCAGAAACGTGACGAACTACATAGGTACACGTTTATCATCTGGACACACAAAATACAACCTGCTTAGACACAGGAGGCAAAGTCTTGTCAAGGACTGGGAAACCAGGTGGGACCCACCCTAAGACTGTGCCATATCACTCCTCTAATCAAGGTTAAGTAACTGACAGGCTTTAGACATGATGAAAACCAAGCAAAAGATGCGAGTGGAATCAGTGAGATGGAATGAATGGGAATCTGAAATGAAATATTGTCATTAGGTGACTGAGTAGGATCTTTCTTGGGGTTCTGGACACAAAGCCCCACCTGTCACCCAAGCTTCTGGGATACACTCATGTTTCACTCTGAGTTTCTGAGCCACTGACCTGACCTTTACTCACCCTGTCCTTCATGCTTTCCAGGTGAGGGGCAGTTTCTGTGCTCTCCCAACCATAGATGGGTCTAATCGACATTCCTACCCCACAGCCCTGGCCTCAGATTCCCTTTTCAGGGAGCGGAGGCTTGGGCTGAGTCATCCCAGTGATAAACGTTGTAGTCACTCTAGGGAGGTGTCCCCAGATGCCCCTGCTGGAGGGCGACCAAGTGAGTAACCCTGCCAGTGTCACATGGTCCTGGAATGGAACTGGCTTGTGCCCGTGCCAGGTCCATGCAATGAACGAGATTGCTCACAGCACACACGAACCCTGACAGTTCCCTTGAGGGGACTGGAGGTCTGTCTGAGGGTCCTGTAGACATAACTGAGCCTGCAGATGGAAGGCGTATGACCCAGCGGACAGGCAACCCATGCTCACGTGGTAGGGTTCCTAGAGAAGCATTTCCTGGGAAAATGCTGACTGCGAATCCCCAGTGGAGATATGTGGGAATCACCTGCCCTCTTCCATGCATTTCCTTGCTCTCCTCAACACAGCGCCTGTGGCTGACACAGACAAGGCAGCAGCTTGTTCACCCTGGGCAGAGAGTTTGGAAAGAAACGACAATCTCCAAGACGTAGGATGGTGTGAAAGCTAAAAACCAGTGTCAGAATCTGAGTGAGGAAGTCAGGTGACCAGAATGCTTCCCCCTGGGAGTTGACCGCAGTGGCCAGAGTTTTGAGGGGCTGCACAGCAGCTCTAGCCCCAAGTTTTGTGCAGCTCATTCCAAGGGACTTTCATCCCAGGTCCCTTGTATTGCTAATGGTGAGGTTTGGACATTTGCTCTGGGTTTTAGCATGCATGTCCTTCGGGTTAATCTTCCATGTCGTTAATTCGGGTCTCCTGTGTGTACTTGAATCCCTTCAATTCTCAAGAATTCACAATTCTCTCTCTTCCTCCCTCTCTCCCTCTCCATTGCCTCCTTCTCCCATCTGTCTCTCCTTCTCCCTCTCCTTCTTCCTCCCTCTCCATTCCCAGATTGACATCTGTCCCCTTTAGGAACTCTTTTCATGAGGGCCATCGATTTGGGGTGGCCAACTGGTTCTTCCTCTGTGTATCTGCACCCCCTTCAGCATCTGTTCCGGGGCTCACAGCCAGAGCCTGGGTACGAGAAGTGGCAGCACTTAAGCAGGTGGCAGAAGGTGCATAGATACCCTGCCCCAAAAGCTTCATTTCCAACAAGAAGCCATTCTGTTTTCTGCAATCAGCTATAAAGGCCAACACTCTTCCAGTCTCAGAGTAAGGAGAATATCACTGGCTTCTATCTCTGAAGATTGTGGTAAATTAGAATAACTTGTGTGTGTGTGTATGTGTGGGTGTGAGCTTTGACTTTCTAAATTCTCTCCTTCTTTTCTTTGTTCCACTGATGCTTTTCCAGCATTATTTTATTAGCAAAGCATTCCCTCATATTCAGAATAATAGCCCAGTGGCACAGGAAAATGTGGAGAACACTCTGCTGATTTTGTAGATGGGCAAGCTGAGTTCTAAACAGTTAATTGTGGGTCACCATATTCCTGGTGGGAAAATATGGTCTACAGAGTAGGTCTTCTGATTCTCCTTTCTAAGGGGCCTTCTTCTAGAACAGGTAAGGTGTACAAAAGTTTGTATATGTAAGGATATGATTGAGGCAGATAAACAGTTCTGGTTCAGGAACTAGGAAACTCGGGTTCCAGATCCAGCCCAGCCTCAACTGGTTCTGGTACCTGACAAATCACATCACTTCTCTGAGCCTCAGCGTCAGAAAAAATGTAGTGATGAACTCAAATGATTTCCGCATCGGCTACAAACCCCATCATTCCAAAAATATGACTCCCCAGAACTAAGGAAATGGTCCTGAATGAAGAAGACTCTTGGTCTTTCCATCTGGCTTAGCTAGGGCTTGACTTACAGCATTTACCCTGCACAACCCATGGATTGGCTGCCCCTGGTAAAGCAACAGGGGCAATTTCCTGGTTGATCTCTCCGTATAGGTATACCAGAAAGCAACCTAGAGTGTCCTTCTTGAGTATGGCCAAGGGCTCCCAAATAGCCCACAATAGGGAGATCTCCTAGAGTGAAGATATCAACTATCTGGGATGTTCAGTTACCAGTGTTTCACTACATCATGTCCACATATCTGGGCAGGTCACCCATTAGCTCTTATTAAAACATTGGCATAGATGAATTGGTCAAATTAGCTATGCCACCTACTTAAGTGAATAATTACCCAGAGAACATGGGACTAAAACGATGGGGCAGAGAAAGAAAGCTGGAGGCAGTGTCTAGGGAGATTCTAGTGGTAGTGGGACACTACCCCACTGCTAGAGTGGAGGCTAGTAGGGAGTAAACAAGGTATTGATGATAATAAACTTGATCAATGTGCCAGGATGGCTGCAGGAGTTCAGCTTATATCAGAGAGAAAGAGGAATAGCATTAGCAGTGGCTGAAGTCTTGGGCCTGGAGGAGATGCCTGGAGATTACTTAGCCCAGTAACCTGGTTGCAGACAAGAAATTACCTGTGTCATCTAGAAGAGTGAATCATATTATCTACCCTTTATTTAGTGTGTACAATGTGCCAGATATTATTTCTAAACCTCACAACAACCCCGAAAAATAAATATGATGATCTACGTGAGATCCTGAGACTCAGGGGAATAATTTTGCCAAAGCTACCTAGCGGGGCTCGGATTTCTTTAATCCAATGGTTGATGTCTTCTCCACTCTACCATAAGGACTGTTAGTGCCAATCTCACAGACCTCCCAGGAGGAGAGCTTAGTAACATTTTCCATTTATTCTACAGTTAGCCAATAATATGGATATCAAGGGAGGTCCTTGCACTGGATAGAAGGCTTCTCTATGTCCAGTACAAGTCTTCATCTTTTCATTATGTCCTCATTGAAGATAAAGTCCAACTGATTAGCTTCTTTGTATGCCTCCCCTTTATAAAGATATCCCTCTGAGTCCTGGTTTTGAGGATATAAATGTTTGACTTTAATTGATAGTAATTGTTTTTAGTGCTGTGATTTGAACTGTGGTCTCTTGGGTGGGTTTAGACAGTGACAGTAATGGCTTCTCTTGGCCCAAGTCCAGCCTCCCCACTGAATTTCATCATAGCAACACCTCCAAGCCTTCCTGTCCCCTCTACTGTTTTGAGTGTGTGTGCAGCTTTATTATGACACTTGCATTATTAGTACTTTACTTTGTACTGGAGAAATTTGTCTACTAGACTAATTTCCTTTATTAGGTAGAGACTGAGTATCCCTAATGCAGCAAGATAATTTGCAGTAAGATTAATTTCTGTGTTGTTCTTTCTAATGTAAGTCGTTCCCCCTTTACATCCAAAGAAAGTAGCCAACCCTTTTTATCGTCTTGACTGAAATATTCATCAGTGGCTTTTAAAGTGTTTAAAGTAAAGTATAAAAACCCAAAGCAGATGTTATCAGACTCCCAGAAGATACTCTCTAAGGAGGTTTTGTGATTGGAAGCTTCATCTGTATAAGTTAGAGGTAAGTTTTCCAGGGTAGAGGAGATCCAAGGGTTGGGACCAACAGAATCTGCTGGGCTGGGGTTGGGCAAGGAGTTTTCTTGAGAGGAGGCAAGAATCTGTAAGTTCTGTTTAAGTAGTGAGACCTACTTCCTGGTTCCCATGAAAGACTCTAAGGAGAAGACAGGCCCTTAGAAGAGGGTGGCTTCTTGGTTACTTATACATGTTAGACAGTATTTGGGCAGACATTTCTGTTTCCTGGTTTGGCAAAGGACAGTAGAACTGTCTACTTTCATGGACAACAAGCAGGTCCTTAATTACTAGTGTTGGCTAAAGGGCAAAGGTCTTTCCAAGAACTCTGGATTGGTTTAGACCTCAAGACTCTTATGTGGCCCTAAGATAAAAAGCAGCATCTTTAAAGCCTGTCATGACAAAGATTAGAATTTGCATTTGCCTTGGCGAGTAAGGGTTTCGAGGAGATTGAATTTGATTTAAAACGAGAACTTTACATTTCTCCTAGTTGAAAATAATAAAATAAAAAGCAATACCTAATACCTCATCTTTCTTCACCCCACCTTAACTATCATACTGCTTCTCTGGTTCATAATGCTGCTCAGTAGATCTTTTGGGTTATTATCTCAGCATCCCATGACCCACTCATCCCATGACTTTACTTGCTTTTGAGACTCACTTATTCTTACAGTTAAAGTTTATTATGAAAAAGATTCATAGCAAAAGCAGAAGGAAAAGGATACACATCGGATGGAGTCCAGAGCTATGAGATATAGACTTCTGAGTCCTGCCCCATTTTCCTCTAGAAATAAACTACAGTGGAATGTGTAGTATGTCTCTGCCCAGGGAAGTCCATTAAATCTCAGGATCTGAAGCTTTTAAGGAGAGATGACCATAGAGGCACATACTTCTATGCAACTAGCCATGGTAACCAAACTCCCCCAACAACAAAACCGGCTACATCACGGATATGCTAAATAATCCTGCGAAGTCTTCTAGCTGGTACAGCATGCCCCTTTTGTCTAGGCATACACAACATCATCCATCAGTAACACAGAGAATACAAGGAGTTGCCCAAGGGTCAAGCATGGTCGCAGGCTTCCCTAGAGACATGTAATGACTGAGCAACCAGACGTGCTGTGTCAATTCCATAGTTGCTAATCAAATGCATGACATCTATAAAGATATCAAAAGAGAACTACTAGAATCCTTAAGTATTTAAATGCCACCATATTCTTAGCTCTCTTTCTGTTCTAGATCATTTTTTACATGCATAGACAGATGCAGAAAAACACACACAGATCTTTTTCATCGCTTCCTTATATGCATGTGAACCAGTGGGAACAACACAAGTTAATTGAAGTGTGTTGCCAGCATAAAACAAGCGACCTCGCTCACCAGGGAGCTCTCGTGGCCAAGATGCTGCTCCTTCCAAGTGTTTTCTCAGAACTTGATACCTTTCTTGGGGCGCCTGGGTGGCGCAGTCGGTTGGGCGTCCGACTTCAGCCAGGTCACCATCTCGCGGTCCGTGAGTTCGAGCCCCGCGTCGGGCTCTGGTCTGATGGCTCGGAGCCTGGAGCCTGTTTCCGATTCTGTGTCTCCCTCTCTCTCTGCCCCTCCCCCGTTCATGCTCTGTCTCTCTCTGTCCCAAAAATAAATAAAAAACGTTGAAAAAATTAAAAAAAAAAAAAAAGAACTTGATACCTTTCCTATCTCCCATCCCCTCAGTTTGCATAATTAAGGCTCATTTATTGATGGTTCTCCCTCTTCAGAAGGTGAGCATCTTGACTATCTAGACTGTCTTGTCCATAGATAAAAGCTCAGCACCTGACATAGGACCTGGGACCTGGTAGGTGGTCACTAAATGTTTTTCAGGGGTGCCTGAGTGTCTCGGTCCGTTCAGCATCTGACTCTTGGTTTCGGCTCAGGTCATGATCTCACAGTTTGTGGGATTGAGCCCCGTGTCCAGCTCTATGCCGACAGCACAGATCCTGCTTGGGAGTCTCTCTCTTTCTTTCTCTGCTCATCCCCCACTTACACACACTCTCTAAATAAATAAATAAATAAATAAATAAATAAATAAATAAATATTTTTCAAAGAATTAATACATGAGTGTGTGAATGAATTTTTCTTGTCTGCCAGGTCTAAACCCTCAATTATGATTCTTTCCTGATCAAAACATCTTCTGTCTATTATGGATCCTTGCAATTCAATGGTCCAAACTGTGATTATTGCATATAGACCCTCCAGGCTCATTATGTGGAGGCTTTCTTCCCAACATCTTGTGGTTGGTAGGAAAAATTCTGGAGCTTCCTCTAACATTAGTGCCAGAAGTTTCAGTCTCATACACCTCTCATAGGCCCAGATCACAAAGAGTCCACATGGGCTCAGTTGACCCAGGGACTCAGAAGTCCCCCAATTCAAGCTCAATTCCCCAGACACCCTACTTCTTCTACATTCTGTCCTCATTTCAGGGGACATGTGACGCCAGTGGCTTTTTTTTTTTTTTTGTCTTTTTCCTGGTCCCTTTCTTGTTTCCTTTGATTTTGGCTTTTAAAAATTTTGACTTTTTTCTAAAGTTTCTTTCTCCTGTTTCCTCCCATAATTATATATATATATATATATATATATATATATATATATATTTAATGGGAAGCCCATGGTTGCCTCTCACTCTAGGGGTTTACAGCATTGTGCTAGATGTGGCTACTTACTGCCTGCAAAGGGGATGAAATCTAGGGGATCCCGTGATCCTTGAGAGTGGCCCGGCGAGTATGACCAGTGACTGAAAACCTAAGAGCCAAGAGTAATATTTGAGAATTTTCCTGCCTCCTCCCCCAAATTCATTTTTAATGGTAAGATCTCTTTAAGGGAAGCTTCAAAATTAATTTCAAAAGTAGTGCTTGCAAGCTTTGAAATCTAGTCAATTAAATGAATCCAAAATATAAAGCTTAAAAAAAATAAAACAAAACAAAGGTTGTTTTTTTTTCTGTTCAGTCGGTATGAGGGAGAGATAAGGCAATGTCCTTAGATAATCAGTGTCATGAACTTGGCCCTCATTCATAGGTCCCAACTAAAATATATTCAAAGAATGCTTATAATTTGCCCTTAAAGTTCAAGGCAGAATAGAACAATCTATGGTCCGATTTTAGTTTGTTTTTGTGGGGGGAAAAAAGAGGAAGGTGAAGAGATAATAGAATATATAGTAACTTAAGGAGGATAATCTGTGAATACATCTCCCTACCATCACCACCTCACTCCACCCCAAAACATATTCCAACACGTTGCATTTGAATGTTAACCTTTCTAAACCAAAACCACATGGAATATTTTTACTTGAGTAAACCTGTTTCCTCCTTAGATCAACCCATAATCTTTCCTGAATGAAGTTTCCTTATATGTAATGACAACAAAAAATATTTAAAAAAAAATTGAAATTCTAGGCTTCCAAGAAATAAGATCACAAAAGTTCCTCTTGCCCATTGTAACCTGCTTGACAATCTGCTATTCAGTGGAGCACACCATAGTAGGCTCTCTTGACATGAGACCGCCTGGATAATCATTATTCAATTATCTACAGAAGATTTATTTTGTGTCTAGCCTGGGCTAAAGACAACATAACAGCAGAGGTGGTTGAGCTTTTGAATCCCACGGGCCTGGGTTTGAGTACAATTAATTGCGGTACAATTTACTAGAAGTCTTATATTCACCAATGTGCTTAGCTCCTCTGAGCTTAAGTGTCTTCCTTTGTGAAACGGATTTCTTGATAACTCTTACCTGAGGTAAGGATTCACTGAAATAAGCGAGTGTATGTGAGGTTCTGAGCTTAATGCCTGGCACATAATTGGTCAATAAATGTTAGCTATGATGATAAGGATGGAATGGGGTTCAAGGAATGATAAAATGTGGTTTCCACTTTTAAGACGCCTTTTATTTAGTTCAGGAGTCAAAACCAACATTCACAAACACAGTGAATGCTGAAGGTTGGTACTGAAACAAATGTTGAGTTATTCGATTGTACAGATTAGGGGAATTGTCAATGGGATTTGTGTATCTATGATACCAATGCCGAGTGGCAGTGTGTCTTTTGTGGATATTAAATACAAAATTAAATTAATTGCATTTATTAAAAATTCAGTTAAATTTGTTAATGTGTGACAGATTACAAATTAAAAAGAAAAATACTGTATTTTTCATTTCAAGTCAGGTTATTTCCACATATTTGGAGATCTAAGCAAAAAGGACTATTCTTTCCTGCATAATTTAAGGACACGTGTGGAGGGTACTTCAGGTTGATGAGCTAAACGTAGCTCCTCTGTACAGTTTCCTTGTGGGTCTGAAATTATTATTATGCTGTTGGTCACAGCTCCCAAGAATGGGTCACAAAGGGAAAAACTGAAAACAAAGCACTTAAGTGAGCACATATTCCTAAATTGAGACTCTCTCTTCTGAGTTTTTGTTGGGTGAGGGTTCAGGAAACCCATTCCTTAAATGCTGTTCCAAGCACAGTGTCACCCTCCCCATAATTTCAAGAGTAAAGAGACCTGAGTAAGTGACAGGCATAAAATACTGTAGACAAGGTCAGGACCATTAAGAGGTCCTTGAAGAACCTCATGTACTCACTGGGGTAAGAGGAGTTTGACAGGGAGGTCACTGCCTGGAGGCATAGGACCAAAGTGCAGGACAAGACACAGTGATTGCTGCGTGGTTGGCGTATGAGCTCTGCCCTCTTTTGGGCTTTGACATTGACTTTTCATCAAGGGCTGAAGCTGCCTTCCATCCCCCCTCGTTCCCGAACCTATCATCTGGCTCTGCATTAGGACATAAACATTCAACATTGTCTCCAGGAAGAAATTTAGAACCAGAGACTCTTGGGGTTGGAGTGATCTTAATGGTCCTTCCCATCCAAGGACCGCCATGAAACTTGAGTCTTTTCTGTTCTATCTTCCCAAGTAGCTGATTAGCTATTGTATAAGAACAGCTGCTGATGGGGACTTGATTCCTATACAGGTGTGACGACTCTCCCAGGACTATTCTTGCAAGTATCAAACCACTTCCAGATTGGATAGTCCTTGAGAACTGACTGTGTGCTATTTACTGTTGTAACCACCACACCTAGGACATAATCTAGCACTTAGTAAGTGCTAGTTGAATTATAACAAAAATATCTAACTGTTATTGAGTGCTTAGTGTATCCCAGACCTTACACTAATCACCTTCTCTGCAATGACTCATTTGATCTTCAAAACAGCCCTTCGTGGTAAGTATCCTTTTTATCCCTGTTTTTGCAGAATATAAAAACATGAGATTCAGAGAGACTAAGTAAATTGCCTAAGGTCATGTAGCCAGTTAATGATAAAGTGGGAATTTAATGTAAGTGTGCAGGTCTGAGCTTGAACCCTTAATTGCTAGTTTAAATAAATGAAAATAAATAAATAAACGAGGGAAAAATCAGTAGACCTGTAACTTCTACCATTAATCTTAAATCTCCATTTGTGTCTGGTCGAATCCCTCTTCAGATGACATGAGCTGTACTTAAAACCAGCCTCACGTTGTCTTTGCCTCTTCTTCCCTTGTTTGACTGCACACCGTTTTTTTGTATATTCCTCGTAGGAGTGGTTCCAAAGACCTTCATCCTCCAAAGATCTTATACGGTCTCAACGAGAGAATTTCCTTTAAATTATCTTGGCTATTAATAGCGGACCTTTTACCTGGTCAAATTTTGAAACGATTGCCCTTCTTCTTACTTTTTTGGCCCCTTCCTGATGGGCTTTTTGGTGGGCCAGGCTTCTTTCAAGGAATGCCCTTAGTAGGGTGGAGTCGTGCTTGCATGGCAGAGCCAATCTCCATCTGCTCACTGACTACTTACTAACCCCTGTGTCTTGCTGTACCACCTGGACATATTAGGTGATAAGACTCTTCCCAATTATATCCCCTCTTATAGACACTTCTCTTTTCTACAGATGCTGCAGAGATGAGCCCTGAGGCGCTCTCCCTCACCTCAAGGCCTTGCCCCCAGAGTGCTGTCTCATCAGCATGGAACCTCATAGAAGATCCCATGTGTAATATGAGTGACACGTCTAAATTCTCTTTTATGCTATCCAAGGTGCATTATGTATAAAACTGATACAGTAAAACCTTGGATTGTGAGTAACTTGGTCTGTAAGTGTTCTACAAGATGAGCAAACATTTCTAATACATTTTAACTTCACAAAGGAATGATGTCGTGTAATACGAGTCGTATGTGATGGCGAACATAAGATCACAACTGAGCCAGCGGTTCTTGAAATTCACTTGGATGTACAAGCGATTTGGATTATAAGCATGTTTCTGGAATGAATTATGCTCACAAGTCAAGGTTTTACTGTACACACACACACACACACACACCAGTTGTATCACTGGATGCTCATAATAACTGCTTCCAAGTGGGTTGACCTGGGGCTATCTGACTTTCAAAGGCAACACAGCCCATCAGTGACAGGAGCCAGAGTGAAGATCCAGATTTCCACCCCCACCCCCAGGCCAAGGCTGCTTCTCTTACACCACACAGCTTTCTAGTCGAGATGTCTAGAAGGCCACTTCCTGCTTTGAACCCCACAGGCCTCTCAGTTACTAATTTAACGTGAAGGGGCTCTAGGAGTGAAGTTATAAATAAGATTCATGTTGGCCCCAGGAAGGAAGGAAATCAAATGTTCTGCCAAACTGCCATTTTTCACGAGGCCCCAACCAGCCCACTCCTTGACAGCCCCTGGTTTGTCAGGCTGGTACAGGCACTCACCTCTCCCTCTTCTTTCTGCATCGCGCTGGAGGGGAGGGACTGGGGAATTTGCGGTATCTGTGTTGCTGTACCAATATCGCCTTATTTTCATCCTACTATCTCTGTGCCTCCTAAATCTCACATGAAGCTAAGTGGAAAAAGTCACCTGTTTGAACAAAACACATCCTGTGGCTCTACAAAGCAAGCAGGTAGTCTCGCGAAAACTAAAAAGTAAGGGAAGCATCTTGCTCATGTACAATAATGTTCCTCTATATAGACCTCAGCCCCGCGGCCGGCATTGAAAACATCCGTGCCGACAGAGGTCAGGCAGGTGGGCCAACGCGTGGAGCAGGCCAGGTGGAAGAAATGAGTGGAGAAAGGTGGGACCGCGCCACCTTGGAAGGCTCGTGTCCCATCCAAGGGGGCAGCTGTTCACTCCAGGTGGATGTTGCTGCCAGAACTTCTGACTTGTCAAAAGGAGCCCCCCATCAGGGTTTATAGAAATTGCTAAATGTCGGCAACAGATGCAGTTAAAAACAAAACAAAAGACATGAAGACACCACGTGGGACATGCGTGTCTCCCAGTTCTCGTTCTGCGACTCTGTTGCAATACAAAGGCTCTTACAGACGAGGCAGAAGCTAGTATCCCATCGCACAGAAGGGCCAAAGCCAAGATGGTGGAAGTATATCGTCCTGTGGCGCAATCCGCACGTGGCCGAGCCGGATTTCGTCTAGCTCGAGAGCCAAGCTCTTTCCACGAGGCTGTATTGCCTCCCCCACCAATAAGGACGTTGCAACAAACCAGTCTCGACAAACAAAATGGGGTGTTGACACGTGGATCCTAAAAGAAGGCAACAGGTCTACAAGTTACCACAGCCCAGAAACTCCTTGTCCTCTCTGGGTCTCGATGTCCCCATTTGTTTAGCAAGGCACCAGGACTAGAGGACAGTGGAGACCTCCACCAGATCTGGACTGCAAGGCAAGGAGCAGGACCTCTGTCTGCTTTGTGAGCTATGGTGTCCCAGCAATCCAGCGTAGGGCATGGCATATAAGAAGACCCCTAACAAACTTCTCTCATCTGAATGAAAATCTTCAAAAATGCATTGTGAAGTACTTACAATGTCTAAAAGGAAGGTTACTCCATCCATCCATCCATCCATTCATTCATTCAATTTACAGAGAGGCATTGGGCACCTGCCATGGATGTACGGTAAAACCTTGGTTTACGAGTGTAATTTGTTCCAGAAACATGCTTGTCATCCAAAGCATCTGTATATCAAAGCAAATCTCAAGAACCATGGGCTCAGTTGTGACTGTGACGTCTGGCATCACACACTACTCGTGTTGTAAGACATCGCTCGTTTATCAACTTAAAATTTATTACAAAGGTTTGCTTGTCTTGCAGAACATTCGTGGAATAAGCTACTCGCAATACAAGGTTTTACCGTAGTAACGTTCTACTGGCTCCCTGAGACGACATAAATGAGTCATTCCTACAGAAGGGGGATAATAATGATAAGGGCTAAACTTTGTAACACATTGTGCATGTGGTCAATACGGTTTTAAGCACGTTGCATATAGTAATTTATTTAAATCCTTGCGCTGTCCTATTGGAATAGCTATATGATTCTTACCCCCACTCTAGAGGTGAAAAAGCTGAGGTGGGAAAGAAGGTAAGAAATACGCCTGAGGCCATACAGTTAGTTTGGTAGGGCCTGATGTTAACCTCAGTTGTCAGGCTCCAGGGTCCACGCTCCTAACCACAGTGCTACACGCTTGTCAAGAAAGGAAGGAAAAATAGCATTTATTAAACCCTGCCACTTGCCAGGTACTGACTTAACTAGACATTTCTGCAATACACGAAGGATTTATTTCTTATAGTAACGCAAGAAGTTGACACTTTGATTCCCATCTTTGTATCAACTTGTTCGGTCACCCAGTTAGCAAGCTGTCACTCAAGCTAGAAATGACAAGGCTGCAGGTGAGGGCCAGCTCTAGTGCTCAGGGAGTTCACGGAAGGGGACTCTGCATCCAGAAGAGGGGGAGAAAACCCCATTGTCTGTTCCCATTGCTGTCGCCTTCGGCTTTCTGTTGCTTCGGCCCGTGGAGCGAGTGCTTGCTGAGGACTTAACCTTCCCTGGTGGCCTGCAGGACGGCAGTGGCCAATTTTGGGTCCTGGGCCTCAAGCCCCTATTTGTTTGTGTTTTCAGGGGATTGTGTGGGTCAGACTCAAGATCGTTTCATCAAAGGTTCTTTCCAGACTTAGCTGGAATCGCAGGTCCAATGCACACTTTCATTCCTAGTACAAAAGTGGGTTTTCTCTGAAGACACATGTCTGAGTAGCTGAGGGTCTGCTTCTTGCTCAGATGGGGAGGAGGCATTCAGGGCAGGTGGCCTGGAGGGGGTGCCCCAGGGGTCTGGTCCTGGGAGTCTTGCACAGCAGAGAGGAAACCAGCCCACCATTGTTTGGGTCAGTGAGCCCGTGGCCCTGGGGCAGGGCCTGGGTTTGTGTGGTCTTCAGGCCGGACGGTAAGCCGCAGCGACAGGACTGTCTCTCGGGATTTAGCTCTGTGGGTGCACCCCGAGGCTGCGGTGTGGGATAGAGGTGCCCTCGGTTAATAAAGAAAGCAGAAAGCATTGCTTTTTGTGTTCTCTGATATTGCCATTTGCTTGATTTTCCAGGAATAAACAAAACCAAACTACTACCACTTCGACATGCAAATTGTTATCTCAAGCCTAAGTAGAGGAAACTGAATGCAAAAGGCATTGTGTCTAAACATTGACCAGATGTGTGAAAAACTCATTTTAATGAAGGGCACTGTGACTCACTAGGCAGTAAAATATGGGTCGTGCTGTTTTAAATTACCTTTTGATCGTTTGAAAAATCCATGGGCTTTTCTAGCAGAAAGACGACATTGGAATGTTGGAATCTGAATTCATGGTATGATTTTCAGACAGAGCTCGTCTGTGCTTAAAGACCGCCACTCACGGGGCGCCTGGGTGGCTCGGTCGGTTGAGCGTCTGACTTTGGCTCAGGTTCATGATCTCACAGTTTGTGAGTTTGAGCCCCGTGACGAGCTCTGTGCGGACGGCTCAGAGCCTGGAACCTGCTTCGGATTCTGTGTCTCCCTCTCTGTCTGCCCCTCCCCGCTCATGCTCTCTCTCTGTCTCAAAAATAAATAAAACATTAAAAAAAAAAGACCACCACTCAGGGGCTTGGGGGCTGAGAGCAAAGCTTCACTCTATACCCCAAATTCTGGTCTCTTAGAAAAGTTATTATTGGGGTGCCTGGGTGGCGCAGTTGGTTAAGCGTCCGACTTCAGCCAGGTCACGATCTTGCAGTCTGTGAGTTCGAGCCCCGCGTCGGGCTCTGGGCTGATGGCTCAGAGCCTGGAGCCTGTTTCCAATTCTGTGTCTCCCTCTCTCTCTGCCCCTCCCCTGTTCATGCTCTGTCTCTCTCTGTCCCAAAAATAAATAAACGTTGAAAAAAAAATTAAAAAAAA
Organism: Lynx canadensis; assembly: GCF_007474595.2. Classification (NCBI taxonomy): domain Eukaryota; kingdom Metazoa; phylum Chordata; class Mammalia; order Carnivora; family Felidae; genus Lynx; species Lynx canadensis. The sequence continues at coordinate 58,561,793 of NC_044319.2, read as the reverse complement.
AAAAAAGAAAAGAAAAGAAAAGTTATTATTATTGTAGTCCCCTGCATGTCTTATGCTTTCCGTCCATTCCCCTGCCAGGAAACTGGTCCAGACTCGTCCCCCTTAACCTCATGTCCAAATCAACCCCTAATAGGTCCTCCTGCTTTCCAAATCATTGTCACTTCCAGCAATACTGCTGCACACATCCTTCCTTCCTTCCTACTTTGCACATGTGTTTCCATTCTGCCTTCCACTTTCTCCCTTTCTTCCTGGCCCAAATCCTGCACCATGTTGGATAATCCATTGGAATCTAAAAAATGAGCAAGACTGAGTGTCTGTACTTGAAGACTTACAGAGGAGTGGAGGAAGAAGGGTCTGTGCAATGGACTGAATGTTTATGTTCCCCTGTTCACCCCAAATTCACATGTTGAAACTTAACCCCCAAGGTGAAGGTGTTAAGAGGTAGGGTCTTTGGGAGGTAATTAGGTCACGACAGCAGAGCCCTAAAGGATGGGATTAGTGTCTTTGTAAAGGAAACCCCAGACAGCTCCTTTCCCCTTCCACTATGTGAAGTTATTGCAAAAAGACGTCCGTGAACCAGGAAGCGGGCTCTGAACAGATAACAAACTTGCTACTGTCTTGATCTTGGACTTCTCGGCCTCCAGAGCTGTGACAGGTAAATATGCTTGTTGGTTAGAAGTCATCTAGTTTATGGTGTTTTTGTTATGGTGGCCCAAATGGACTAAGTCCACGTGTAAACCATTGAATATGATATAAATATAAATCCTGTTATAGAAATGTATGCAAGGCTCAGGTGAAAAACTCAAAGATAAGAGTGGTCAACTATACTTAGAACAGGGGGTCATGGAAAACTTTCTGGAGGAGACAGTATTTGAGTTGAGCCTTAAAAAGGTAAGTAGTTATTCTCAAGAGGGAGAAGGCAGAAAAGGACATTCCATGCAGAGGAAGAGCTGAGGCTTGCAGTGACGGTCACATAACAGGACGTGAAGAGAAGATGGTGAGAGACAGGGCTGGCGCATCAGGTCAGACTGGATTATGCAGGGTCATGGGTGCCATATTACAGTCTTCACACTTAGGCATCAGGGATCCAGGGAAGGATTTGAAGGGGGAGAAATGAATCTGGGTTTTCATTTCGAAAGACCACCATGGTTGTCGGGTGGACGATACCTGAAAGGAGCAAGACCGTTAGCAGAGTAAGACCTAGATATGGAGCCTAATGGTACGTGAAAGAAATAATCGGGTCCTGAATTGAGAGAGTAGCAGCAAATCTGGAGAGAAGGGCTGGATAGGAAAAGTTAAGGAAGGCAGAATCAACAAGACACAGATGGTGACCAGAACTGATGCATCAAACAAAGAGAAGAACTGAGGTCAGCTCCAAGGTTTCTGGATTAGTGAATAATGCCACATCCACTCGGCCACAGGGGTAAGGAAAACAGAGGGGCAGACTGGAAGAAGTACAATCATGGGTAGGTCAGTCCTGAAGGCCCCATGGGACATGGAGGCAGCCATGTCCAGTAGGAAATTGGCAATACAGAGAAGGCATTCTGGGGAGCTCTGGCCTCCAGCGACTGACTGAGAATCAGAATCAAAACGTTATGCTTCAATGATGAGTGTGAGATCCTCAACGAAAAGCATAATCCTATAGTCCATCAGAGGTGCCACGTGACCATAGTCCCTGCCATTTTTGTGTCTTGGCCTTGTCTCACAGTGGGAAGTCTCATACTTGAACAAGTGTATCATTTTCTCCTCGTCCCTCTTATGGGCACACGGTCACACTGAATTTTAGATCCCGTCATCATCCTAGATTTCTGGATAACAAAAACAGCAAATATATGTAAATGAGCTGTAACGAATGTCTAGAGAGGGAATAACTCCCTTCCAGCCCTACGTAGGAGCACATGCCAAAAAAAAAAGGGCATCCTGGGGCTTGTTTATCCTGGTTACAGGGTTGACCACGTAGGAAGTACACAAAGCCAATAATGACTAACGTCCTCAAATATTACTTATTATTCATACAGCATAATCACAATAAATACTGAGAGGATCCCACACACTGTTTGTTTTGCTATTTGAACCACAATTTAATGTCTACCCAGAATGGCATCTCCATAGAAGGGCTATTAGTTTGCTGAGCTAAACTATATTTAAAGAGCAGTCCATTCTACGGGTTCTTTGTTCTTAATTTGCAGCTAAGTTCCAAATGAAACCTACGTTGTACTTAATCAAGTTAAATTGCAGCGACTGTTGAGTTAGGAAAAAATGTAAAATGACTTGGTCTGGAACCCAGTTAGACTGTGGCTTGCCCTGATCGTGATTAGCAAAGGAGGTAGAGATGCCTGGAATCGTAGAGAGTTAAGTCCATACTCTGTCTCTGCGAAGGTACCGCTATTTGTGTCTAGGCAATCGGTATTTATTAAAGACTCATGGTCCGCCTGGGCATTGTGGCGATCTCCAAAAAATATATACAAAACAGCGTAGGGGTCCCCGAATTGAGAATATGGAGACTGCTCCTGCTGTGGGCACACCTGTGGCACGTCAAGTGACAGTGTAGGTAACTCCAGTTGTCATGTTGATCAGTTGTCTAAGAGCAGACCGGGTTGCTAGATAATTGACTTGATTTCCTTGTCCATCATAGAAGAGATAATGACACTTACCCTTCTCCACCTTTACAGGGAAGTTTACAATGGCTAATGTCTACTGGATGCTAAATACACTTCAGCACTGTTTGACAGCATGTGCACATATTAACTCATTCGGTCTTCACAACATCCCTCAAAAATAAGTATTATTATCCCCATTTTGTGGATGAGGAAACCGAGGCACAAAATTTAAGTTCAGGCTCAAGATCACATAGTGCTCCTGCTGGTGAGGACTATTTTATGAACTATCCACAACTCCGAGGGTTAGAAAGTTCTTTCCACGTCGAATCCAAATCTGTCTATAACTCTTACTTGGTGGTCACAGTTCTTTCCTCCGGATCCAAACAAAACAAATGTAACTTTCTTCCCCATGGCAGCCTTTCGGGACTTTTTTTAAATGTTTTATTTTTTTTTTTTTTGAGAGAGAGAGAGCAAGTAGGGGAGGGACAGAGAGAGAGGGGGAGACAGTGCACTGCCAGCAGAGAGCCTGATGTAGGGCTCAAACTCCTGAAGTATGAGATCATGACCTGCACTGAGGTCGGATGCTCAACCAACTGAGCCACCCAGGCGCTCCAGCCCTTCAGTATTTGAGGACAGTGGTCATGTCTTTTCTCCAGTCTTCTGTTCTCAGCTAGGCAACCTCAGTTCCTGAAACCATTGCAAGTCTACCCAGTTTGAAAGGGTCCTTATTGTGCTGTTATCTGAGTGGCAGACACCACGCCTTTACTGCGTGAACAGTCAGGAAGTGTTCCCATTTACCATTAAGCAGACCACTTCCCATCCACAAAATGGAGACAAAAGCTCATTTTTGCAGACATTGCTTCCTTGCCTCTTCTTGCCCCATACTTGTAATACCAAGACCCATAAATATAGCCTATCACCTTCAATAATAAAGACAGCTAAAGCATGTCATGGCTTATTACCTGCCAGTCACTATTCTATGAGGTGTGTTTTAATTTAATTAATCATCACAACAAACTCTGGGGTAGATGCTATTTTTATTCCTATGTCAACAAGGAAACAGAGCACAGAGAAGTTAGGACTTGATACTGTATTGCACAGCGTATAATTGTACAGTGACTAGCTGTTTGTAAGGAGTAGTAATGTAGCAGAACCACAGAGGCTTAGAAGAGTGCATTTTTTAAGGAACCCATAGAGTGCGGTTTTTTTTAAGTTTATTTATTTATTTATTCATTTATGAGAGAGAGAAAGAGAGAGAGAGAGAGAGCAAGTGGGGGGGGCATAGGGAGAGGGGGACAGGAGAAGTGAGGCAGGCTCTGTGCTGACAGCAGCGAGCCCGATGTGGGGCTCGAACTCACAAACCGTGAGATCGTGATCTGAGCCGAAGCCGGGTGCTTAACCAACTGAGCCACCAAGGTGTCCTTAGAGTGGAGTTTTTAACAGGTACTTTTTAAGTACATACATGGCCTTTTTTGTCTAAGCAACATGGTGTCCATGAGGATCTCGCGTGATTCTGACTTGAAGTTGAATATGGCAAGAACTCAGTGCTTCCTTGGACTTAGACAAGACTTGCCATCCAAGAGCCACCAGTCAATTTCTGCAAACATTCCGCCAGCCTGGCCGATCTGGGACCTGCCCCAGTAATGAGCCACAGGTCAGCTGGAGAATGAGCCCAAGGTCCGTGGGAGACAGGCTGTCTGCCCAGGAAAGGTGTTGTGATATGGGTGTGAAATGTTGCCTCTTCCTCCAGGCCCCCTCAAGTATGTTTCATGATATCAGGGTGGCGTTTGTTGCGGGAGATTTTTATATCCTGGAGACAATCAATAGGTAGATGTTACGTGCCTTATCTATCTATCTAGCCTTTTAGTTGGCATCTGGCCTTTTTCATGATAGCATCTATTTTGCCTACGAAGATGGGCTTTTACAGGGAAAATCTTCTTGTAGGTGGGCACGGTTCCGCCCCTTGAACATAACTGGACAGGGAGAATACCCAGAATTCTAAGGAAGAAAAAAACCTGGAGTAAAAAAAGAGCAGGAAACCCTTGGAATGAAAAATCAACGGCAGGAGACCACAAAATGAACTTAGAGGTGGGAGAGGTACAGAGAGGGGGAGAGGAAGGAGGAGACAGCTTGGATAACCCCAGAATCTAAGAAAAGGATGGGGACGTCCCCACTCTGGGGGCAGCCCCCAGGACCACAAAATGCCCCTAAACATTCTGCCAAACGTCGATGGCTGCGTAATCGTCGGAACTATTTCTTATGTGACAGCGTGACAGGGATGAAGATCAAATTCACCTGCCAGTAGAATGGTCAGCCCAGCTCTCCAAACGATTATCTGTACTGATTTTATTGTTTATCTTGATTTATTTAAATATTAACTTATTGCTTTAGAGTGGGGGAGGGGCAGAGAGAGAGAATCCCCAGAGAATCCCAATGTGGGGCTCAAACTCAGACTGAGGTCACCGCCTGAGCTGAAATCAGGAGTCGGAGGCTTAACCGACTGAGCCCCTATCCGTATTGGTTTTAAGTGAAGGCCTGCTATTTAAACCCGTAGGGAAAAGGATTTTTCACAGGGTGTCTGAGCAATTGTCTGCCAGGTAACATGCTTCTTTGGGGGGGGACCAGGGTGGTAGGGTGCAAGCGTGATGAGCATGTTTCTCAATGATCTCCCTGTAACCTGTCCTGGTGACGTACATCTTTTCATTCTCCTTATTCTCTTTCCTATCACCCGAGCAAAGAGGCTTATCTTGGGTGTGTGACATCATAGACCTCTCCTTGGTGTGTGGAGTGAGGCAAAGCCACCCTTCCCTTTCGAACGGTGCCTCTCAGCACACCTTCCACTGCTCGCTCTGGAAGGACACCATGGGTGGTTGGGTGGCTTGAAGTGCCATGGCCATGCGTTTCCAGGCGAGATGAGCCTATCTCACTTTTCCTGGTGTTATCTCGCCTTTTAGCATATTGAGCACTCAGCAGGGCCACGCTACGTAAGAGGGGGATGCATGGGTTTCCTCCCATGGCCACCCCAACGCAGGGCGATCGTTCCATCTCAGGGCCCACGCTAGCCAGATAATGGGGGAAGAGAGAACAGGCTGGGATTTGCTCCCTGAATCATCTGAATCATCTGCCAGCTGTCTGCACAACCTGAGAGGCAGACCTGACCGGCTTTCATGGTGAACCGTGATGTTAGGAGAAGGGAACTCCAGCCGGACGAGTCAGTCCCAGGTGAGCTCTTCAAGCAGCAGCATCCGGAGGCTTCATCTTCTGGACTGCACATGGAACACACTCTGTCTGGAAGTCACTAGAAGAACGTAAGCCCGGATCACCCCGATGTCATCTTTAAAAGGTGACCCGTTGGGGTGCCTGGGTGGCTCAGTTGGGTGAGTGTCCGACTTCAGCTCTGGTCACGATCTCACACTCCATGAGTTCGAGCCCCGTGTTGGGCTGTGTGCTGACAGCTCGGAGCCTGGAGACTGCTTCGGATTCTGTGTCTGCCTCTCTCTCTGCCCCTCCCCTGCTCATGCTCTGTCTCCCTCTGTCTCAAAAGTAAATAAAAACATTAAAAACTTTTTTTTCAGGGTGACCTGATTCCAGAGCATAAAGCTGACCCTACACGACTCTCCCAAACTACACGCTTATGGTTGACCTCAAGTTTCCAGCAGATGCTCTAATCTTTTCACCATCGCCATGTTTGGAATAGTCTTCATGGTACCTAAAGTGAGATACGGCTGAGTTTAACCTCAATTGTACTCAACTGTTTGTTGCAGCCTCCAGCTAACTTTTACCAACTTACTTCTATTTAAGCCAGGGTTAAAGGGTTAGCCCCTTTTCCACATCCCTAACACAACATGGATGCTACTATGGGCCTCCAGTGAGGCCACTGGTATGTGGGCAGCTGGTCCCTTCTCTGTGGGGCCAGGAGCTGCAGAGCCCATGCCCACACCTGAGCTCGGATTCCTGTGTGTCGCATCCATTAGCTGGCTCCTCCTTTTGTTAGGAGACCTACCAGAGGGCTAACACTCCCCACAGGAGGCCCACTGGCCCACCTGCCCTCGGGGCATTGCCTGGCCATAGCGACCATTTGGCAACCGTCTCTTCAAAGTCAGCAATTATCATAGGAGAGTTGCCAAATAACTTCAAAGCAATGCTAGCAAATCCGTTTCAAAGCAGAAGAACCATTCACTTCCTTTTCATTTTTTTCTTTCTTTCTTTTTCTTCTGCCCTCCCTTTTTTTCTTCCTTCCTCCTGTGGCTTACTTACGACGGATTTTCAAACTCGACTTTAAACCGATTGATTTAGTTTAATAAACTCTTGATGTGATAATGTTGTGCCAGCCAGGTTTGTAACCACAGATCTAAAAAATGCTTTTCTTGGTTTTACTCTTTTCACGAGAGTCTACAACATGAATATGATCACAGGTACAAACTTGGGTCTCTAATTCTCTGATCGTTTTACTCCCTCGCCCGGGTTGATCACCTTTGTTCTCTGTTTCTTTATGATGAGTCAGGCATGAAGAAAAGCTGTGCTGTAATTGCTGTGCACTTTCACAGGCTGAGAATCTGTGGATGAGGTGACCAGAGGTCTGTATTTGTGCTTTCTCATTTGTAAAAGAAGGTTCCCAGTCCTCGCTCCAGATCATGATTTATCCACCGTGGTGTTCACTGAAGCAGCACAACAGAAAATATTGGGAATCAATAAATTCCAAACATTGAGAATTTATTAAGTACATTGTGACACGTCCCTCAGTGCAATGCTATACGGCTCTAAGATTATATTTGCAAAGAACCTTGTGTAGAAAAAGTTTGTGTAGTAAGTTCTTATGGTATAATAGTAGCTGAAAAATAGTGCACAACATTTTACACATAATATCTTAACTACTTAAAATATGCAGGGGAAAATAATGAAAATAGATTCACTAAAATATTAGCAGTGGTTTTTTCCAGGTGGAGGAATTTTTATATTCCTCATTCAATTTCCCTAGATTAAAAAAATTCGACAGTGATTATATTAATAACTTCTATATTAACATGTCAAAGGCTATTTGACAAATTTTACATGGGTATTATGAGAATAAAATGAGATAATAAACAGAAGGCGGCTGAAAAAGTGTGGTAACCATTTTTGTTTTTATGGTGATTACTCAACTTTAGGGGAAGCGGTAATAAAATTTTGATGTAAGAATTATCCAAGAACAGATTGCACCATCTCCATAGACAGGTGATAATTATATACCAAATTAGCACATCACCCTTCCAGTTCTGCTTCAAATGATGATGTCAGTCCTTAGAAACCTCAGTGGAGAATACTAATCTGTACCTCAGAGGTGAAGTGTGCTATGTCTCAAGCACCTGATGTCCATCAGTTTATTTCACATTGTCCCAAATCACTCCCCAGTGAGTGTGGAGGCACTTTGCTCCGTGAATGTGCACCGTGGCCGGGCTCAGCCTCCCTCGCTGGTCCAGCCCCGACTCAGAGACCATTCCCTCAGCACCTCGGGTAGTGGAAAGATCTAGCAACGGGTGAGCCCCGGGGTTTCCCACCTTCTGTGCCTTCTCAGCTCTGGTGTGCACCTGTGAGGAGCATAGCCACTTTGGGAGGTGACATTTGCCGAGGGCAGATGCTCAGCTATAATCTCTCTTCCTCTTCTTTCATATCTCCCAAGGGGCATAATCCAAGACTCTAAATATAAACTGTGTCATCTTAAAATATATACCCTCTTCTGCCAGGGTTTTTATTTTTCTCCCAGATGACATTACCCAAGTTTCTAATAATAAAGAGAAGGCCAAGTGGCCAAACATGGCTCCCTACTCCTCTACCAGGGGGGCATCAGGGCTCCAGGTGAGCAGACACGAGCCGCCCCATTGCTTTTCTCTTGGGAACTCTGGAGACTTTTCTCATGAGACTCTGGCAGGTGACATAGCCATCCGGGACCACAAATACTTGCTTCTCATTTTCACATTGCAATCAGCCTTGGTCACCAGCATTGCACCTGTAGAGAAGAATGCCCGAGTGACGGACCGAGCAAAGGGGCGTGAGGAGTAGAGGCACCATAAACCTGGTCAGGCTCCAGCTCTCCAGGCACAGCTACTGCCTACGATTTCTGATTCCTACCATCAACTGCGGTGCTGACTCTTCCGCACGTCGGGAAGATGCCAATGCGAGAGCAACCTAGCGGCCCATTCGGCCCTTGTCCTCACTCTGGCCTTGCCCCAGGGAACACACAGGGAAGAACCTGATACTTATCCTCACTGAGCTCTGCCCATACCATCCAAGAACCTCCAAATAAACTCTGCTTACTCCAGTTCTAATAATAGCCGCTTCGTATCGAGAGCTTACTATGGGCCAGGCGCTTCAAACACGTACGACTAATCTTCACATTATGCCAAATGTAAGGTGGCCATTATTCTGTTTAACGGATGCGGAGACCAAGGCTCAGAGAGGTCAAATAACTACCCCCGGTCACATATCGCAACTTGGTAGTGTCTGGATTCATTCAAATGCAGACCCACTAGGTTGGAGTTCTCCGAAGCCATTTCCCTTTCTTCCAGGGTATTATTGCATTTTCAAGACAATTCAATACCCTCCCATCCTCCAAAGGTAGAGGGGTGGGGTCAAGGACGGGCTATACTCATTTGCCCCAGGCTCACTCTAAGTGACCTCAGTGAGCCGGACATTAATTTGTAGTCAACCTTTCTGAAATTGAGAAGGACCAAAATGTTACCTGAGCTGCCCTGGTGGGGATTATCCTTTTGGGGACTTAGGACATCAAGCAGGCTTCTTAAAAGGGGAACTGAGGCTGCGCAGTATCATTTTATACCAGAGTGTACAAAGGCTGAGGGAATTTGGTTCTAATATTAATAGCTCAGGGGGCCTCTTGCCAGAAAGGCAAATGTGACAAATGTCCCTCCTGAGATAACACATGGACTGGAATATAAATTTATACAAGGAAAAGACCTTACCAAAAGTTTCAGTAGCTGGTGGCTCATGGAATCTTCACGAGGAATGGTAGACCTGATTGTCATCCCAGGATGTGGATGGCAGCTTGTTACTGTGCCTCTGTTGCCCCAAAATGAATCTGAATGGGTTCTGGGAAATCTCTAGTCTAGCTGCACACAGTGTGGGGGGAAAGTGGTTGTTGCGGCATTGAGGGTGTCAGCTTGTGCTGAAGTCCCTCGTGACTCTCTGTCCGGGGTCCTAGCTGGAACTGCCATTCTGATTGATATGGGAAGCTGGGTGGAAAGAGCAAGTCACATGTGATGGGGAGGACCGGGAAGGGTAAAGGCAGGTTACGGGGGCTCCATTCAAGGCAGTCTAGGACGGGCAGCCCTTTCTGGAAGCCAATGTCACAGCCCTTTGGTCTATCCTATAGACCAGCAAGCAGTCAAGGGTCCTGACCAGCAGCCTTGACTTGTTTGAGTTAAGGCATTTTTTTAAATCTTTTTTTTTTTAATGTTTATTGACTTGGTGAGAGTATGAGCCAGGGGGGAGGGGCAGAGAGAGAGGGGGACTGGGGATCTGAAACGGGCTCTGTCTGAGAGCAGACAGCCCAATGTGGGGCTCGAACTCGTGAACAGCGAGATCATGACCTGAGCTGAAGTGAGATGCTCAGCCAACTGAGCCACTCAAGCACTCGTTGAGTTAAAGCATTTTTACCACATCTATATTTCCCTTCTTCTATCCTTGTGTGTATTTTGATGGATGTTGTCAGAATCCAACTCAACGTGTTATGACTTACCTAATAATGGAATAAAGATAAAGAGAATGGAGAGGACATTCCCTACATGCTGGAAAAGGTCACAATCTCAAAGTTACTAGAGGAACATAACAACAAGTTACTAGAGGAATATAACCAACAAAATATATGATGCTGTGTCGTTTCAAGGGAGGAAGAAGTAAGGTTCTTGCGGAAGACTGATTCTTACAGATAAGAATTCAACAGGTGGTAAAAGAAGCATAATTTATTGGAGACATGTAGTATTGTCCACACTCTGTGGTGTCATGAAAACAGTTAGCTTTTGGGGGGGAGGGGAATCAGTATAGTCCTTGCCCTTCAGACATACAAAAATAAATTAGAACAGGAAAAAATAAATTAAGTATTTAAAAAGAAAACCACAGAAAAAGGAGAAGATAGTAATAGAAATAAGTGATCTGAAACCTGCAGAGGTAAAAACTGTTTTTAGTATAGAAGTAACGGAAGAAGTCTCAAAGGACTCAAGTAAATTACAGATTTGGGTCCTCTAAAATGTAAAAGTCCTATGGGCTTAAAATTTCACTATGCTGTAACCTAATATGAAAAAATATATATATTTTTTTCCCGTTGATTCAGAAAAAAACCTGCAGCAAGCTGGACTGGTAAAAGGCTAATATCTTTATCCATGTACATAGCACGCAGCAAATGCCCAGTCAGCCCGTTAGAGGAATGGGCACATCACCCAATTTTGCAGATGAGGAAACTGATACCCAGAAGCAAAGAACTCACCGAAGCAACAAGAGAATTCATGGCAGAGTTGGAGCCAAGTTCATGAGGCTCCTGGCTCTTGGACTGGACTTCTTGCACCTGTAATCTATTGCAGAATCCTGTATGAGTTTCTTCAAGCAGCGACCTTCTCCATAGAAAGGAGGACGACTGCCTGTAGCCCAATTGGAATTAGATGTGAGGCAAACTCTGTGGATTTTTGGAAAAGATTGGGATTTCAGAGAGGTGGTTATGTGTCCCCAAGAAAGTAAATGTTATGTTTCAAGGAGAGCTGAGAAAAGAATAGGCCCAAAACCCAAACAAAAACAAAAGACAAACCTATATATATTGTTGTTCTTAAGTTACAGAGAAGGAAGGAGGCAAACCGTGAAACTCTTAAATACCGAGAACAAACTGAGGGTTGATGGGGTTTGGGGGAGAGGGGAAAGTGGGTGATGGGCATTGAGGAGGACACCTGTGGGGATGAGCACTGGGTGTTGTTTGGAAACCAACTTGACAATAAATTATATAAAAAATAAAAATAAATAAATAAATAAATAAATAAATATAGATACATATATATATGTGTATATATATAGTTGTTCTTTAATATGTAGTCATTCTGAAGTATAATGTCCAGAAGACAGAATAGATACTGATTAAAATCAGAATGTGCTAATAATCCTAAAGAAGACGTTTCCTTTTTTTTTTAATGTTTATTTTTGAGAGAGAGACAGAGTGCGAGCGGCGGAGGGGCAGACAGGGGGAGACACGGAATCCGAAGCAGGTTCCAGGCTCTGAGCTGTCCGCACAGAGCCCGACGCCGGGCTCGAACCCACCATGACCTGAGCCGCAGTCAGATGCTTAACCGACTGAGTCACCCAGGCACCAAAAAGAAATTTCATTTAAAGGCTCACAATGTGTTAGTGTTTAGTTTTTGATAATAAATAAGAGAGTTATTAGAGAAATCTTTTGAGAGATTTTGGAAAAAGTAACAATATTTATTCAGAGTAGCTGGGAAGTGCCAGGGCACACACACATCGGGAGGAATATATATACATTGTTTCTATTCTTTGGATCCTAAACAATTGACTGAGGGTTTTTTGTAATCCTTCAACTACCCGTATACACGTTTAGCTTATAATAACCTGTGCTGTGTGCATTCTCCTGGGAGAAAGGGGTCAGGGTGACAAGGTGAGTTTTACGATTCAAAGTCTGGCGGATAATGACTGTCAGCCAGAGAAGAATTAAAAGGAAAAATCTCCCTCAGCTCCAAATGCAGCATTTGAAAGCAACATTTTAATCAGATCATTTCATATTTTACAGAGGAGTCATCTTTTACAGGAAAAAAAAATTTTTTCCCCAACACACGAAGGGCAAAAAAATGAGACCCATGGGAAATGATTTCTTCACAATGCGGCTATTTAATTGATCTATTTGGAAATCTTCTACCATGTTGCTGCATGCTAATTGGAAGTCATTTTAAAGCGGAATCAGCTTGGATCACAATTGATTTAATGCAGTGTAGCTGGCCGGCCCAACTTGGGAGGAAAGTGTGCACGAAAACCCTGCTTTTACAAGCCCCGTGGAGAGAGCAGTTATTTGGATGAGGCAGAACAGCAGTCTAGAAGGCCAGTGATGACACAGACCTTGGCGGCCTTTCAGAAGTGACAGCCACGTCTTCAGTTACACTCCTCACGCCCCTCCGGTGTGGGGCAACAGACCAGTGGAGCGCCCTCTGCCCACAAACCCTCCCCTCCGGAGCCTCCCCCACCCCGGTTTCCATGTTCAAAATGTGCCTCCTGGAAAGATGGATCGAAAAACTCCCAATTGTTTTGGCCTTTTCAAAGAGTCCCTAAGATTCGGATTACTTCGGGAGGAGGATTAGATGGGCTTCACTGAAAGATGATGCCTTGGGACTTTGTGAGCTCATCTGTGAGTATGAAATCCTGGTGGAAAACAAGAACGATGCCCACGCCAGACTCCTGGTATTGTAGTAAGATCATCAGAACGGAGAAACAGGGAGAAAGAGCAGGACCAGCCTGAGCTGGGCTACACGGACCTTGCCTTTCACCTTGAACGTGTCCTATGTAAGGGACCAATCTCTGATCCCGAGGTACTGTCTCTGCAGGACTTATGCTGCAGTTCAGGAAGAGAGTGTGGTTGCTTGCCACATATAGGTGGTATTAACTGTAAAAACCAAGAGGATAATTTTGCCTCCCCAGATAGTTAGCCGCTGAACTTGGTTGCACCATAACCGCGTATTAGGAACACGCCCCTCCAACCCTCCGCAGCCCCGTTCTCCAGCTAGTACTTTCTCCCCACACTATTCTTCATCAATATTCGAAGCGCATTTATCGATGTAAATGTTTAATGAGCGATTTAGGAAGCAGATACTGTATATAAAGCCACAGGAGAAGGTCTGGAGTAGGACATTTCTTGTGGCATCGTGGAGTCATCGAAATAAATGAATAGTGACAAAGTGTGACCGTGTAATATAACCGGGGGAATTTACTACGGAATTGTATATGTTTCTACCAAAGACGATGTGTGTTGCTCTTGGGTTTGAAGTTGACTTTACATTTCCAGTTGCTGAAAGTTCTGCCGAGAGGCCAGCGTTATGCCGACATCGTGCAAAACAAGTTTGTAATTAAAAAAGAAAAAATGGACAATTGGCTAATTACTTGATCTATTCACTGATGTAGCATATTTGGATTATTTTCATGTGAATACACCGATTCTGGAGTGGAAGGGGTTGGAGCTATTGTAATGTTAATAAACCAACACATTTATTTATTCCAGAGTATGTTTTAACTGAGCACCTACTCCGTGTCTAGCACTGTCCAAAGCTCTGGAGTTGCAGTGATGAGTAAGAGGGATTTTCCCTCAAAGGACTTTTGGAGGATCAGGTGGCAGACAGTGATACAAGCTGATGCAGAGAAACCGGCAAAGTGAAAGAGAAGCAGTCCCAGACAGCTGGGTCTCCTGGAAGGCTTCCCAAAGGAGACAGCGTGTGATCCGGCCTTAAAGGACGAGTGGAATTTTCACAGGGAAGCCTGGTGTGTGGGGAGGTTTCTCCGGGGGTGGGGGGGGGGGAGGGGATGTGAGCAGAGGTTCAGGGGGTGGAAGAGGAAGTGTGGCAGCGGGTGGTTTGATTAGGCTGGAAAACACTCCAAGTGACCAGGCATTGGAAAGCATGGAATGACAGTGGGAAGCACGTCGCGGAGCTTTGCAAGCCCCCCTTGGTGGGAAATAAGGAGCCACTGTAGGTTTTTGCAAAAGGAAATGCAGCGATCAGCTCTGAGCTGTAGGACAACCTGGGTGGGGCAGAGACAGCAAAGGAAGGAAATGTGTCATTTCAAATAGTTCAAACCATTTTGGAGTTCGGATGGATTTATGCCAGCTAATCCAAAAGCACAGTGCAGCAAAGAGATGCATTAAAAATTAAGAGGTCTGAGTTCTAGCCCTAGCTTTGCTTCTAATTAGGTTTAGTGTCCAGATGAGTCACTGTGCATCAGCGATCCTTAATGTTCTCATCTGTGTAGATGTGTGTCTGTCCGTCTGTCCATTACTCAGGTGGCTGAGTTATACGCGCCTGTATGATGAGGACATCCATCATTTCCCCCTTTGGGATTGACAGCTCGAAATTTCCGAAGTGATTTAAATAGGATATTTAGATATTTCTGCCTTACTCTAGGACAAGCCATTTCCCTTGAGATGGCTACGTAACAGTTACCCCTCAGATATTCTCTCACTCTGTCTTTAAATTTGTCAATTCAATATGATATCCAGGAAAAGAAGGAGGCAATGCACTGATACACCATGTCTCTTTGTTACGATCTCTAGAACTTCAGGATCTGATGGACTGGACAGGAAAGAGACACTCCTCTGTGCTGCTAACGTGTTCTTAAGGACAGCTAATAGCTGAGCAAAGTCGGAGGTGGCCACAAGAAGGACAGCTAGTCCAGACTAGAAGAGAGAGAGTTAACCGTCCTCACACGGAGCAGCCTCTCCTTGTCATTTGGCATCATCATGGCTGTCCTGCTAAAGACAAAACACATTTTCCAAAAGAAGGCTCTTTTGACCCCTTGGCTGCTGTTCCAAAACGGGGAAATATTACCAGGATGAAAATTACGCAGGGCAAATATTCATGAAGAAATGTGGTCTAATGGAAGTCGCGTCTATAAAATATCCAATGCTTAGAAATAAATGAGAATTCTGTCAATCATCTAAATGACTCCATATCTGGAATTATATACAGTAGATTGCCTGCTTTTTTTTTTTTTTAACATTTTGTCCAGATGTTTATATACGGTCTTTACATTTTATTATTTGATGTTTATTTTATGTTTAATTTACAGACAGTCCTTTCTTCACCAATCCATCTGGTCTACTAAGAAAAGCAATCCTTTCTGGACGGGGGGAATTTGGCAAAAAGACAGAACCATCAAACGCAGTGGGTCTCAACTTCCTGTACCACCACTGCATTAACCGAGAGCTTGTCAAATCCACTCCGTGGCCACGGTTTTTCACAGTCAGATGTTTTCAATTTGTCTTCCAATATGATGTTTACTCAAACATTTGGCAGATTTATAATTTCTCCATTCTCCCCTGCCACTCATTCTCGGGTTTTAGATTTTCTCGTTTAATAGCTGTAGCCGTGTTTTACACTTTCTATAAATCTTCATGAAGTTTCTAAACCCAGTGTCATACACGTTGAGAATTGCTATCTAACAGAACCCTTTCAGGAACTGAGGGCTGTATTTTATAGTTCTGCATTAATTAATCCTCTGCCTGAGGTCATGAGCAGGTACGAAGTTACTTTTTAAACTTACAATACACACAGCCTGATTCTTCCCGCTGGAGAACAGAGTTGCGGCCGGCAAGGTCGCTTCAACCCTGTCTCTTGCCTAGTAGCCCTGGTTTTGTCTGACCCGAAGACGGGAGTGGTAGGTTTTGCCCTCCTCCCATTCCTGTGCCTGTGGTATCAGAAGGAATTCATTTCTGCCCCTGCCTCCGTAGAAGCAGAAGCTTCCTAGGCTGACACCTTTGCCTCCTTGCGACTCCTCTCTGCTCACTTCAGCCACCAGGAAGCTCACCTACCTCTGAGTTTCTCTAGCACCGACTAGATGTTTCAGCATTTAATCATACTCTGCTTTGTACTGTCTCCTGAATGCTGCGTCTGCTCTTGGCTGTTAAGCCATCAATATCCCCAAAGATAGGGGCGCCTGGGTGGCGCAGTCGGTTAAGCGTCCGACTTCAGCCAGGTCACGATCTCGCGGTCCGTGAGTTCGAGCCCCGCGTCAGGCTCTGGGCTGATGGCTCGGAGCCTGGAGCCTGTTTCCGATTCTGTGTCTCCCTCTCTCTCTGCCCCTCCCCCGTTCATGCTCTGTCTCTCTCTGTCCCAAAAATAAATAAAAACGTTGAAAAAAAAATTAAAAAAAAAATATCCCCAAAGATAGAGAACATACCCATTTTGGGTGTCGCATTCCTCAGTAGGAGATGGATAACAGAGAGACAGAGAGAGAGACAGAGAGAGAGACAGAGAGAGATTAGTCTCAGGGATGTCTTTGAGCAAGTTACAAGCTTTGTAATGTACGTGTAACTTACATGTGCATACCTAGGAAAATGATATTCTGAGATTATATGACACATTAGATATGTATTTAGGGGATGCAGACCTTTGATGGGTCTTCCCTTAAAGGAGAGACCTGCCAACCTGCAAGCATCTCCCAAAGCAAGAGCTTCCCTGTGGTGGGCTACCAACCATTATATGACCTTGAGTATGTTGAGTGTGTTTACTGTCCGTCTATGGGCCTCCGTGTTCTCAACTGGAAAGTGAAACAAGTAGACCTGATGATCCCAAGTTTCCTTCCAAATCTGAGTCCCGAGCACCGGGTCTTTGGCCGCTATTGTCTCGTCCATGCCATGTTGGTCCGTAGAGGTGTCCCCCGAAGTTCACGGACACAGAGCAGTAAGAAACCTGGAGCTTCCAGAGGGCTCCAGGCTGGCTCCCCCCTCACATCCTCCTCTTGTCTGCGTGGAGAAGACCACAGTGCTATTTTCCGCCTGCATGCCTGGTCCGGCCGACATCTGTTCTTTTCACGTCATAACCAAAAGCTTCAAATCCAAGTGGCCTTTCCCCACTTGTTTCCTCAAAACCTTGGCAGCGTTCAGAGTGATCATGCGGGGGGTGGCTCTCGCGACTGAGGTGAAAGAGCCGCATCAGCTGTAGTCCCGAACCACAAGGATTTGGGGTGGAACCCTGAGACCGCATGCCTCTGGCTTTTCTAGCATGTCACTTTAGCTTCCAGCTACTGACTCTCCTTGGGTGTCAGAGGTCGTATTTGGTAAGCACAAAGACGTAGGAACAGCAGAACAATCGTTCAGAAGACCATAGCGTGATTGGAGAGTGATACAAAGCGATGCGGGCATATGGAGGTCTAAACAGCATGCCCACCCCCGGAGTCCCGACACAGTGTTTCTTGGACTCCAGGGTGGAGGATAGCTGCGTGGACTTGGAGACCAAGGACCAGGCCTGGGAAACTGGGATTTAGATCCTAGAAAAGAAGAGGAGAGACGCTGCCAGCTTACCTCAGAGAATCACTAGGTGAGTTAACAGCTCACCTTGATGCCTTCTGTGTCCGGGACCCCAGGTGGTTTTTAGCAGCAGGCATGATTTCATTTGGAACCTTGGTTGGTGCCATAGAAGTTTAACCCATTTAACCCAGTCTAGAAAACCTGTGCTGAGATCCTTGGACATAGGTTTTCTAGGAAGACTGAGAAGGTGCCCACACGTTGGGGAGCCTCCTGGTAAATTATAACCCTAGTGGGGAAGAAGCCTTCTCCTATGTCAGCCATCATTATAGGAGGAGCGCCCAAGCAGAAATCATCAATGCAGCTGGTCGTCACAGATAGGCCGTAGGGCAGGAAGTAGTGAGGAACTGTCGTGCTGGGACAGAAATTATTAGTGCCTAGACCTACCTCTCTTGCCCGTCCCACCTCAGTGAGCAAGGGCCACCTTTCAACCACCAGCCTTTGCATTTCTTTGCAAAGAAACTGGTTTTGCCACCTACGCCACAGGTCAGAAATACCAGGGAATTAATGTTCCCCTCACGAGAGCTTTTTTTTTTCTTTTTAAATGTTTATTTATTTGTTCTTGAGAGAGAGGGTGCACGAGTGCATGCATGTGTGCAGGGGAGGGACAGAGGGAGAAGGAGAGAGAGAATCCCAAGCAGGCTCTGGGCTGTCAGTGCAGAGCCCAATGTGGGGCTTGAACTCAAAACTGTGAGATCATGATGTGAGCTGAAATCAAGAGTTGGATGCTTAACTGACTGAGCCCTTCTCACAAGAGCTTTTAACCTATACCAGTGGAGTTAGTATATTAATACTGTATTTCTCCCACACCTCTGGACATCTGGGGGGAGGGTATCCTCTGAAATGAGCGATCCATGGAATTCTCCCACAGGATTGAACTTCAGTTGAGTGGTAACTTACTTCATTACTCTTTTTGGCTACCTTCTTTTTTCAATCTTACATCCCCAGTCCCCACTTCCCACTGATATTTTGCAATCTCCTTCCAAATAAACCACTTGTTCCCTAATTTCTGTCTCTATATATCCTTCTACAGGTGAGGAGAGACCCAAACTGAGACAAATATTCAACATGACATTCTCAGATAGCTGGAGTCAGGCACTCCCAAGAAGGGATAGAAATGGGGTCATTGCATGCTCAGCAAATCTGTGGGTTGGAGACGAAGAGCTACAAATGGCCTGGGATGATTTTTACCTTCACCATTTCCTCCCCTCTTACAGGCAGGTGTGACGCAGGGAAGCAAGGGTTTCAGGAGGTGGAGAAAAAGGTTGGCATTTTTACCCATAAAGACATGAACACCTAGAGCTTCTGGATCCCTTGGGCTCGGAAGCCTCCTCCTCCAGTTGTGAGGCTCCTGGAATGAGAAGTAGGACCTCAGAGCCATAAACCCCCTAGATGGACGTCTGCAGGCACTTGACCTTCATGGGTCTCCCTCTCCAAGCATTCTTATGCTGGGATTTTCAATTCTGTTCTTAACTTGGGTATTTCCTACATGAGCTATGCGAGGGAAATAAACTGGTCATGATGATAATAAATGTAGACTTTAAAAAACATATATAGCAACAGCAAATTGCCCACTTTCATTTGCTTAAAGCATCCCAAAGTCTAATTTGGAGGAAATTGCTAGTAATCCCTGAACTTCCGCTGGGCTGCACCCCTGGTGTCCCCATCAACTATGGGTAGCCTTTCCTTCAGTTGTTTACTCTCTTTATTCCCGTGGGTCTTTGCTTCTTTTGCTAAAGCAACAAAGTCTAATCACTGTGCTTGAGCAACCTCCCCCGATCTGCTGGCCCTCACACCTACATATTCTACGTGTTGCTTCCCAGCTTGGTTTATTGGAGGTAGGAAGTCTGGGATCCAGTCTTCACTTTGGGTACCACCCTGGAGGGCTGAACATCAAGTTGGACTCCAAGGTACTGCTCTCAGTGTCTGGTTGCTGAGGATGCATTTATCAGGTTCTGGTTAATTGGGTTTGAAAGTGATTCACAGAACAACAGGTACGGGGACTGGATCAAGGAAGAGGGCAAAAGGGCACTCAGTTGATGTATCACCCCCCTGCCTCACCACAAAATAGGCTCGACTCTGCAACCCTCCTCAACCGCATGGGAGGAGAGGGTGAGCTGGCATTGCTCACACCGGTGTGTCAATTGAAAATTGAACATAACCTTGTTGGAAGAAAATAAAGATAAAAAGGTATAATGTTGAACATCGTCATTACCCTTGAAGACATCAGAATCGGGCCTTATGTAGTTCTTTTGTCTGAGATACCCTAGGGTCAGTAACAACAAATACTATCTCATTTTTTTTTATTCTATTCCAAGGGAACTAATTAGGATATTTTATAGGTGTGTTGCCAGTGGTACAGAAGAGCTAAACTACTTACCAATGGTACTTAGCCAAGTCAGTGATAACACCTTCATTCAACTGATAGAAAAATGCAAAGAAAATTTTAAGGTTTTTACACTGCCATGATTTAGACTCTTTGAGTACCATGTTTTCGAGCTCATTGAATTGGATCTTTTCTTTTTAAACACTCAAAAAATAATTTTGTATTATTACCTTTTTTAATATTATCATGATTTTTTACAACAATTGACTGAGGTTTTTGTTTTTTGTTTTTTAATATAAAGAAGACTTATAATTTGTTGACCAGAAGTCTCTTTGCCCAATCAGTGGTGAAATAATTAGAAGTCACAAAATGACAAAGACAATTTTTCATCTCAGAACTTTCATGTATAATTTTTGTAATTTTTTTAATGTTTATTTTTGAGAGAGAGAGAGAGCAAGAGGGGGAGGGGCAGAGAGAGAGGGAGACACAGAATCCGAAGCAGGCTCCAGGCTCTGAGCTGTCAGCACCAAAGCCCGACATGGGGCTTGAACTCACAAACCACGAGATCATGACCTGAGCCCACGTCTGACACTTAACTAACTGAGCCACTCACGCACTCCTCATCTCAGAACTTTTAAAGTATGCAATTGTTCGTCAAATATTTTTCAGTTTGGATAAAAATCTCGACAGGCGTTTAAGCATAAGGGTAGAAACCTAAGCTTATTTGTAGGAAGAATATCAATCATCATTCTCAATGTAGCTGAATGATTCAATATTTACTTGTGTAATTGAAGTATAGTTGACACACAATGTTACGTTAATTTCAAGTGTGCAACGTAGTGATTCAACAACGCTATGCGTTATGCTCTGGTCACAAGTGTAGTTACCATGTCACCTGGGTGGCAAGTTAGATCTTTTCATTGTGAATAACAGCTATTTTCTAGAGCAGGATAACCACTTAGAAATTTTAATAGATATGTGAAAATATTGTTTAAAGTTTATTTATTTATTTTGAGAGAGAGAGAGAGTGAGCATAAGCAGGGGCGGGGAGACAGAGAAAGAGAGAGAGAGAATCCCAAGCAGGCTCTGCACTGCCAGGGCAGAGGCCAACACGAGGCTCAATCCCATGAACCGTGAGATCATGACGTGAACCGAAATCAAGAGTCTAGCACCTAACCAACTGAGCCACCCAGGCGTCCCTCAAAATATTTTATTGTGAATACTGATCCATTATTTTAAATGATACGTTATTCCTGGATTATAGTTATTTTTCATCATAAATGAGAAAATATTTGATCTTTTACAAGAATATGTGAATTTCACTGATCTGGGATCGTACAGCAAGGATCCAGGGTATTAACAGCACAGTGTGACTAAAGGATTTCTTGAGCTGACAAAGTACTTTTGCATATATTTCACATACAAATACATTGTATTATATGAATTAGGTAAATGAGAATAGCGTGGAGTGATGAGCCAACTTGCTGGTAACAGAGAAAACCAGGTCTCTTTCTTTATCCCTTCTTTTTCCTTACCCCAGTCAGCTGCTCTACTACCTGATATTGACAAGAAAGTTCTCAACCGACCTTTGAAGATTCTTCACACCCGTAGAAACTGGACTCCTGTTCTTAGCAATTGTTCCTTTCTAGGGCCAGCAACGAGTTCGTGTTTGAATTGTTAAGGCTGCTACAAATGTCTACCATTTATGCCTGATCTACTGGTCTACTGGTCTCCAGATGGGCAGAGCTTACACAGAACTCGATAACTGTTGATAATAATATCTCTTCGCTTTGCACTGTTCTCTAAAACGATAAGGAAAAGAAAAGATATTGGGGAACACCTCAAATCAGGTCCCTAACCAAAGTTTTTCTTGAGCAGCTGATGTTCAGTTAAAATATGATTCCACCTGCCAGTGATTTCTGGAACATCACGTTTTCAAGGGTAGAAGTGTATTTCCAACTCCTATCCGGATAGGCATAGAGGTAGGCTGATGGAACCCCAGCAACCTAACGCAACCTACAGAACCTAACACTTGTGCAGATGAGGCTAAAAATAGTCGTTCATGTTTTTTCGAACTTGGCTCAAAACTCACATCCATTTAGGATGTGCTTCTAGATTACCTGTGCATGTACAGACCATATATCTTTAGCTCTCTCTGCCCTTGGAGCGTTGTCTTTAATCCACCTTGTAGTTGTTGTCCTGGGTCATGGGTTACTTTTAATTGTTCTAGAGTCATTTTACTCTCAGTAACCTCCGGGAAGGCTAAAATTCCATCTTTAAATTCTCCTCCGTCCCCCTCTCTGAGGAACATGAAAAAGGATAAACACAGGATCTGCAGGTAGAAGATGTGGGCGAATGTCCCAGCTCAACCATTCATTAGCAAGAGGCGACACGGGCTCATTCTTTCACCTTTCTGAGCTGCGGGAGGTGTAAAATCAAGATGATTATGTCTCCCCCCCCCCCCGCCAGGCTAGTTGGGAAGATTAAATGAGAAAGTAGATACGAAACACTCAGCACAGTACCCAGAGCCTGACAGATCTTCTGTAAGTGTTGTTTTTTTGCCCTATACTTGGTAGACACTTGTTGCATAAATGTTCACCCCACATGTGCACCAGGACTTAGGCATTTTCAGACACGGTTCTTTGGTCACTTATGGCCTTCCTCTTACCTCAGGAAGAACTGCTTTGAACCATCTCAGATTAGGAGCCATCTGCCTTCAGTAATTCAGCTGTTCTATAAATGGATCACCTACCTCTTGGCTTCTGATGGCATTTGGTCTTCCCAAGAGGATGTGATGATGCCAGTGAAGTGGGGAAGCAGCCACCGCTTCCCAAATGACAGCTCACGTGAGACTCCATCTGTAATTGCTGGGTAGTTTGCAGGTGTAATTGCCCAGTAATTGCCTGAACACACGTAGTGGCAAGATGTGTTTACAAGTCATGGGCCATACAATAAATGGCCCACTGATTCCCATTACCCCCAGCCAGCAATGGCTTGTGCTTGGAAGTTTCAAATGCCAGCTGCTCGATAGGGGAACAGAAGCACCTGACACTTTTTTAAAGAAGTTATCTTCGATGTCTCCCCGCAGTTCGCTTCCTTGTGTGTCGTTTCAGAAGGGCATTAATCACGGCCTAAAGTCACCGATGGGGTCCTCTGCTCCGTAAACCTCAAGTTAGCTTTTCTGCAGCTGGTGTGTAAAATAGACCACTAACCATCCTGAGGTTTCTCCACTCACTTCTCTGTAGTATATTAGTCAGAATAGACCCAGGTTAAACAGCATTTAGGAGGCAGTGCCTGCTTATGTCTCTGTGACTTTGTCATGACTCTATGCTTCAAGGAAGCTTTATGGGGATGCCTCATAAGGGCCAGACATGAGGAAGTCATTAAGTGAAGGCTAGCCAGACTGAAACATGTTTGAAGTTCTCACTCACTACGCAGTGAAGCGTGGCTGTTAGAATATTTGTTTTCAACAGTGAATTGTTTCTTGCCAATGAAATCCACCGCCTCTGGAGCATCAGAATGTGGGTTTGTCATTGCACATCAGGAGCACATGGTCCTTGTGATCAGGTTAAGGTTTTGGGGAACCTAAATGTGTGTAGAGTGGGAAGTTCAGAGAAAGGTTTTGAGTCGAGGCTCTGCTATTTGCTACCTGCGTGACAATTTACTTGCATTCATTAAGCTCAACTTCTCCATCTAGGAGATGGCGGATTTGAAAAAGATCGGTGTTTTTCATAGGTAATACCTGGGAAGTCCTGTGGTTCATATCCTCTAAATTCTGGTCCCTCCCTGCCTGCCTCAACCGGCTGGCTCTGCGTCATCCGTCTGCCATAACAGGGCTTCCAAATTCGATTATTATTATTATCTCAAAGCGAGTGTCTGTAAGTTGTGTTGGGATACCACTGGACTGGACGATCACTGTGTCAGTCTGCATTGTTCTGACTTTCTTCGGGGCTTAAACTCGTGTTCCAGGATATTTAAGTTTGTGCGGCCCAGAAAGCAGGAGCCATAAGATAGAGAGAGGTGGGGAGGGAGAGTAGGGGGAGAGAGGAGACATTGAGGGTGAGGTCTGCTCCCTACCGGCTCTCTGAGACAAGGCAGATCTATCCTGGCCCAGGTACAGCCCATCAAGGTCAGCTTCGCCAGGCTGCATGGTCAGATGACAGGAGACTTAGTGTGCAGGTGCCACCCTGATTCCTATACGTCGGGATCAGAACCTGGAAATAGTTCCCAGGGAGCTGACTGCACAACCCTGTACGAATACTTGTGCGTCAACGGCAGCAAGAGGGGGAGCAGTCAGATTCTCTAGGAAGCAGAGAAGCCGGAAGACCCATAGTTCTCCTCTCTGCCATAAGGCAGCATCATGGCCCAGCCACCACCTCTGAAGATACCACCTTCCAGGGAGGGAGGCAGAAGGCAGAGGGAGCCAAGGGCTTAGCATGTGACCCAAGCGTTCACTAAAGAGGTTGTTTAAATGATCAGACATGGCTAGTTTTGAGGCTGGAAGGGCTCTGCGTTATTTCCCCCTCTCTAAGGGGCCCGCGAGCCCTCAGGAAAGAAACCCTACTACCAACAGACAAAACCAGGACTTGTGTCTCGTGTGGGTGTGCACCCTTGAGTCGTCGTGCGAATGGAATTTGTGAGCTCGCTGGACTCAGAAGACTGTTAGAACATTCCGCCAAAGAGCATCCTGTGCAATCTACAATCTACAACCTACAATTCCATTTAGAACCACCCCTCTCGCGTGTCTACGAGCAAGACTGATTTGTGGTGCGTGTTTCCGCCCCCTCCCGCCCTACAAGGTGTCGCCTTACCCCAGGGGTTCCTCCTCTTGCATGGATGTCATCGTGGATGGCCGTGCACACGCATGGGCCGCATGGGGGCTTTGCACACCCTGGCCTGTGAACAGACAGCTCCCTCTGCCCTCCGAGCCACAGCACGGACTAGACCGAACATGACGAACGTGTTGGGTCATTCTGCTCCTTTCCGGGACTTGATGTCCTGCCAAGAGCCGGAGCGAGCGCCTCACACGCAGGTATCCCCACCGGCCTGCCGCGGGTTCCCTGCTTCCCTCCTCCCCCCAGAACCTGTCCACGCTTCCCTTGGTGCCAGCGAGGCCCATGTTCTTCGATACCGCGGCCCTCACAGGTTGATGTGATTTGTAAACATTGAGTGGCAGCCAGAGAGTCTAAATGCTGAAGGAAACCGCGCTCCCTGAGAAGATGACCTCACAGGCCCCGGCTGCCAAGTGGAGACCTTGGACATCACTGCTGGCAGGCCACGCGGCACAGAGACAAAGGGCAGAGGGGAGCTTTTAAAGAGCGACCTCACCGAGCAGCAGCTGCCCTCTGGGTGTGTGCCCCAGGGGCCAGGCCGCGGGGGGCCAGGAGGTGAAGGAATCCCACCCCTGTGCTCTCTGAGTGTTAACAACGGGAGAGAAACTGCATTTACCGAACGGGGCTGCACCAGCAGGCAGGGGAGGGTGACAGGGGGCAAGGTACTGGAAAACGTCACTGGGGTTTTTGTTTGGCTGTTTGAGGCCCCTGAAGAACTGCCCTTAAGACAAGTGAAAGGAGGGGCGCCTGGGTGGCTCAGTGGGTTGAGCGTCCGACTTCGGCTCAGGTCATATTCTCATGTTCGTGGGTTCGAGCCCCATGTCCGGCTCTGTGTTGCCGGCTCGGAGCCTGGAGCCTGCTTTGGAATCTGTGTCTCCCTCTCTCTCTCTCTCTGCCCCTCCCCTGCTCATGCTCTGTCGGTCTGTCTCTCTCTCAAAAATAAATAAAAATAAAAATAAAAAAAGAGGGAAAGGAGGGCGAGTTGCTGGTGAAGGCTGCATCTAGTTAAAAAAAAATAGTAAAAGATCTTGACATGGAATTTGCATACCGATAGAGGAAGATAAAGCTTAGTGGGGGTGGTGCCCGCATCACAACCTGTGAAATGAGAAACAATCACCTTATATGGTGCCAGGTGCCTTAAACTCTAGGTGCCTTGTACTCTAGGGGCATTACACACTGTGTGCCCCCAGGCTATAGGTATCACACACTATGGGCATTGCCAGCGACGTGCAAGCTACATGCAATATACATTACATGCGTCCAATAGTACCTGATGTGCAGTATACCCTAGGTGCAGTCTACATGAGGTGCTCAACCTGTGTCGTGATGGGCAGTGGGCAGAAAGAGGACACAGCAGTGGTATTTGTGCCTCCAGGGTGCTCAGAATCTAGTTCCAGAGAAGCAGCTAACTCATAACGGCTGGATAGCACTTGCAGGCTCCCAGGGACTGTCCTTCTTACCACATCTGCTGAAAACCCAGGCAGTCTTCCGCTGGGGATAGAAAGAGTCCAGAGAACGGCTGGGGTGTATATGGAAAGGTTCCCTGTGGACACGGTCAAAGACCTGGGGCCGCTGGGGACCCCGGCTCACACTAGCCTGGCTGCAATCTAGTGTAAGCATAATAAAGTGTAATAAGCCACTTGCCATCAGCAAAGTGTAATAACAAAGCTGTTGTCAAATAAACTTAATTTGCTTTGTGTTTTGAAATCAAGTGTTGAAAACGGAAACACCTTCCTGTATAACTCTTATTGCTGGTTTTTTTCTGTTGTTTTTTTTTTTTGTCTTTTTGTTTTGTTTTGTTTTACTACATTTCCCTGGTTTATGATGAAGGGAAGACTTCCACATCTGGGTCATATCTTATACGCTAGTGACAACGTCTCAGGCTGTACCCCGCACCTAGAACTGGAAGAGAGCGGGGGAAAGCATGTGCACCTGCTGGCGGCAGGTTTTCTCTTTCTTCTGCTTCCTCTGGAGCCCAGGCTTCTCCCTCGGTCTCCTTTCTCTTAAGGAATTATCGTACAAGTTAAAAATCCATCTGAACCGCCTTCCTTCTTCCATTAGCTGCCTTTTCTTCTCATATTTTCCACTTCCTGCCCCTCGGAGCCTGGGCTTCTTCACCAGTCTCTGCACCTCAGGCAGGAAGAGAGGATAGAGGATGGAGATCCTCTGCCTTGTGTGTGTGTGTGTGTGTGTGTGTGTTCCTGTAAAGGCAAGCAGAGCTGGCCAATTTGGGCACAAGGGGAGGCATGGGGGAATGGGCTGAGTTTATTTCTACGCTCTGAAGAATACCTGTTTGTTACCATCTGTATCCAAGTGAGATATGTGAGCATCGCTTGGTGTTTCTTTCCCGGTACCTGCTCACTGCTTTAAGCGTTCACCACCCCACAAGCCGATCTCTAGGAGGTGAGTTGGGGCATCCACAAGTGATAAGGGGAAAGGATGCGTGTTGGTGTCCTGGTAAAGCTCTGCCGTAGGCCCCCACCAGTGCCGCCAGCAAAGAGCCCATGTGTGGGAGCAGCGTCCTGGGCAGTCACCAGGACGTGGGGGATCGAGACAACAGCAGCAACAACCATTTATTGCTTTTATTGAGTATTTACTCTGTGTCAGACATTGTGCTCGTGCTTGTGTTAAATCATAATAGCCTACTATTTCTATGTAACAAGCGGTGAAAGCTGAAATTTCCAGAAGTGAAATAGCTGACTCAAAGTGATACAGACCAGGGCTCTGTTTTCCCAACACAAGCCCTAATAATAACTGACATTGCATGTATTTTTTTCAGTTCACAACGTTTTCCTCAGGAATGGTATTTTATTCAAACCTTGGCAAAAGGCCCAGGAGGCTAAGAGACAACCCCAGATTATAGAACTCGTAAGTCGACCAGGTGAGACTTAACACGGATTCTTGTAAAACAATGGTGTCAGAAAACTAAAGGTAGATCTCCAGGTTGTGTGAGAAGGAAGAGACCCTCTTCCGAGTTAGACCTGTATCTCCACTGCTCAGAGCTCATCTCTGACATTAAAAATCATGCTAGCTGGCCCAAACCTTTGCTTTGATCATTACCTTTAAAAAAATTTTTTTTTAATTTTTTAATTTTTTTTAAATATGAAATTTATTGTCAAATTGGTTTCCATACAATACCCAGTGCTCATCCCCCCAGGTGCCCTCCTCAATGCCCATCACCCACCCCCCCCTCCCTCCCACCTCCCATCAACCCTCAGTTTGTTCTCAGTTTTTAAGAGTCTCTTATGTTTTGGCTCCCTCCCTCTTTAACCTTTTTTTTTTCCCTTCCGCTCCCCCATGGTCTTCTGGTAAGTTTCTCAGGATCCACATAAGAGTGAACATGATCATTACCTTTAAAAAAAATCCTGTTGAGCACAGCAATAGATGAGGTGGGTGTGCCTGGGGAAACTCAGTGAAAATTTATCATGAAATAACCTCATTAGAGTTAAAAATAACTAAATTAGTCAGAACTATGCATTTTGTAGCATACATTGCTTCAGAGCATACAAAATGAAGGAAAACTTCCAAATTCTTTTTATGAAGCAAGTACAGCATATCTAAACCTGATTAAACTAGCACCAAAAAAAAAAAAAAAAAAAAGAAAAAGAAAAGAAAATGAAATGAAAGTTACAGACTAGACTAACACGACTTACAAACATTGATGGAAAAATCTTAAAAACTTTTAGTGGAACCATATTAATAAAATAATAAAAATATTGAGGAGGGCACCTTTTGGGATGAGCACTGGGTGTTGTATGGAAACCAATTTGTCAATAAATTTCATATATAAAAAAAATAAATAAAATAATAAAAATAATATACCATGAACAAATGAGGTTTATCCCAGGAATTCAAAGATTAAATATTAGAAACCGTATTAATATGATTTATCCTTTTAATGATATTTATAAGGGTATAAAGGAAAAAATCCACGTGATTGTTTCTAGAGATGCTAAAAATTCTTTGACAAATTCAACATCCCTTCCTAATTAAAACTCATTTTTTTAATTTGTTTGAGAGAGAGAGAGAGAGAGTGTGCATGCAAGTGAGGAAGGGGAAGTGGGACACAGAGAGAATCTCAAGCAGGCTCCACACGTAGCACGGAGCCCAAGGTGGGGCTCGACCCCATGACCCTGGGATCATGACCTGAGCCCAAACCAGGAGTCAGACCCTCAACTGACTGAGCCACCCAGACCCTCCCCCCGCCAATTAAAACTCCTGAGAAAATATCTCCTTAAAATGATAAAAGATATCTATCTCCAACCTAAAGCTAGCACCTTAATGAATGGGAAATTCTAGCGACATTCCCAAAAAGATCGGGGACGCAGAAAAGATATCTGCCACCTCCATGGCCACTAACATCATTCTCGAGGTGCTAGCTAGGGTAAAAAGAAAAGAGAAAACAGTCATAGGCAGATGGATATGAAAGGAGAAATAAAGCAACCTCTGCATGCAGGAGACATAACAGTGTACCTAGAAATCTTAGAGAAAATCTCAATAAAAGGATTCAGCAGGGCAGCAAGATATAAGGTTAACATGAAAAAAAAAATAACACCATTCACATACACAAATAACCATTAGAATGCATAATGAACGAGAAACCAAATTTACAATAGAAAAAAGGATACAACAAAATATTTAGTCATAGAGTTGTCTCATTTAAGAAAACACGTGAATAGGGGCATCTGGGTGGCTCAGTTGGTTGAGCGTCCAATTTTGCCTCAAGTCATTGTCTCCTGGTTCGTGAGTTCGAGCCCCCGCATTGGGCTCGCTGCTGACAGTGCAGTGCCTGGTTGGGATCCTCTGTGGCCGTCTCTCTCCACCCATCCCCTGCTTACGCTCTTCCTCTCTCAAAAACAAACATTAAAACAACAACAACAACAACAACATGTATTCATAAAACGATACACGCCCGTAGCAACTTTATTCGTCATAGCTAAAAACTGGAAACCACTCAAATGGCTTGAATTATGGGTGAACCACGTCTGGCACGTCCACACCGCGGAATACTACTCAGCAACACCAGGGAACGGCAGTGATTTGTGCAGCAACAGGGAGGAGTCTCGCAAGCGGTTTACCAGGGGAAAGAAGCCAGACTGAAAGGCCACTTATTGTTTGACGGCATTTATATGAAATTCTCCGGAGGCAGACGGTGCTGGCGGGAAGATTGGCACTTCCCGGAGACCAGGGCTGGTGAGGGGAGTCACTGCGAACGGGCACGAGAAAACTTCCTGGGGGCAAAGAAGCTGTTTGGTAACTTGATTGTAGTGGTGGTGACGTAACTGTCTACATCTGCCAAACTCAGGGGATTGTACACTGGGCTTTATTATGCACCAAGTATACCTTGACAAAGCTGACTTTTTGAAAACAACTTTTCTCCCCTGGCGCCTGGGTGGCTCGGTCGTCTGAGCCTCCGACTCTTGATCTCGGCTCAGGTCAGGATCTCACAGCCATGGGATCAAGCCCCACGTTGGGCTCTGCGCTGACAGCAGGGAGCTGCTTGGGATTCTCTCTCTCTCTGCCTCTGCCGCTCCCCCCCCCCCCTTTCAAAATAAATAAATAGACAGATAAGCATTTAAGAAAATAACTCTACTCTTTACTAGAGTGGCTCGTGTTCTAGGAATCCGCAGAAAGCCAGCAAAGGCCATCCTAGAGTAAAACTGAAACAGAGAAATAGCTTTGTGGGCTGTTAGACGTAGACTAGACATTTTCAGGCAGGAAACTCAGTGTCACCGGGTCATTTCTTCTGGGCTTACAGGTTTGGAGTTTCTCACCATGTCTTGTAAAGCTCTGAGCAAAACTCCACTTCCTTTTCGCTACATCTCATAAATCCAGGATTATTTCTTGCCCTTACGGAACCACATAATCCTAGTTTTATAATGAAACTATTGACCTTAAGCAATTTTCTTTTCCTCTTGCCTCAGTACCAACCCCCAAAAGAGAAGAAAATAGGGAAAATTGTTTTTTAATGCATAATTGGGGACTGTGCACATGCACACACGTGTTCTTTGCTCTCTTTTCGTGTAAGCAACGCGGCTGCCTATCGAGAGTTAGTGACTTTCTTGACAGCATCAGTCTGAGAGCAAACTACTTTCTGGGGTAACGGACTTGATTCTGAGGTACAGCTTCCTGTGCTCCCTTTTCCTAGCTGCTTCCTTCCCACTTTTCCAGGATCAGTGGCTCTGTAAGGAACTCCAAACAGCACACTTCTAAGACTGCCCCTTTCTCGTTAATTTAGTGTCACATGACACTAAAACTTGAAAGAAAAGGATATTCTAAGTCAATGTCTACTTTATTATCTGGATTACTGTTCTTTTTCTTCCCATGGTTGATCTGAATGTGAGTTTGTCTGTCTTATGCTGTTACTTTGCTTCATTGCGTAGAACCTTCTAGCTGTTGCTGGTATCGCTGTCATTACTGCTGTGATTGTTATCCATTTGAAGACCGTGGGGACTCAGGACTCCAACTTTGATGCTATTTCATTCTAACTTTTCACCCTCTATTTAAGAACGAAATACCCATATAAGGGGAGAATAAAAGACTGAATCAAGTCTAAAAAATATGACAAGTAAACATATCCAGTACCATAATATCAAACCTGAAGAATCCTGCTATTAAGAGCTTGCAGTTTGCAAAGTGGATTATTGTCCAGGATCTTCTTCAGTGATCAGTTAGCAGGGACCCCCCCCCTGGGAGATGAGGGGTTGAAATGGGGGGATGAAAATAAAAGAGGGATGTCCTAGAATTTTACCCACTGTAGCCTTGGTGGGCAGTAACTTTCACCTCAAAAATATTTCCCATGGGTGCCTGGGTGGCTCAGTCAGTTAATCATCCGACTTTGGCTCAGGTCATGAACTCATGGTTTGTGAGTTCGAGCCCCGTGTTGGGCTCTGTGCTGACAGCTCAGAGCCTGGAACCTGCTTTGGATCCTGTGTCTCCCTCTCTCTGCCCCTCTCCTGCTCACACTCTGTGTGTGTCTCTCTCAAAAATAAATAAACATTAAAAAATTGAAAAAAATTTTTCCACGAAAATTGTTTCCGTAACATTTGCCAATTTTAATATACAGTTTTTTCTTATACAGACAAATGAGTAAGCAATACTCTCAGTTAATACCAATGGCTATTAGCCAATGTGTTGGTGGCCTAGTGTGTTGGCACATTGGATTACGAGCACACAAAAATCGGGAAGTGAACTTAGGGGCTGCATATATAAGAGAAATCAGGCTTAAGACTTGTGTCAAACACGATAAGTTACCTACTTTTTAACCTATTTGTTAAAATCCTATGACTCAACCTATTTGTTAAAATCAGATGAATATAGGGGTGCCTGTTTGGCTCAGTCGGTTGAGTGTCCAACTTTGGGTCAGGTCATGATCTCACAGTTTGTGAGTTCGAGCCCCGTGTCGGGCTCTGTGCTGACAGCTCAGAGCCTGGATCCTGCTTCGGATTCTGTGTCTCCCTTTCTTTCTGCCACTCCCCTGCTTGTGCTGTCTCTCTCTCTCTCTCTTTCAAAAATAATAAACATTTTAAAAAATTATAAAAAAATCAGATGACTATAATATTTAATTTACAGAATTTGGAGTCAGCCAGGGTTTGAATTTCAACTCTACCACAGGCAACCTTAGGCAAGTCAACAAACCCTCTCTACACCTCACTGTCCTCATTTGCAAAATGAATTTAACAATAATACTGATTTCATAGGGTCACTGAGGGGATTATCTAAATAACAAATGTGAAATGAATATTTATTAAGTGAAATAATGCATATGAAATGCCTACAACATGTTAAGTTACTTTGTGTTTCACTTAAAAAAAATTTTTTTTTTTAAAAAAATTTTTTTTTCAACGTTTATTTATTTTTGGGACAGAGAGAGACAGAGCATGAATGGGGGAGGGGCAGAGAGAGAGGGAGACACAGAATCGGAAACAGGCTCCAGGCTCTGAGCCATCAGCCCAGAGCCCGACGCGGGGCTCGAACTCCCGGACCGCGAGATCGTGACCTGGCTGAAGTCGGACGCTTAACTGACTGCGCCACCCAGGCGCCCCAAAAAAATTTTTTTAATTTACATTTATTTATTTTTGAGAGACAGAGAGATACAGAGCACAAGTGGGGAGGGGCAGAGAGAGAAGGGCTAGAGGGCCAGGGCCAGTCAGGGCCAACCTACAGGAGCTTTACTCTCCTTTATAATTCACACCACTGTCATTATCCGGGCCCTTTTTCAGGAGGACGACAGCCCCTGCACGATCTGCTGGGCTTGATCAACAATGCTGAGACCTGTTGCTTCCCAAAGGCCCGGTGAAGGGATATCCCAGCTCCTTTCTTTCCTACTTTCAACTTTTCAAGGTCTGGAGAAGTCTAGAGTTCTCTTGGCTTGGCTACAGTGATTGTACAGCAATGGGAAAGCCAAGGAAAGGGGAGATAGTAGATGCCAGGAAAGGCATCTGTCTGGGTCTGGCCAGGGTATAATTTATTTGCCACAGAGAATTTTTTCTTTTTACATCAGTTTAAAGCCATTGGGAAATCAGCTGTAGGTCCTGATTTCATTGCATAGTTCATCATTATATACAAACATCTACGCAGAGAAGACATTTTCCTTCTAAAGCAGATAGTGGAAGGGTTTCTAGCTTGACTTGGAGTGAGGGGTGTATAAAAGGCAGTGGGGGAGATAAGGATGCAGAGGTAAGAGGCATCAGGTGACAGAACAACTTCCGTGTCTGAGTAAAGAGAATGGACACCTGGCCCGCCGTGATGGAATGCATAACCAGGTAGCAGAATGCCCCAGTGTAATTACAGAGATGCCTCGACCAGGACCCCCTCCACACAAGAGACTCATTCTTGCAAAGTCAAACATCAATGGAATCTTCAGAGACAAGATTAATTTAAGTATGAGAACACAACTCACTATTTATAAGATCCCTTTGGGGCGCCTGGGTGGCTCAGTCAATTAAGCATCCCATGTTGGTTTGGGTCATGATCTCACAGTTTGTAGGTTCAACCCCCATGTTGGGCTCTGTGCTGACAGCTCAGAGCCTGGAATCTGGAGCCTGGAGCCTGCTTCAGATTCTGTATCTCCTTCTCTCTGCCACCCCCTCCCTTCCCCCCACAACACTTGTATTTTGTCTCTCTCTCTCAAGAATAAATAAGCATTAAAATTTTTTTAAAAGTTCTCTTTGCTAAAGAAGAATCCTTACTAAAGTTGGAATCATATTATCTCATCCAATTTACTGGCTCATAGTTTTAGTTTTGTGAGTATATGAATGCAGGACCCTTATAATCTTGAATGAAGTCTTACAGAAAACTGAGCTCATGGGTTGACGACTGTCTATCCTCATCAATCAATCATCAATCAATCCATAGAGTACTAGCACTGCGCCCTGCGTGCTGATGGTTCCTCCAACATGCTGGACACTTTCTCATATCAGGACCTGGGGTCTCGCCTTCCCTCTGTCTGGAATGCTTTGCCTCCACATTTTCAGTCTCTCACCCGCTCCCCTCCTTTATATATTGTTCTCAATGAGATCTATCCAGATTAATTGATTTTAAATTGCAACCACCCCATCTCTTGTAGTCTGGGTCCTCCCTGCTCTGCTCGGTTCTCTTTATAAGGCACTTAGCACTCTTTGATATACTATGTACTTTCCGTATCAGTGATACTATTGTTTACTATCTGCCTCTCCAGGGTGAGGATCTTTGGTGTATATCCAAAGATATAACTCATATATCCTGAGCATCTGGACATAGCACACAGGAGGTGCTTAAGAAATATTTCTTGAGTGACTAAATGAATGAACGGTTTCTGGACTTTCTACAGTTAACACAAAACCTTCATGTTCCATACTTTAGCTCATCTTTTTAGTGCCACACAGACCACGCTTGGAGGACACATTTGTGACCTGTCACCGCACCACTAAAGGTGTAACGCAAAGACACACAGGACTCGGAGTCCAGTCCGAGACTTGCCAAGTGTCTGGCCTTGAACCTCAGTTTCCTTATGTCTACAACGGGAACAGTAGTTTTCTTAGAGGGTTTCTTTGGAGAAAAATGAATCGACATGAGTGTTTGTGCACCACAAAATGCAGATCGGATGTGATTTCATATTTAGAAGCACATGGGGTTTGGATCTGCAGTTTTCACCGTTCATAAAATTTTCTGGCCTGGCTAGCTCATCCACTGTTGGGTTAGTTGTCACTCCCAGTAATAGTTTACTTTCACTGATGATGTACCGTGCGACAAGGACTCTGCGAGGCAGGTGTATCTACTGTCCCCTCCTCATTATCTTACTTTACAGGCAAAGGAAAGAAGCTTCGAAAGTTACCAAAGCCAGATAGATGGTGAACGGCAGGGCTGAGACTCAGTCGGTGACTATCTGAGATGACCGTCCAATTGGTCACTTTGCTGATTTCACCACCTGACTCCGACCTCTAGCAATATATCCTCTGCCTCCTCTTCTTCCTCGTCCTGCCTCTCCACCCACTTTCAAACACTCACATGCACATGCACATTTGCTCCAGTCACCCTGACCCGAATGTCCACAGCATGGTGTACCACGTGATCTGCTGAATCACCACCTCATGGCACGGAGACCACGATCCGGCATCGGCCTCTTAGCTCGCCACGGTTCTTTTCTACTTTAATCCCTCTTAAGGGTCGGAAAAAGGTCACTTTAATTTTGAGCTATGCTTTTCCACGTTCTATGGGGTAAATGACGTGTCACAATAGTATTTGGGAGAGTCACAGAGACCTCTAGATCTATCCCACGTGAATGTGAGGTAGTGTCATGTATCCTGCAGGCTGTCGGCCTCGACCAGGGGTTTTAATAATTAATTCACCTTCCTGGCAGAGGGATCTGCAGCCAACAGAGGAAACTGGGAGATCTGGGCAGGGCAGCTGAGCTAAGCAGATTTTTGTTTTGTCATCGAACCAGCAAGTCACGTGTTAATGGATGTCACAGTCCTGCCTGGGTCCCTGCCCACAGGTACTTACAATATACAGCAAACTCACAGTCTACTTGCCTGACAGGAGAAATCATTTGTTCCATTCTTTTAAAAAAAAATTAAAAACAGATTTTTTGAATGTTTATTTATTTTTGAGAGAGAGAGAGAGAGAGAGAGAGAGACAGAGCACAAGCAGGAGAGGGCCAGAGACAAGGAGACACAGAATTCGAAGCAGGCTCCAGACTCTGAGCTGTCAGCATAGAGCCCAATGCGGGGCTCAAGCCCACGAACCATGAGATCATGACCTGAGCGAAGCTGGACGCTTAACCGACTGAGCCACTCAGGCGCCCCACCCCCGCCACCAAATTTTTTTAATGTTTATTTATTTTTGAGAGAGAGACAGAGAGACAGAGAGACAGAGCATGAACAGAGGAGGGGCAGAGAGAGGAGGAGACACAGAATCTGAAGCAGGCGCCAGATTCGAGTGTGGGGCTCGAACTCACGAACCATGAGATCGTGACCTGAGCTGATGTTGGATGCTTAACTGACTGAGCCACCCAGATACCTCCATTTGTTCCATTCTTAAATTCCTCCTTTTTCTTTCTCTCCCGAGGCTTTGGGAACAGCCTACGTGGCAGAATGGAACACGAAGAGGAGACAAAGTTACGCCTCGGCAAAACTTTGAATCATACCCAGTGTGATGAATGGGGACTCCTCATTCGTGCTCTGATGGAGTTTAAGTATAAGAGCCCTCTGGTTGGAGGCCGTGGATTCAGTCTGCCCCTGTAACCCTCCAACCTGATGATCCTTTACAAGGGAAGGTCATATTTCCAAGGCTGGAGACTTGACTAAGGATCCTGGCGGGGGGTGGTAGGGGGTGGGGGCGGGAAAGGAAGGAGAAATGAGTGGCATATGCCCCTATCTTGTCATCAGGCCCGTGAGTCAGCACACCAATGGCCCGGGATCCAGGCTAACGGCCTTACCCATCTTGGCTGGCACCAGGCACGTGGTGTGGCCAGCCTCACAGCTTTGAGTTGTCTGTGCCGGCTGAGTCAGCGACAACATAGACAGGAAAGATCGACGAATTTGGCTGGTGCGGCCGTAGGCCTACGATCGCACAGCTAGGTCTGGGTCCCTGGCAGGGACCCTTGGTGATCCTCATGGGGTCGCAAGTCTGGAAGGGCTCTTGGGATGACATGTGGTCCGGGCCCCTGCCACCAAGCAGAATCCCCACCGAACATCCGGCCTGGAAATCCATCTTGGTCCTCAATGGAAAAGAAAACGAAAAGGGGTCTTTTCTAACGTGGAGGCCAAGCGCACAGAATGGATTTGGCAGTTCCAGTTGAAAGGAGCCTTCCCCGCTCAGGAAGGAGTGGCTTCGTGGTCTCTCGGGGCAGTGGGGGTGCCCACACACTGTCATGGTGACCGGAACGTGCAGAGAAAATGCCCCTCCCCTAGGTTGTCCACAGCTACTGGGGTCCAACTCCTGCTCATCGTTTTCCTCTCCGGGCTCACAGAGGCTCTAGGGCTCGCTTGGCCTCCCCTCAACTCCTGCCATTGCTAGAAACACCTTAGCGTGGCCATGACTCCCATTCATTCAACCCCTTCCCTGGTTGATTACTCTGCCCTGTTCTTCCCCAGGGAGCCAGGCTTCCAGATACGCGTGGGTCCCTCATCCAGCGCACAGCTGCTCAGGGAAGCTCGGGAAAGTTAGATCTCAGGAACCCCCGGTCTACCCACCCTGCGCTTGGCACACACATTTACTAAGTCCCCAAATGGGAAATAGTCAAGAGCCACTCTCTGCCTTTGATGTTTCCTTCATTTAGCATCCTCTCTGCCTGATGAACTTCTATTGCTATGCATTCATTCAACAAACATCTTACTCAGTACCTGCTCTCCAGCAGGCTTCCATATAATATCCCCCATAGAGTTTCCCACAACCTCCCTGAAGACAGCCGGTCCCTTTCCCTTCTGTCTTTCCATGGTACTTTATTCGTGTCCCCCATTGTGTCTTTTTCATGTGTTGTAATGACACATCACTCTTGGCTTCTACCCCGTAGACCCGTGATGTTCCTGCTTAAAGGGGGAATCGCTCCCTCCAGCTTTGTACCACCAGTATCTGGCACTCTTTGAATGTTCGTTGATGAAAATTAATGAATGGAAGCAAAGTGATAAGCTTAAGTACTGGGGTCTTAATACTCAGGGAGGTAGCATGCTTTTGTGCTTAAGGGTACAGGTCCTGAAGTCAGACTGCCTGAGTTTTAACCCTGGCTCCATGATTCGCCAGCAATATGATGTGAGGCAAGTTACATCACCACTCTGGGCCTCAGTTTGCACATTTGAAAAGTGATGATCATAATAGTACCTGCTTCATAGTGTCACTAGGAGGAGTACATAAAAATAACCCAGAATAAAGTATTTAGAATATGTCAGGCCTATGTCCTCACTAAATGGTAACTGTTATTGCTTATTCCTTGTCTGTGGATTTGCCTCTTTTTGGTGAAATGCTTGTGCATTTGGATGGACAATGGCGTGGGTTTTAAGAGTAAAATCCAGATTTCATTTTCCATGAAAAGCAGAGAGGAAAAGTCAATGAATATTATGCTTTGCCTTCATTCTCCCCAGTGAGACTTGAGCTGTACTCCTTGGCTTTATAAGGACTCTGGTGGAACAAGAAGGATCCTGGAATATGGCCAAGTGTAGCTGTGAGGGGAGTTTCTAGCCAAAGAAAATATAGTTGAAGGGCAAAATATGTCATCAAACAGGAAAAAAATAATTCTGCGTTTTTCTTATTGAAAAAAAAAAAAGAAAGGGTGGATTAGGACAAGTTCTGTTACATGAACCACTAAGATACCCAAGAGATTAATGACACTTTTAGGGACTTGGCGGCATTTCCTAGTCTGGAGACATAAGATTTGGAGACCAGTTAGGTAATCTTAAATTCGGCCTAGCTTCTCAATAAAGTTTTAAAAATAAACGTTGAAAGGAGCTTTCTCTCGAATCCTTCGGGTACCCTGCTGTGGTCTCCCACCTGTCACTCTGGCTGTACCTTTCTCGTCCAGTGTCACACCTTTGATAGTAACTAGTCACAGAACTTTGGGAACCAGTCAAATAAGTCAATAAGAAAGTGCCCATAAACCTGGGAAATCACTTATAGTGATAATGGTTATGAGAGGAAGCAGTGAAACACACAAAATCCTCCCCAGACGATCAGCACGTGGGGGTGAAAACTCGTGTGGGGCTGGGGACTCTGGGGAGGCGTGCCAGGTGGGAGAGACAGGTGGAAATATAACTTGCAGAGCTCGGGGAAGTGAAGTCTAGACTCGCTCAGACCCCTCTGACCGCCTACTTCTCCTCTTCTGAATGTCCGGCGTTTCCGAGATGTCCCGGAGTTGGGTTTTCATTTTCCTCCTGTTCGTCTTCTTTCCCTCCTCGTGTCTCACTTTTCTTAGGAACCGAGGCTGATCTTGATTTGACAGTGACGGGGTGAAAGTTTAGTTCGCTCTCAAGGTTCAGTGAGCTTGAGCCAGTGC
Source organism: Lynx canadensis (assembly GCF_007474595.2). Lineage (NCBI taxonomy): Eukaryota > Metazoa > Chordata > Mammalia > Carnivora > Felidae > Lynx > Lynx canadensis. Next base: position 58,522,519 of record NC_044319.2, on the reverse strand, counting down.
TGGGCAGCATTCTTTTGCCCAACCCCCTAAATCCACCGCCATCTTTTCCCTGCCCCGTGCCCCGGGGGCTAAGCTGTGTGCCCCACACCTCTGGGGAGTCCTAGGGAGAGGTTAGAGGTCATGAACCAAGACAGGTTGGGGTGTTTATTCTCCTGGATCCTTCTCTCAGGAGAACCCCAAGGATATCCTGTCTGGTGGTCATCCCCATCCAACCATCTACTCAAGTGTCCAGCAACCCCTCCCTCTCCATGCCCTGCATACCTGAGCCAGTGTTCTCACACACCACAGGCTACCTCTTTGAGCGTGGTCCCTTTAGTTATTTATTTTTAATGTTTATTTATTTTTGAGAGAGAGAGCCAGCCAGCCAGCCAGACAGACTTAGCATGAGTGGGAGAGGGGCAGAGAGAAAGGGAGACTCAGAGTCCAAAGCAGGCTCCAGGCTCTGAGCTATCAGCACAGAGCCCTATGTAGGGCTCGAACTCAAGAGCTGCAAGATCGTGAACTGAGCTGAAGTCAGATGCTCAACCGACTGCGTCACCCAAGCGCCCTGAGAGTGGTCCCTGTATTACACTCGCCTCAAATGAGCCTAATTTGAGCGTGTCCTCTGTTTCCTACAGGGGTGCAAATCAACAGGAAGATTGTTTAAAAATTCAGATTCCTGGGTACTGACTGCAGAAATTCCGAATAAAATCGTAGGTCCAGAAAGGCCTCTGCATTTTTAGCAAGTGCCTGTTTCTGACGCCAGCGGGGTCCAGGGATGACTTTGGGAGATACTTGATCCGACTCGGACTGTCGAACTGGATGTCGTCCAGATCCAGTCAAATGGTAAGAATAACGTAGTCCCCGTTGTTCCAGCGTCTCTTCTGAGAAGTCCAAATTTTTGGATGAGATCATTATGAGCTAAGTTGGGAAAGGCAGGGAGATTTCTAAACCAAGCCCTGGAGCCTTGGGAAGGCTCCTGTAACTAGAAACAGAATGATAGAGAATCAGCATATGGGACGTTGTGCGATTCTCAACACCTCATTGATTTACGCTGGCATGGTTTACCTGGAGCACAGGTCCCCTGAAGTTTGTTTGTATCGATTGCACCATCACTAATAAGATAGAGAGATGTAATGCTTGGCAGAGGCCCAAACCTGGAATTAAAGAATTCTGTCCACGCAAGCCAGCCTCGCATGCCACGGGTCCAAGCTAACAGTTGTTAATTGCGCAGTGTTACAAGGAGGCACCCGGCCAAGGATACAAACCAGAAAACTAATGAACTGGTATCAGGAAAACACCGAGGACAATGGGCCAAGTGTGCAGAGAAAATCCAAAACCGATCTGGACCCTGAAGTTGTGTGGACTTACCATTTCAGAAGCCTGTCCTGTTTTGAATATACCAGGCACATTCTTGGAAGGTGACTATTTCAAATATTTAGGATAATATTTGTTTAGGCAGCAGGGCAGACAACAGAGGAGGTTGGCAAAGAACATTGCCTCTTCTGAGAACTGTAAACTTTTGCTGCCTCTCCAGTGCGTTTCTTAGAACAGAAGCTCAGAAAAGTGGAAGGGGATGGCTCACGTTCCCCTTCACAAGGACGGGCCACGGCAGCAGGCCCATGACTAGTGTCTGCTTTAAAAGGCTTACGGCAAGAATCTGGTTACAGATGCCCCTTCAAGATAATCTAATTAAAAAATTTTTTTAATGTTGATTTATTTTTGAGAGAGAGAGAGAGAGAGACCATGTGCGCACGAGTGGAGGAGGGGCAGAGAGAGAGGGAGACGCAGATTCCGAAGCAGGTCCCAGGCTCCGAGCTGTCAGCATAGGGCCCGACGTGGGGCTCGAACCCACGAACCATGAGATCATGACCTGAGCTGAGAGTCGGATGCTTAACTGATTGAGCCACCCAGGCGTTCCCAGGATAATCTAATTTAAGTCCTCTGTTCTTGCCAAATCGTATGTCAGAAAAGCTCCCCCGAATAAGCTAATGTGCAGTGACATGAATGAAGTACGTGTCCTCTCAGCACACTCTGTTCCCTGACGTGGATGTGCCATGAATCACACGGTGGCTCCTGAAACACAGAGCATGAGAGAAAGAGCATGGGCCGTAGTGTCAAAACCCAGCGTCGAAGTCTTGCTGCTGCTTACCTGAAGGAACTTATTTAATGATTCCGATTCTTTGTTTCCTCATTAGCCAAACAAGACGGGGAACCTCCTAAGAGGATGTGATCATTAATCATACCAATATATCCAATCACAGTACAGAAGCTATTATATAGTAATAGGTTCTTAATAAATGAGAGTGATCATTCTTGTTACTCTTCTAGAAGCTCTAGTTAAGCCCCCCTGGCCTCCTTCCTTCCCATTTGTCAAAGCCCCAGCTCGGAGATGCTGCAGCCAGAAGGACAATCTTGTTTCTGGGGAAATGTAGAGCCTAAATGTGGAAGCTGGCCTGGGGCTGAAGTTTGGAGACTTGACGATCCATAATGAGAGACCCAGATTCTAGGGCGATGGCTCCCCACACAGTCAACAGTCCCATCAATGACTATCACACCTCCCACTGACTCCAGTTTCCTGGGTACCACAGACCTCTCCTTCCCCAGTGGAGAGTTGGGTCACAAACCATAGACCCCGTCCATGAAAACGCGATGGCTCTGTCTCACGGGCCACGACAGATGCGTGAAGCCAGAGAGCCTGTAATTTAACAGAACTCCTTTGCGCAGGCTTTTCTTTGTGGGAGGTTGTAAAATCAATGAAAGTATTTGCTTAAATGCTCGTGGCACTTATCACTCTGGGAGTCATCCCTGTTGTCCTTCTCTAACATATTTTGTGAATATATGTGAAACCACCTTCTGAACTCAATCCCTCATCAATGTCAGTTCAGTGCCTTACCCTAATCCACTACCTGGGTCTATCTAACCGTCATGATTCTGGATTATTTGCCACCTAACTATTTTAGCAAAGCATCCACGTCTTGTTAGTAATGTTAACATCCATCCATCCATCCACCCATCCACATATCCATACATATTATTAAGCTCTCACTACATGTAGGTTCTCTCTTCAAGTGAGAGATTCTTGAATGAGTATAAGGAGACCTGATCTATTGGAAGAAACATGAAAAGTATTGGATTGGGGCTTAAGCAATTGATCTCGGTGGCCTGTATCTGTCCCCAAGCAGCCAATGTCTCTGTGGAATGTAGAATCAGTCCAGCACCAACTGAGCCACTGGAAGTATGTCTTTTATTCCCCCTGGTGGTACCAGGTTTCTCCTTGAGCCCCTCCCAGCTTGAGCCTCTTGAAGCACCAGAAGATTTGGCCATGACCCAGTATAATCTCCCCTCCCCTAACTCCAGGGCTTGAGGATAAAGAATACTTTGTAAATCAAATAATCTCCCCTCATTGTCGGTGTAATTTACATTTTTCATTGATTTTTTTTTTTCTCTTAAAGCGAAATGTAGACACACCTTTCCTATCAAGCTTCTCCCTGGAAGCAGTAACATATAGGAGAAAATCAAAACTCTCGCTGGCTCTGCCCAAAGGCTCCTAGTGGACCTTGACCATTTTATCTTGGGGATGAAGTCCTTGGGAGGACCGTGTAGACTCTGTTAAGAGCAGAACGTAGGAGGCGGGTAGTGCTCTTTCCCACACAAAGGCAGGGAGTGAATCCCCCTGGAGGCTCCCCGGGTTAGGCCAGGAAAATCATCAGCGACCCTTATGCAGACCAGGGTCTTTCTGTCGGTCTGTTTGATTTTGTCCTAGCATCACATGACTTATCGGGAGGCTGAAGTTCCTGTGAGATCCTCGGCCATTTCCGTAATGATCCATTTGTTTTAAACTCACGCCGCAGACCTCTCTGAAACCCATAATTTTACCCCGAGAGTCTTCTGTTCTCAGTCTGCAGGTTTGTATTTTACTGCCTTAGGCTACAAAGTCCACTTCCCTTTAACTATGTTTCTGTTGGGATAAATCACTTACTGTTGGGATCTTAAAGACGATCCCTGTGTTTTTCTCTCTTTGAGCATCCCGAGGAGGTGTTTCTGACACGGGAACCTCCATCTTGCCAGCTTTTCTTCTTGACATCACAACTGGGTCAGCGATAACAAAGCAGGGATCTTGGCTTCGGAAGGGAGAGCGAGCTCCTGACAACAGGAGTGCAGACCCCGCAGGTCTACGTTTCCAGCCATGACTCAGGCCCACGTGACCACCAGCGCGGAGAGTGCTGGAACGGGCCCCCAAGTGCCTTTCCCACCAGAATTCTTTCACGTTTATTGACGCTCAGGCAGTGATTATAATCAGTGACGACTGAGTGAGTACTATGAAAGAGTTTACTATTAATTCTTAATTCTGTTCCTACTATTACACTGCCATTAACGGAAAGTGCGTTGAAGGAGGAAGAAGAGATAGCTTGGGTGGGAGGTGGGGAGGAAATTGGGTGGGTTGGCGCTCCTGAAGGCAGCCTGAGAGACGCCAGGCCATCAACTGTCTGTTTAAAAGGAAATGTGTTACGGGGGGCTCCTGGGTGGCTCAGTTTAGTCGAGCGTCTGACTTCGGCTCAGGTCAGGATCTCACCGTTCGTGGGATTGAGCCCCGCATCAGGCTCGGAACTGACAGCTCAGAGCCTGGAGCCTGCTTCGGATTCTGTGTCTCCCTCTCTCTCTCTGCCCCTCCCCTACATGCTCTCTCTCTCTCTCTCTCTCTCAAAAACAAATAATCATTAAAAAATAATAAAAAATAAAAAAAAAAGGACACGTGTTGACAACAGAGCAGACATCTGGGAAAGTGACTGCTATGTGCTGGACCCTGTTCTCCGTCCATTACCTGCGTTATTTCATTGAAGTTTTACACAAGTCTATGAGGTAGGAACTGTTCTGGTCTCCAGGGGCAAATCAATTACTGTCACGTTGCATACGCAATTCTGATATTACGTATTTAAAGTGATCCCGCGTACAGATTGATGCAGGTTGATACTGCGTGTAGATTGCATACCAGAGGATGCGTTCAGGACAAGCAGGACAAGCAGGACTGTTTGTCAGGATGGCCATCCCCACTTGGAAACTGACCTTTCCTTAAGCTCATAGTTGAAACCAGTGGCCCAGTTTAGAAAGTCATGTGCCTCTGGGAATAAGAGTGGAGGACAAAAAAAAAAAAAACTGGATACTTGGAGGAAGAAGAAGAAGAAGAAAAAAAAAAAAAACAGAGAGGATAGCAGGTCTCAGAGTGGCATCCGAAATCACGATTAAGTGTATGACCCCCCCCCTCCCCGCAGGAAGCAGAAGATAGGGCTCCTCTTACAAGGGGGAAGGAAGAGGAAGCAACCACCTGTGTGTCATGAGTGCGGATGAGCCCTCTAACCACCTTCCGCATTTGATAGGTTAATAATCACTCAACACAGCAGAGCTGGCGCACATTAAAAGCTTCCTAGGGGCGCCTGGGTGGCGCAGTCGGTTAAGCGTCTGACTTCGGCCAGGTGAGTTCGAGCCCCGCGTCGGGCTCTGGGCTGATGGCTCAGAGCCTGGAGCCTGTTTCCGATTCTGTGTCTCCCTCTCTCTCTGCCCCTCCCCCGTTCATGCTCTGTCTCTCTCTGTCCCAAAAATAAATAAACGTTGAAAAAAAAAATTAAAAAAAAAAATTAAAAAAAAAAAAGCTTCCTAAATGTCCATTTCTTTCTTTATTGGGCAAGAGGCAAATGGTTTATCAGTAAAGTATACCTCCTTACGAATTTATTGAACGATCCAATTTTTAATTAATTTTTTAAATATTTATTTATTAAGTACATAATAAAAAAATAATAAAAATGGCACCACATTATTTGTTTGTGGCACCTGGGTGGCTCCGTCAGTTAAGTGCCGACTTCAGCTCATGTGGTGCTCTCATGGCTGGTGAGTTCGAGCCCCGTGTTGGGCTCTGTGCCGACAACTCAGAGCCTGGAGCCTGCTTCGGATTCTGTGTCTCCCTCTCTCTCCACCCCTCCCCTGCTAGCACTCTGTCTCTCTCTCTCTTAAAAAGAAATAACCATTTTTTTAATGTTTATTTTTATTGAGAGAGAGAGAGAGAGAGAAAACGAGCATGCGCATGTGTGCTTGTGATAGCAGGGGAGGGGCAGAGAGAGAAGCCCAAGCAGGATCCACACTCGAGGTGGATGAAGCCCGACTGGGGGCTCGATCCCAGGAACACAAGATCCCAACCTGAGCCGATATCCAGAGTCGGTTGCTTAACTGACCGAGGTGCCCCAAGATCCACTTTTCAGAGTAGGTTTTGCTAAATTGGAAGGAAGAGAGATCTTGGGGGTACCTGGCAGCTGGAGGTGGTGGAGCAAATGCCTCAGGGAAACTGAAGGGTATGGAAAAAACAGCGTGGGAAACCAAAGGGAAGCCTCTCGCGCTCTTCCCAGTATCACCTGCGGCAGCCCTGGGAACAGAGGAAAGAGACAACGGGATGCTGGCAGGAAGCTACAGACCGGACCTTGTGGCCACGCCCAGTCCATGGGTACCTGGATGCCACCATCATGTTAATGCCACAGCAATCACACGTGTCCCTATTTACATACCTCATACACTTCTGTATGTTCCTTTAGGAGGAAAGCTATAGACATTTCTTCCAACTGGGAGGCTATCTCGGGGGCAATCTAGGGGGATATGTAGGTGCCTTTGGAGTTTTCAACTTCTCCCTAACTTGTTGCACAGCATGGGAAGGGATGGAATGTTGACGGCACAAATATTTGAATCGCCTCAAGATAGTGAGGAGCCCTTACCTTTCATGTAATCAGTGGTTTCTTCCACACTACGCTCTCCTCTCTCAGCAGTTATCCGTCTCCTGGCAACTGTTCCCTGGCCCCACGTGCACATCAACAACCAATAACATTTTCAACAGCCTTTACCCATTGGCCAATGGCTGCGGTCTAAAAGGGTTACTGCTGATTTTGCCTTCAGCTTAAGCTCCGGTGCCTGGTGCAATAAAGGTGTTCAAGGTGTTGGTTGAACTTTAGATGATTTTGCTATTCACAGAAATATATGTCAAAATAATTCATTGAAAAGTGTCGGCCTGCTAGCTAACATTGGGTTAGGTACGGTAGGAAGGTAAGTCATGTCCTGTATGAGTTTACAATGCATGTGTTCTTTTTTTTTTTAGTTTATTGTTTATTGTTGACAGAGAGAAAGAGCAGAGGAGGAGCAGAGAGAGAGGAAGACATAGAATCCCAAGCAGGCTCTGTGCTGTCAGTACAGAACCCACAAACTGTGAGATCATGACCTAAGCCAAATTCAAGAGTTGAACGCTTAACTGGCTGAGCCACCAGGCACCCCAGCAATGCATGTATTCTTAAGGCAGATAAGTAGGGGTAGCAGGGTGTGAGAAAACACTAAACTTAGTCATCTATGTATTATCTGTGTTTCTCAACCCTAGCTGTATATTGAAATCTCCCGTGAAGCTTTTAAAAACCACAGATGCCTATAGCTCACCCACAGAGATTCTGATTAGGTCTGTCTGGTCAGGGTCTATAGTTTTAAATAGTCCTCAGGTGATTCACATGAGCATCCAGGATATGAATCACTGTAACAAGTACGAAAGAACATAATTAAAAGAAATACTGGGGAGAACCAGAGTGGAGAGAAAAACCTTATGGCACAGTTGGAACTTGCTTTGAACCTTGAATCGTAGCAAAGATTTGGATGCACAGCACTGAAGAGAGAGCAGGCTGACTGGGAAGGGGGCAGGTGGAGACAATGGGGACAAAGGGAGCTGGAAATCAGGAAACCAGGTTGCTGAGTGGCAACGAAATCCTAGAGGAGCAGGGTCCAGAGGTCATGGCCAGCTCTGCCTGGAGTGGTACCATCTGGCTGCATAATGGCAGAAGGAGCAGCCCGAGTGACCAAAGGGAAAACGCAGGGGGAAAGTATGCTTGAGTCACAAGCCTGGGAAGTATCTTGTGTCCACAAAACAGCTGTGAGGGGCCACAAGATGGCCTTAAAGAAATGTTGAGGCAGACGGAGAAAATGCATGTGCTCTAAATTGAAGACTCCATTAAGACTCTAACATGAAATGTGCAAACCCAGATTTGGGGCCTCAGCTTCTTGGAACTGTTACTCCCGGGAGGTTCAACTTCGTGGTTGAGAGTTTCCCCGGCCCTCCTCAGTTTCTAGATGGTCAGGTTTCTTTTCCTTGGTGGCGAAATCTTTTGCCTGTTTCCTTTAGGAGGAAATAAAGAAGCTGGGTGGGGTTGGGGACCAGTGGAGGATGAGTGGCGGTAGAACGGAGTTTCAAGAAGATCAACCAAACAGCAGCACCTGGGTGGCTCAGTCAGCTAAGCGTCCAACTCTTGATTGCAGCTCAGGTCATGATCTCGTGGTTCACGAGTTCGAGCCCCACATCGGGCTCCGCGCTGACAGCATGGAGCCTGCTTGGGGTTCTCTCTCTCCCTTTCTCTCTGCCCCTCCTCCATTTGCTCTTTATCTGTCTCTCAAAATAAATAGACATTAAAAGGAAGATGAAGCAAACATATCTTAAGTAAAAAATGCTCTAAGTGGAGGGTGAAGGGGTGGATATACCAGATTCTTACCTGTTAACATGCAAAACAAGATAATAAAAAAGGGGTGTTGATGCTACTGAAATGGTCAAGTGAGGTTGTTGAGGGTACACGCCAGATTTAGCGAGCGCACTTATGCGTGTTAAAGATGGTTTCACTGCATGAAGTGCTTTGAGCAGCACGTGTGGGGACAGAGCAGAAGATTATGGAAAAAGCAACTCACCAGAAAAGCCCAGGATACACTGACATTTTCGATTTCCTCCATCAACTGCTCGTCCATTTCTCTATGCCAACTGCGGGCAAATAAAGAGAACCAAGCCAAAAATAATAATAATAATTTAAAAAAAAAGAACTCACAGAAAATTAGGAAGTGAGACCCTCTGTGTCTCCAGGATCATGAGACACACATTTGGTCATGTCTGCCCAACAGTGGAGCTATTATTAGAGGTGGAAAAGAGCAGCGAGTAAGACCGAAAGAGTTTGCCCAGAGGCTAGCAGACAAGAAGAATAATGGTTTCCCAGGAAAGTGAGATGATTCTAGTTTAACTCATCCAACAAAACTCTTCCAAGAATTAGGCCAGAAACCCTAACTTCAACTTGGAGGGAGCCACAGACTATGCCATCACCAAATCATCAGCTGTTGCCGTGGGTGCCATTGCCAGAGTCATCGTCTACAGGCTTTGGCAAGGCGTGCTCCCGTGTCGGTTTGGGGCAAGCAGCAGTCTGCATGAAGATCTGGTGGCTCCCCAGCTCAGATTCGACATTCCCCGGGCCCTCCTGGTGAACATGAACTACAGAAGTTTCATCCGGCCACCTGTCCTTCCTCTGTGGGCTCCTGATCTCTACAGTCAGATTCACGATGCCCCTAAGTTCCCAGACCCAACTCGGGCTCAAGACAGGAAATACTGAAACAGGTTCCTCCCCGGCAACGATAACCTCAGTGTTGAGTCCTTCTCCCGATGAAGGCAGAACCACCGAGCACTGGGCCCCCTGCTTTACTTGAGCCACCCTCACTGTTTATGACTAGTGCTCCCCACGGGGCCTCGTCCATCTCCCTGGGCCGCAGCTCTCCCTGTGTAAAAGCCCCAGCGTGATTACACAAACTTCTCCGGGGGCGCCATTGTTGAACTTTGGTTCCCATCTCAACGTCTCTCCTCTTGCTCACAATATTGTCTTTCTTCTTATTGGAGGTAGTGTCAGGGGAAGGATCCAGCGCTGACTCTAACCGGGCCCTGGGACCTGACTTCCCCTGGACAAACCTACCAGAGGGTGGCAGCCTGCCCTGACTTCCGAGAATTGCCTGCCCCCGGTGTCCGATGGGCCCCACTCACCTTTTGGCATCACTTACCGCTCTGCTTGGGGCACCTGGTGCCACCTATTCAGCAGAATGACAGTGTGGAAGTCTGAAGTCCCGGCCCATGTGCGTTCCCTGAGCCTCTGTTGTCAGCTGGGCCTGCCCCGCCCCAGTGGGTGCGTGCACTGCCAAGTCTCAGTCCTTTCCTGCCGGTGCTGGCCTGCTGCCAAAAAGCCTCTACAGCTCCTGATAAACCTTGACTCAAGAGGAGCCTGTATGGGAGAGCGTCAATCTCAGAGCTTCTTGGGAATGTGGGGGGTTGGGAAGGACGCCTGCTCTCTTTTCCTTGAAGATTTTGGTTGCTAAAAGATACACACATTGCTAAGTGGGGATGATAACCTTAGTTTCATTCAGGACTTTCTCTTATGGGTAGAATACAGAACCCGCCTCTGGTTCAGAACTACAGACAGCCAGGTGTGCCCCAACGTGCTGATTGAGCCAACTCGTGCCAAGCCGAAATGCCAAAAAAAAAAGGCTTCTCTGGTTTGGAATGGTCCTGCCAAGGCGCTGACCCATAGGGACTGAGAGCACAGGACCCACTTCTCTGGAACATAGACTGGTCCAAGGGAAACCCAGAGATGGGGTAGTATGCATGAGCCATGACTTTGAACTTCTTAACCATGCCTCATAGCAACATGGCCAATCATTGTCAAGTTCTTATCAATGCCACAACTCATATAAGCCATGCCTCCTCTTATCAGGTAGAAAAGTTAGGAATGAAATGAAACCTGGAAATCCCTACCCAGCCTTCCCCAGATTAATGGAAGTGTTGGGGGACACCCCTTCTGCTCTGGGTTGTGGGAATGACTTAGCTGGGTCAAATGACATGTAAGTAATAGAAATAGTCCTCCCTCCTGTGTACTGTCGGTCTTCTTCTTCCTCACGTGTGGCACTTTCGGCAGGGAGTGGCCACAAAAATGAATCCCCTCTGTTGGTTCTATCTCTTCCAACCCCCACCCTGCACAGGTCAACGCTGGGCACTGGGCAGCCAGAGTACTCCTGATGGCAATGGACTGAGAACAGAATGACACAGTGACAATCAGGCATAGAAAGTCAAGTGCACAAGTCTGACAGGCGAGTGCTTTTCTTTGTTCTCAAGTCCTTCCTGCAAATAACCTTTCCTCTTGCACTGCTCAGTATGAGGGCTCCATTATGAGACCAAAGCAACACCTGAGCTGGGCCAAGTTATTTGAGGAAAAGGTGACGCTGATGCTCTGGGGTTCAGAGGGTCACAATGTGGGTTACAAGCAGCCTTAATGGGTGAGGAATAGAGTCCTTGGGAAAAGCGTCCAGGCCACACTTCCCCTGGAAGCCCTACACTGGAGACTATTCAAGAGTTTCCACACAGGGCAGTTTCCCACCCATTCACACAGTTACTGGCTAACCTTCTGGAAACCAGCAGCCAGCCTAGCTGAGGTCACTGGGCAGGAACACAGCAGGTAGGGCCTATAGCCTGAAAGATAATTCCCTTCAGGGTCATTGTTTTGATTCCTGGTGAAATGGAAACTTCTTGAAAGTTATCCAGGCATTAGGAAGCCTGACTTCATTTTAACCCTTCCAGAAATTATGCCCAATAGTCATGCAAATCTTGCCTGAAATCTCTCCTTCCTGGATGTCAGAACCGCAGAGCAAGGGGAGAGTAGTTTCAGCTTCATGCAGTGGAGTATTGCTACTCCCTGCCTCTTTCCTGTGGTTTAGTCCTAGAAATGCATCCCTGCTGGTCGGTGCTTTCTCTCCTGTATTGATCCTCAAAATGTGGTCCCTAAAATAGCAGCTTCTTACTCTAGCTTGCTAAAAATGCAAATGCTCAGGCCCTACCCAAGACCTACAGGATCAGAAATTCTGGGGGTGGGCCCAGCATTCTGTGTTAATAAGCTCTCTGGGTGATTCTGTTCCGTGCTGAATTTGAGAACCGCTGTTTTAAGGCAACTGACCCTTTTTGATTAACTCCTACCACCGATTAGCTGTTGGGTTCTGACATCCGGGAAGAAGAGTTTTCAAGCATACTTTGGGCCAGAGACCAAACCATGATCCGAACTTGTTTAATATTTAATCAGTACATGATGAATATTCAAGTCCCTTGCAGAGGCCACCCTGATGGTTGGAATCCTTGACCGAAACTAAGTTCTCCGGGAACTTACTTGTCACAAACCCTCATAGTTATAGTTTATCATCTCCATGTACTCTGGATTCTATAAAATAATTTGGTATCCTTGGCATGGCTGTCTATGTCAAATAGCTCTGTACTGCTGTTTCTATAATAAGATCCATTGAGAGAGGCATCAGATGCTTTGTTAACGATCTATCCTATTCACGCTGATGAAACCCCCATTGTCTACCAAGATTGGAAGGGTGTCAAAGAGTGTCATTGGGTTTTTCTGAAAGTTCTCTTTGTTCCCATTACCCATAGCTCACCTATTTATACCCTGTGAGCTCAGTTCTATTAGCTTTGGGTGCATTGTCTCACAGTGGGATCAATGAAAGGGTTGTTCCCTCTCGGCTTCATCTTCAGCGGATTACCTCCCCTGTCAGAGATTTCCAGTAACTTCAGTGTGTCTCCAGACAAGAGATGCCAGTAAGAACCAGGCAGGGAGTAGAAAACTGTGCCTGGTCCCCGAATTTTGCCTATCATCCTTGTTATCATCTGGTTCCTGACATGGCTTGACTTAAACTTCCATTCCTTCTCCAAAGGGGAAATAGCTATTTGAGCCCCTTGGCGTGAAGCTCTGTTACCAGACTACTTCTCAAGACTGCGCATCTCTGTCTCCACATCTCAGAGAAAACCTGACACGTTTGTAAGAGATCCTGTTACTGACCACACTCTAGGTCAGCATTTCTCGAACTTCAGTGTACAGCTGGAGCATGTTCGGGGCTTGGTACATTACGGATTGTTGAGCTCCACCCGAGTCTCTGACTCAGTAGATCTGGGATGTGACTAAAGAATCCGCGTTTCCAAGTTCACAAGCAAGGCTGTTACTGCTGGTCTAGGGAGGACATTTTGAGATCCACTGTTGTAGGCTGGCTACTGGCAGTATCTGGACTCGTTCTGATTATTGCATCATTGATGCCCTTCTATTCTGAATGCAGCGTTTCATGCATTCCTCTGTTTCATTCATTCCCTTTACAGCATCATACCTCGTTCGAGGTGCCAGGAAAGTGCGATCTGTTGTCTGAGCATGCAAATTTAAGATAATTCTCACCATCATCTCGTACCTTTTATTTGGTACAGTGAACCGACCCGGCTCCAGGAAAACAACTCACTTCCTGGTCAAAAGCAAAGTCCTAGGAGGATCTTAAAACTGCACAGTATCCTTTGGAAACTTAGTGCATCCCATGGCATTTACTGATAGACACCCAGACACATGTAATAGGATTATAGATCAGCCTCATTTAAGATAAAGTTTGCTGGGGGAGATCAGAATTGCTCCCTGTGGGACTTAAATTAGGTACAAAGCAATTAACTTTAAGCAACCAAAAAATTGGCTCTATAAAAATTCCATTTCAAATAAGCTCTTAACCACAATCTCATTACCAGGTACCTTCACTACGTAAGAGACAAACTAGTCTCCGGAGGCGGAAAACATGTGCTACATTTTTGAGACACTTCCTCAAATACGGGAATTGATGAGGACTGACACCTGACCTCTCCCAAGTGTCTCAAAGTTCTATAGACTTTCTGACTTTTCATGTTACACCTACACCTAGAAAGATAAATCTTACCACTTCTGAAAACAAACATATTTGGGTTTCACTTCTTAAGATGGTTCAGTTGTTCCATGCTAAACACACTTGATTCCATTCCATTTCTTTCTGAGGAGGAGAATTTTAAGTACCTTTCGGTGAGAGCCAAGACATCAGCTCAACGGACTTTTATTTTCACAAAGGATGTTTCTTTGCCTGGCATATGGAAGAACCTTATGAGTGTTCATCAATTAGAACATTAACAGACTGTTGATTCATTAATTGTTGAATTAATAAGTTAATAAAAGTTATTAACTTTGAAATGTGATTATAAAATCAATGTCATTGTTTTTAACCTTGGAAATACACAGGGTGCCTGGCTGGCTCAGTCAGTAGAGCATCTTGATCTTGGTCAAGAGCAACTCTTGATCTCAGGGTCGTGAGTTCAAGCCCCGCCCCGGATATAGAGTTTACTTAAAAAAAAAAAATTAGAAATACGGAAAAATATAAAGAAGTAAAATAATCACCTAAAATCTCACAACATGAAGCTAATTAATATTTTTTGAAACATTCTTCCTCTCCTGTGTGCCTATGTGCATATATGTGTGTATATAATTATAACAACGTCATGTACAAAATGACGAGTTTCGTTCACTTTACTTTTATCATGGAAATTCACTCAAGTCATTAGCAATTCATTGCAAACCTTATTCATGGCCACTTAAAATTTCACTAAGTGAATAGTCTCAATTTAACACTTCTACTATTGTCACATCATAGGATGTGTCCAATATTATTTTTTGTGTGTGCCTAGATAAATACATTTGTATAAAAATAGTAACTTCAGAGCTACTGGAGTCTGGGGATCGTGCTCTCACTTTTGTTTTTGGTAACTGCTACACAATGCTTGACTTATAAAAAGTGCTTGATCAATGTTTAGAAAAGGAAATAATTGAAGTGGGAGAAATTCTGAAGAATGCTGGGCTCTAGAATGATTCACTCAGACAATGAGATACAAAGAGAATCATGTTGCTCCCTCACACGGATAAGAGAGGCTCAGCCAAGAGATGCCACACGGTATTGGTGCTTCCAGAGTTGGGCATCACCGAGCATGGAGAAGGGATACGAGAACCAAGCGGCAATTCTCTCAAGGGTACTTTGTGAAGCTCAAACTTGAAAAACAAAGTGTGTGTTGTTTGTTGTTGCTGTTTCTTTTGTGGAGGCAGATGGGAAAGGGTTGCCTTGCGTTTTGGGAGGTAACTTCATTCCGCCGTGATCAATTTTTTAACTCCTCCGTTAAAAAGAGGAATCATACCAACAATGAAGTTGTCAACGCTCTGCCTGGAGGATGTTGTCAGCCTAGAAGCATCCCTTCCCTCTAATAACTTGAGGATGGAGCTGTCGGGAATCCATTCTGGAAAGACAAGGCACACATTCAGTTCTAGGGTGTCTCCCAGCAATCCCCCCACCCTCCCCAACCCCCATCTCATCAGCACCTCTCCTGGCACACACACGGAAGACTTCAGTGGGATCTGACCACTTCAGAAACCTTCCCTCTGGATGTTTTCCTCTCTGAGGGTCCTCAGAATGCTCTTTGAGAGGGTTTTCTCTGTCCTTTGCCTCAGCCTCTCGCCTGACGCGGATGTTGGTGAGAGGGATCACGTTTTAAGATGCATCTTGGCTGGACAGCTCCAACTCCCTGCGAGCCTCCCAGTTGACAGGAAGGTCTGAGTCCATGATTTTATTACAGCCATTCCTCACCTGCAGGGACAGAGGCCAGGGAGGCACACTGGAGCCCCAGGAACCACTGCCAAGTAGGCAGCTGTATCATTAATTTAACTTTCATAAGCCCGAAGACACAAAGATGATGCCTGTCTGGTCACACAGGCCACCGGGGTGGTAACAGGCGTGTTTCCGATAAAGAAAGCCAGTGACAAAATGTCGGTCAAGCTGGAGAAAGTGGGTGCCGAAGGACAGCTGGGCCAGATAGCACACCGAGAAGGCCACACAAGGCAATTTTCCCCCATGGGGAGCCTTCCCTAAGAAGTGCTGTGAGAGGAGGGGGTTGGCCGTGAAACAGGGTGGTAGGCAATGGGCCTGAGGCGATCCCCAAAACGCTGGACAAGGGGTAGTGAGGGAAGGGCAGAGCCATTTTGGCCAGAAAACTCTATGCTTTCCAAGCTGTGTTCGCTTTGGGAAAACAGAAAGTCAAGGGACAGTAGTTTATCCTGTGACACTGACCTCTTTTAATAACTGAAAACAAAACGGCCACTTTTTCTTTCAGAGAAGAGTTTCGGTCAGGGCATCTGTATTTAACTTTATTCTCCATTTAGGTGATCGATTCTCACCTTGAGTGTTTTGGGGGGAGGAAGGGCGATGAGGGTAGACAGGGAGGAGTCGAAAGCATCTTCAGGATCACATGGATCCACATTCACTCTTCCCCTCGACTCGACCCTTCAGAGAAGGATCCTGAAGCCTCAGAGATATGGAAAGAACCAGCAAGGAATGGTACCTGAGACACAGGGTGAACATTCTTAAGGCATGGCGGGATGTTTTTTAGTCTCCTTTCACCATCTCTGTTTTTTGTTTTCCTCCTGGAGGAGCATTTGGGTGGTAAGATTCAGAAGTGGGTGTCAGCATGTCAGGCGTGCCGTGTGCTCCTGACGCAGAACCTGAGGGTTCCCACCTGGAGGGCCAAAAAGGGTGAGAATGTGCACCCAGGGCAAAGTTGGGAAGCCAGTGGTCTGCAGTATCTCTCTTGGCTCATAGAAGCAGAAATGTTACCTTGGATCTGGGCCAGGACCAAGCCTGTGTGTCATCTGTCAGGAGCCTCAGAAGTGTAGCAGCAGATTGGCAGAGTGCTGTGAAAAGCCAGCAGAGGAGCACACAGCCCAGAAGATACCAGAAGGAGTCATGGGGTCCCCATGTGGAGACATGGAAGGTAGGAAGGTAGGAAAGAAGGAAGGAAAGAAGGAAGGAAGGAAGGAAGGAAGGACGGAAGGAAGGAAAGAAGGAAGGAAGGAAGGATGGAAGGAAGGAAAGAAGGAAGGAAGGATGGAAGGAGGATGAAGTCAGGAAGCCTCCCCCGCCTTCCGCCAGATGAAGAGGACGCACTCCTCCTTCCCGGACGGAAGAAAAGGTACTCCTTAGGTCCGTCCTGCATCCCCTGACGGTCTGAAGACGTTACCCCCCCCCTCTCCCCTTACTTCCTTCCTCATTCCCTCCTCCTCCCTCCTTCCTCCTCCTTCTCACCTCCGTTCCTCCTTCCTTTCCCCCCCTCCCCAGCCTCCTGCCTCCGTCCTCCTTCCTTCCTCCCTCCTTCCGTTCCCGCCCTAAGAACTACCACGAATTCTAAGAAACAGGAAGGAGGAGGAAGTGCCGGAGAAGCTTGTTGCAGCTCTGTGAGGCTTAGGCTTCAGTCAGCTAAGCACTGGCTTATCTTTCCCACTTCAGGGTGAGGCTATTCCTGGGGTCAAGAAGTCAAAGTCTCCAATTCTCTTCCATTAACAGCCATGAGTATCATTTAATTTTCCATTGGTAGGTGGTGTTCATTTGTTTGGTTTTCATCACAAATTAACATAGCCATTTGGGGAATGCTGGTAAATATTTTCCTAAGATACAGTTTTACTATGTTCCATGGTTAACTTAGCCATTGCCTTTTAAATGGTTTTCTAATATAAGTGATTCTGGGATGAACTTCTACATATGTATATTTCCCCCCATTACTGAAGTGAGATTCCTGGATCCACCGGGTATGGAAGTTTTCAAAGACTTTGGATAACTTTTCCTAAATTGCTTTCTAGAGAATTGTGCTAATTAACACTCCCGGCAGCAGGCAGAAGAGAGTAGATAAGCTTGTCCTTGTGACTTTCCCAGAGAGTGGAGTTTGGGGAAGGAGTCAACACCTTCTGATTCTGCATCTCTGGGAAGGGTTGGGGGCAGGGCGCAGGTATGGGAAGTTATCCAGTCTCCTTTAAGACATTGTTAGCTCCAACTGAAAAGGAGAAATTGAGGTCACACTAGATGTCCACATATGAGGTACTTCCTTCCATGTCTACATCAACTTTCCGTCTCTGAGACCATGAGAAAATGAACTTCAAGTCGGAAATCAGCCAGCAAAGAAATCAAAGAGGGACTAGTCTCTCAAAATATGCAGTGTGGAAGTTCCTGGGGGATGACAGAGCGCATCTCCAGTACCTGGGCATTCGAACTGGTACCAAGCCGACCTTTGCTCTGTTGAAGATGGCAGACTGCTTGCCCCTCCTCTTGGACAGATCGTCTTTCTTTCTTTCTTTCTTTCTTTCTTTCTTTCTTTCTTTCTTTCCTTTATTTAACACCAACTGAGCACATGGAGCCAGGCACTGTAACAGGAAAGGGGGTGCAAAAGTGAGAGGCTCCCAGTCTCGTGTGTCTTTGAGTAAAGTCATGGGAACAGGGACAGATCCCGGACACATAAACGAGCAGTTCCAATATGACACCGTATCGCAGCCGAGTAGAGCAATTATCCCGGCACGAGTTTAGGAAAGACTTCATAGAGGAGGACACGCATATGTTGTGGAGGCCAAATCATCTTTGTCCAGACAGAGAAAAAAAAGAGTGTTCCAGGAAATTCCAGGAAAAGCACAAAGAAGTAAATGGGTCTTCCATGCTTGGGATCACTCCAGCATAAACCATGGTGGAGGGGAGGACTTGGGGACAGAGAAGGGCAGGGCCACAGTGACAGAAAATGAGGCTGTCAAGTGAGTCAAAATTCTAATTGTCAAGTCTTTGTATTCCATTCATAGGAATTGGCAAACCAGAGAATGGCATTTATGTGATCCATGCTTTGATTATAAAAGGATAGCGGGTGGGGGCTGGGTAATGGGCTAAGAAATGGGACAGCCTGGATGGGAAGTGACTAAAATCATGACTTAAAGTGATGACATAAAAACATCATCATGCATAGATTTTGTGGTTGAACATACTTCTAACACAAAGCCAGAAGGAAGAAAGTGCGGTACATGGGAGAAATGACCAGAAACCACAGATGAGCTCATGATAGACAATGATGAAGTTTAAAGCCCAGCTTGCTGTCATTGCAGAGAATGAAATACATCCCAAAGCATCCCAAATATTAGAATAATGTCATTATGGTTCCCTTACCTATGACAGCCGATGGGCCAGTGTGATCTATGATCTTTCTGGGTCTTTTATTAACTTTTCATCACTGTGCTGCCTTCGCAATCCGCTGCCTCAGGGAACATTTGAGATTTGAATTTGAAAATGAGATTCACAAAATTAGATATTCTCCATATATATTTTTTTTTCTTTCTCCAACTGCAAACTGACTTCAAACAAAGGGTTATGAAGGATGATGTCTGTGAGTCTTTTAAACTTCAGCGAGGAGATAGCTAAATTTTCAGTCCTCAAGCAGAGGAAATGGCTCCCCATTCCCTTATTTTTTGCAAAACAATGGTTGTTTTCTTGGAGCTCCCCATAGAAGGAAGAGCGGGCTTGGGTGAGTCTTATGTCTGGGGTCGCAGAAAGTTAAGGGAATCAAGGAAGCTTTGGAGGATGTTATGGGGGGCAAAGAGATCAACAAGTAATGATGCGAGGAGACTGAGCTGATGGAAGTTGAGTTAGGCAAGGAGCAGTTATTCCCTGAGGGAAGTTCAGCCATGCTAAACCGGGACATGACCTTTAGTTAATCAAGCATTGAAGATGAGGGGACAGAGCTGAGACCCCGAAAAAGAATGAGAGACAAAACCATCCTGAAAAGGGAAATTCTAGTGCCTTGTTCTCTCTCAAGCTAGCTCTCCTTGTCACTGCATCGCTGGAAGAAAAGTAAAAAAATTTAATTAATGACTTGAACATTCTCACGTAGGCAGAGGTTTCCTATCGCGTCGATAACACGTCTGATTAATGAAGTGACCTTTCTCCTTGTCATCAACGTTGTGACTCTCTGGCCACACAGTGCTTGGAGACAGCAATTTGCTTTGCTCCCTGGTGTCTGATCTTGCCCCCAAATTTAGGACCTGTGTCTACCTCACCAGCCACCCCTGCCCTTGGTGACACCTGGCTGTGTGCCTCTGACACCTTCTCTCTCACAACCTTGGACTCTCCGCTGGCCTTGTCTGCTTCTATCCTTGCTCACAATTTGCATTTTCCTTGAGGTCGCACTGGGTACACAGCCCAGCCTCTCAAAAGGGTACACAGCTTAGCCTCTCAAACTCTTCACCTCAGCCTGGGCCCCACTGAGGAGAGTTTCAAGTGACCTCCCAGACAGTGCTTGAGCAAGCCTGGCCAGTCCACGCATGACTTCCAAAAACCAAGTTGGGGAAACTTCTAGGACCTCAGGGCACGACTGCTGGCGCTTTCAAACTGCTGCAACCCACTTAGCAAATACCTGAGTGATCTCAGGGTTGTGTCTGTAAATGAATCACATTGCTGAGATGTTCCAAAGAATACAAAATCATGACAGAGAGAAGGAAATGTCTGGAGACTTGAGGAACAAAATTCCATGGGAATAAGAGTTTTCCACACCAGGGGCTCCATAGCTGAAGTGTCCCATGCTCAGCTGCCAATCCAGCCTGAGCACATCTGTACAAATGTGACCCAGGCTCACTCCAATGGAGCTCGCTAGAAAACTCAAGAGGTGAGCACTTTCTCAAAGCCTGAATCTACCCAATGGAAACTTTATCTACCCCGAAGAGGTTAAATGATAGCGTGACATTGGCAGAGAGCGGTCTCTACGAAATATGTAAGAAGTAAGTTTTCATTGTGTTTTATTCAGATCTGAATGTTCCTTTCACCAGACTCCAGTGCATCTGATCCAATGAACTAGAGATTCAGGAGACCAAAAATCACTGTGGTAAACAAGGTAATCTTTCCAGGATTCCAGATGTTCCTGGTAAAAGGAACCCCACCCAGGTATTGATGATGCGAAGACAATTCTTTTATTTTCTTGTGGTAATGTACGCATAACATAAAACTTACCATCTTACTACTCTTAAGCGTGTAGTTCTGTGACATTAAGTCAAATTCCTGTTTTATACAGCCATCACCACAATCCATTTCCAGGACTTTCTTTGTCTTCCCCCAGGGGAATCTCTGTACCCTAAGACATGAATTCTCATTCCCTCCTTCTCCCAGCTTCTGGAAACCACCATTCTGCTTTCTGTCTGTATGAACGTGACTACTCTATGTACCTCATAGGAGTAGAATTATACAGAATGTGTCCTTTCGTGACTGACTGATGTAACTGACAATTGTTAAGCAATATTTTCCTCAGTCAACTTGTTTGTGTCCTATAAATCCAGATGTATTGTTGGTATTGTTGGGGGTCAAACATCCCTTTTTTTCAACAATACAATCCATTAATCAATCGGCAAGTATTTATTGAATCCCAACTACGTGTTTAGCTGAGAAAGAGAATTTTAAAAAATATGTCACTATTTCGCCACCTTAAGAAATTTCTAATCTTGTAAATCTCGCGGCTAAGTGAACACATGTGTGCAGACAAACACACACCTCCACACGGGGAGACATCTGTCCTTATTACCTCATCTCTGTGGTAATGAAGACTTTGGAACAAGGGGTGCGAAGATTATTCCTGAAAAATCAATCCATGTTAGGCAAGTCTAATTGCATTTGGGGACCCAGTATTTAGCGAGTTGACTTTCTGGAAATTTTCTACTTGGGGCAGTGGTTTGGGGGGACTTTTCATTTAAAAAAATCTAAATCCGTGTTAATTTTTTAAATGGGAAGTGGGAACTTAGCTCACACATCTATTTCTTGATACGTCTATTCACTTTAGATATTTCATTGTTTCCTGTTAAAAGCAGTCAGCTATTTGCCATCTGTACGGAACAGCTGCAGCTCCCTTCCTCTCCAAGCCCAACATTTTATTATAGAGAAATTGGCATATTGTGCTTACCGCTTGTTTTTTGCACATCCCTGGCCACGGCTAGACAAGTCAGGGAAGGAAAAGAACCTTCACATCCCAAGTTCTAACTAGGTCGGGTGAATCCAAGTGACATCACGTACCTCCTCCTCCGTAAGTTAGTGGTAATTTGCTTCGTCGCCAAGCCCTGAGAGCTTCCTACATGATGCATTGTACACAACGGTATTTATGAATAGGAGAAAATGTATAAATATCCGCAAGACTTACTGTTAAATGTATTGGGTTGAATGCACATGTTTATCTCTGCTCCTTCTGAAAGTATCAAGATGAGAGCAGGGGAAGAAAAAAGATAACGAATCAATAGGAAGAAAGAGAACAGGAAAGAGGACCTCATCCAATAAGAAATGTCAACAAAATTTTGAAATCTGAAAACAGCTGGGTGAATACTTAAGTAATTTGTCAGAGCCCAGAAAGAATGCTGAGGAGAGGGGCACGAGAAAGGAGCCGATCTGATTTGCGGAGGCCTGGGAAGCTTTAGGGATTGGGGGCAGGTAGGTGCTGCAAAGGGCCAGAGGAAGGATGGGGCTTGAAACAGGATGCTTAGTTAAAAATCAGCATAAAAACGGAATGCCTGGGTGGCTCAGGTTAAGCATCCGACTTCAGCTCAGGTCATGATCTCACGGTCTGTGAGTTCAAGCCCCGCGTCGGGCTCTGTGCTGACAGCTCAGAGCCTGGGGCCTGCTTCAGATTCTGTGTGTGTGTCTCTCTCTCTCTCTCTCTGCCCCTCCCCAGCTCACGCTGTGTCTGTCTCTCTCTCTCAAAAATAAATAAACATTAAAAATAATTAAAAATCAGGCACACCTGGGTGGCTCAGTTGGTTAAGCGGCCGACTTCGGCTCTGGTCATCATCTTGTGGTTTGTGAGTTCGAGCCCCGCATCGGGCTCTGTGCTGACAGCTCAGAGCCTGGAGTCTGCTTCCGATTCTGTGTCTCTCTCTCTCCGCCCCTCCCTGACTCACACTCTGTGCCTCTCGAAAATAAATACATGTTAAAAAAAAAATCTAAAAATCAGCAGCAGGGATAGTGAGACGTCTTCCTGTTCTTCACCGCTTGTCCGCTAACCTTCCTTCACCCGGGGAGAAAGCAAGAGGTTTTCTCTGGGGAAGTTAACCTGGAAGTCTCGCTTGGAGAACCCAGGTACAGCAGAGCATAGAAGGAGAATGCCAGGCTGCGAATAAGGCCAATCAAGTAAGGAATTCATCGTGGGAGCTCCCGGGCTCCCAGAATACTGGCTGCTAATCTCACATTCCCCCAGTATGGAAGAAAATGGAAGATTTACCTCTGTAGACAGAAACTCACCAGCCTGGGATAGTCACAGATATTGGTATGTGGGTTTTTGCTGTGAAATGACTCGGTCCCCATCTCATTACTCTGTGGCAAAGCCTACTGATGAATAAGCAAGGCCCAACCAATGCTCTCTCTCTCTCTCTCTTTCTCTCTCTCTCTCTCTCTCTCTCTCACATACACACACACACACACACACACCCCTTTTCAGAACCTCTCTAAATCCACTTTCTCTCTCTCTCTGTTTTAAAGAAATATTTTTATTATGCATGGAGTATGATGTTTATTGTAGATAATCTGGGAAATATATAAAAACATAAAGAAGAAAATACAACTCATATTGCAAGCATCCAGAAATAATCACAGTTTATGTATGTAACCCATGTAGGTGGGCTTTTTCTATGTATGTATATATCGTAACTAGTATTGTTTTAAACGGAGTTCCGTTTTTATAGTCTTCTATCATACCTTTTTGACATAGCAAGAAATCATTAACATTTTTCCTTGTTGATAAATAAGTCCCTTATAGCTGAATAGTATTCCTCAGATGAGTGTAACAGTAATTCATTCTGTTAATCCCTTAATGTTTAACACCTGTATTTTGTCCATTTTTCACTATAATAAACAACAGTGGGTTCTACAGGGATCTTTGTAAACTTGACTGCTCATCCCGTTAAGATTATTAGAAGTAGAATTACTGGCTCAAAAGGTATGCTTTTTTTTTTCAGAGCCTCAACGCACACAGCTGAACTGTTCCCATGAAAAAAAATTCGCCAATTTATATTCTTACCAGCAATGTATGAGAGTATCCTTTCCTCATTCTTGCCAACATTTAGAATTGCAGCTCAAAAAAAAGAAACAAAACAAAAACAAAAACAAAAACAAAACAAAAAACCCAGATGAATAAAAGACAATTTGGTGGTAAAAATGACATCTTGTTATTTTAATGTATATTTGATTGCCAGTGAAACGCTTCTAAATTTTGCTAGGTAACTAAATTTCACAAATTGATTTTCCATGACATTTATCCATTTTTACTGAAATAGTTATCTTTTCTTATTGATCTGTTCATGCTCTTTAGAAACATAAATGCTGATCATTATTCTGTCATATGTAGCAAATATTTTCTCTGGTTTGGAATTTTCCTGTAGCTTTGCTTATGGTTCTAATCTGATTTTTAGTGCTCTGTTTTTGAATAGAAACCGAGAACTAAGGATCACCTGTCCTGTTGAAGAAGGATGCAATGTTAAAACAAATACCAAAATGAGAAAGCAGAAGAAAGAAAGAAAGAGAAAACTGGGACGAAATGAAGAAAATCAAGGAGAGAAAGAAAATGTCAGAAAATTGTGGTAATAGCCTCAGAGAGACAAGACAGTGCTTTCATGAAAAAAGAGGTGCTTTTTTAAAAAAAAAGACACAGAGCATAAGAGAGAGAAGGCCAGAACATCAAAATGGAAGAGAAAGAAAAATAAGAACAGTATACAATTTAATTAATAGGAGTCCCAAAATAAAAAGAATGGAGGACAAAAGGGAATGGATTATCAAATAAAAAAGTACAACAAATAAACAAATACCCAGATTACATGAGATTAAAATGTGTGCCGAGATCCCAGACATAAAAGCACACGAGAAAATACTGCTCGTGTTTTTTACGCTAGTGAGATAGGAAACAGTAGAAGAGGGAAGTGAGCAGAGGTGAGGACATTTGTGTACATTTCTCAAGATCACTGGAATCCTGGTATGCTAAATAGTATCTAGAAATTACTGTAAGCCAAAGCTTTTATAATATAATTCCTAAGATTTAGCAAACATTTTTCAAGCACAAAAAACAGCAAACAACAATGATAACTGCCTTGAGAAACATTTTATCACTATTTTCCAATAAAGCTATTTTTTTACACCTGTGGCATAGCAGATTGATAATGAGTTTATTTAATAAGGTCTTGTCAACCATGTTCTTTTCCTCAGAAAAATCCAAACCCAGAATCACTGAAGCTTATTAACTCATCTAATCACTGTGAATCACCTCATGATAGAAAAACTCTTATTTGAAAGAAAGTTGACTCAATCGTAACTTTTTTTCTAGAGCAAGAAGTAGAAAATTCACCTTACGTGTCTAATGACACCTTACATCATCATCATCATCATCATAATCTAATCATCAATAATACTTAGGTAATACTCCAGCTCGGGAGCACGGCAGAGGGAGAGAGAGAGAGAGAGAGAGAGAGAGAGAGAGAGAGAGAATCTTAAGTAGGCTCCATACTCAGGATGGAGCCTGTCACAGGGCTCAATCCCATGACCCCGGAATCATGACCTGAGCTGAAATCAAGAGTCAAATGTTCAACTGACTGAGCTACTCAGGCACCCCTCTATTTCCTTGAATTTAAAGTATTAAATGTAATCATCACTGTTATCTTTTACCTTTTGAATATAGCAATAGATTATTAAAAATTACTGGTGTGCATACCGGGCTTTTATCAGTGAAGATCAATACAGGGAGGCTTTTTTTCCTCTTAGCCTTTTCAGCCAGACCATAATTACACTTGTCACTTGACTCTCCAGATGGAAATAATCATAAACCAATATCCTCAAATAACGTTAAAGAATAGCTCACGACACCAAAGACGTTTTACCGGACTACCAGACCCTGCTAATCATTCTTCCATTCATTGTACATTTGAGGCCTGGTTATTTCAGATACAGTGTTATCTCAATTATTCTTTGCTTTGTCCCCCACAGAGTCAGGTCCTATAGTACTTTGAAAGAAGGGCAAAGAACACAGAACAGTGTCAGAAGAATGGGGGTTGGTAGACAGAAGAGAAAAAAAAAAAAATCCCAGCAATTTTTATCTGAGTCGTCTCTTCTGAATCACTCCCACCTCCCCGGAAGAGGCTCTGAGAGTACCTAGCTCCAGCATCCAAAGATTGTTTATAGCCAGGCAGTTCTCAAATGAGGCTGTGTTGGAATCCTGTCACCCAAACTCTTAATCACAGGTACCTGCGGTTAAATTTTGGAGCTCATCAATCTGGGAGATGTTATGGGTCTATGTTTACTAATTGCCAAATCGGTTTTGAAGGCCAGCAGCCTTACTGCCTGAACACACTGCATTCTGCATTCAAATGGGCCCCGTTCACCCCCACCCACCCACCCGGACCAATACGTTCTCCCCGCTACACCCTCCTGCCACCTCCTGATGACTTCTGTCTTCTGCTCCTGTTCCCCATCTGGCCTGGCAAAGTGAGCATAGTCTCTAAGGCATCCTTAGCATTTTTTTTTTACAGAAGCGAATCCCTAGCACAACTAGAGAGAAAGGAATACGTCTACTTTTTCCCCAAGATATTTGGGTTGGGAAAGAGGGAAAACAAAGCTCTGTTATTGTATGCTTAAAAGATGTGAGCCCTGCGCTTGAAACTTTGCGTTTGTACTATTATTTCATCAAAGCAACAATACTGCGTAGCATTCCGTGCTAACTCAGGAACCTGAGACTAAGGGAGGCTGAGTCATGGCCCCAAGTCACAAGCTAGTCAGTGGAATAACAAGAAGGAATCTGTTAATCCCGGCCGCCTGGCTGGAAGGTTGGCCCACAAAGTCCCAGACTCTGAGCATTAACAAATATGTGGCTGATGGGAGCCATGAGGACGAATTGCAAGGCTGTTATTATGCACCACGCGCAGCAAATGAGGTAATGCATTTGAAAGGCCTGTGTTACTATCAAGTGCTATACAAATGTTATTACCATTATTATGGTTATATTTATTACCTCTTGGCTGGCTGGCGGGGGGACTACGCACATCAGAGAATAGCCAAATGTTCAGAATCATCAGTCTCCAGTGAAGCAAGATTGAGATTGTGACAAACCTCCTTCTCATCAGAACAGAGACATGCCCCCAAGGCACAGTACAGTTTCTTGAAGATAAGTCTGAGCTTCATGTAAACCAGAATACTATTCTTTTTTTTTTTTTTTTTTTTTGCTGATTGTCCCCCCTCTCTCCCACTTAGCGGTAGAAAGGTCCACTGAATTTGATTCATAGTCCAGGCTAACAAGTCAGCTTAAGGGCTGTGTAACAAATGCCATCAAAGAATATGACTGTTTATGGTAAAATGTTATTGTAAAAAGTTAATACTTCTAATACCTAACCAGGACTTAAACATCATTAACAAAAGTGAAAACATTTAAATTGATCTATGTTTGAATAAACCAGTGTGGTGCTTATATACCATGAAATGTATGCATATAGTTATGGAGAATTATCCAGAATTTGTTGACATGTGGAGGGGGGAAGCCAGCTGCAAAATTAGAAGTATAGGATGATTCTATTCATATATTTTAAATAATCCCCTCAAAAAATACATAGACTATATATGTATGTACAAACAAATGTATGTCTATGTACTTGTAATAAGAACAGTGGCTGAAAAGATATGCAGCTTAATCTTAGCTGTGGTTATTTTAGGGAGAGTAGGAATGCAAGCTGGAGGGAGGAAGACTTTCACAGCTTGTATATTTCTGTATTGTTCAAATTGTGTGCAAGACGAAAAATGTATGTATTATTTGTGTAATTAAAAAAATAGCAGCAAATTTTAAAATTGTAAGCTCATCAGTTACAAAGAAACCTAATTAAAACGCATACTATATTTCACTGTTCATATTGGTCAAGATTTTTTTAAACAAAAAGGAATACATTATGAGAGATATAATATTTTTTTAAAAATTCAAAACTATAGATTTCTATAATTAAAGGGTCCACCAAGTAGCAGAAAAATGAATTAATAGAGAGATGGATAGATAGATAGATAGATAGATGATAGATAGATAGATAGATCCCTTCAAGGCAGATTGTCATGAAATTTCAAAATACCATCAATAAAGAGAAGATTCTAAAAAAAACTTTCAGAGAAAGGAATAAATGTGACATATGTAAATTCTGGAATTAGAATGCCATCGGGTTACTTAAAAGCAAAAATAGAAGCTAGAAGGCAGTGGAGCAATATCTTCAAAGTTATGGAGGATTTTCAACATACAATGCTATACCCAGCCAAACTATCAATCATGAAGGTGATGAAAAATTAAAGACATTTTCATGTGCACCATGGCTCAAAATTCTACCTTTCATGCACTTTTTCTCAGAATGCTGCTGGATGATATGCTTCATGTAAAAAAAGGAGTGAAAATAACTAAGAGTAAGGCATGAAAATCAAAAATAAATTATATAAATACATAAGTAAATAAAAATATAAATAAGTAAGTAAACAAGCAAGAGAACCCAATGGAGGCAAAGGAACCCCCAGGATGATTGCAATGATAAGTATCTGGACAACGGATGTGTACCCAGCCTATCAAGCAATCAGTGACACTAGAACAGAATAGTAAGACAGTCTGCAGGATGTTTTTTTAGGGAAAACAAACATAACTCACAGATTATTTGATGTATTTGGCAATGTTGGAAGTTACAGGCAAGTTTGAGATGAAACCATGACATGCCCATAGAAAACTGAGCAAATCACAAAACCAAAAATATCCAATTATTAAACATATAAAAATAAAATGTACATGCAAAACAGTTACATTTAATCACAGTGTACTCCTGTCTCAGCAGAGAATATTTTCAGAATCATAATCATTGCCATGCGGACTCTTGATTTAACCAAAAATTGTGATTTTATTCTCATGGGAGAATTGCAAGAGGAGAGATAGTGGGAGCTGTTGGAATAAGAGTGTTAAATCCTGAGCTGCCAGCAGACAGGGTCACCAATTTTGGCCAAAAAGCTGTTGAACCTAGAGTGAATATAGAAGCACATAATTTTGAAGCATGGAGGTAATCACATAAGGAGACAGTCACAGGTTGGAAAAGCCTCTCATCGGGAGTAAGGCTCTAGAGTCAGGAAGGATGGGCAGGCGTCTGCTGTCTTCTCCTAAAAGTTTTGCATTTAACCTTAACTTTGTATGTATATGTTGGTATTCGGTAAAAATAAAAGTTAGTTTAGAGCAACTGAAATCACAAACAAAAGTCCAATAATGGATTTCATATGTTTTCATGTAATAGAACATTAAACCATCTTTAACATGATTTACACATTTAAATAACTTTTAATGATAGAAAATACTCATGAGATGTGATAATTTAAAAAAAAAATCAGAATACAAAAGTACATTTGGCATATGGCCCCACACTAAAACAAACAAACAAAAAAGGCTGGAAAGGAATACATATAAGCAGGGATTAGCTCTCAGGGTGGGATTATAAGCAGTTATTATTTTATTTTCTACACTCTCTTATATTTCCAAGTGCTTACACAACAAGCATGTGTCACTTTCATGAAAATTAAGAGTTGCTGGGTTTTTTTTAAGCACATGGTGGCTCTTCATCAAGAAAATGCCTATTCTTCTATAACTCTGCCAAGGACCAAGCTGAAGAAGTTAGTTCAAAATGTAGGAGGGGAGATTCCAATTAGACATAAGGAAATAATAAGTGTCACCAAATTCTGGAACTAGCTGGCCGGGGAGGTCAGAAAAAAATATTTTAAAGCAAGATAGACAATGATCTCAGAATATTAGTGCTAGAAGGAAACACCAAGATGACCAAGCTAATTGCCTGTAGATGAGGACATGGTGTGTCATAGAGTTTATGTGACCGGCCTGTGGTCACAAAGTTGTCAGGAGGCTGAGGCACGGGTGGGATACCAGCCTGTGGACACAGTGCCACGTGCTTTCCACTCTGACTGCTTGCCTGTCCTCCATGAAGTGACTTCAATATAATTTAAATGTCTGGAACCGGACTCAGTAAATCTCAGTTCTTGGTTGGTTTCTACCCTCGCTCTTTTATCCTTTCTTTCCTGGCCTCTCCATAGAATGTTACAGTATAAAGACATAGGCCATCATCCAAGAGAGTGTCTTTTTGACTTCCTGTGCAGCTGTGTCTTACAGAAGTTGTCTTCTCCTTGGGTGACATCTTCCTCAAGCAACCACTGGCTTCTGCAAGCAGGAGGTGCCCGGTACATGTTGTGGACCAGCATTCTCTCTCTGTATACACATCCCACAAACTTTTAAAACTCAAACTTGGTGAAACAGGTTTTCATTTTGTTTTGCCTTATTCTGTTTGACTAACTGGATTTAAGCAGAAGTTTCTCCCTAGGTCCTCTCTACCTAATTCGTTATTCTGGTGGAACGCCATCCGGTTTTCAGCTTTGTAAGACCTGCTCAGGTTTGGGAAAGGACATTAAACCAGCTCATCGGTCACATGACATTTAGTCCAACCGGTGGCTGAGAGAATTTATGAACGAAGGGCTGAATTAGTGAATTTCCTTGCTCTTACTCCATTCGTTTGGTCTCAGGGAGCCCTGACCACAGACTTGGACTGGTATGGAGGCGGTAAATGTAAGAGGCTCCTTGAAAGGGGCAGGGTGATGTCACTGTTAAAAGTCAAATGGATTGGCTTCTGAAGGTCCACCCCAAGGATCACACTGCCCTTCCTTCTCGTCCCTTCCTTAGTCCTTTGGATTCATTAGCAAACAGCGATTTATTTCGTGTCTGCAGTGCCGGACAGGACAAAAGCCTGAGGCAATAACGAAGCACATAGATTGTGTATACAGGAGGATAATACCCTTGTTCTCAGGGTGCTCACATTTCTTTACAGTCCACTTCAGAACCCTATCCCTACACATAGTGGGTGCACAACAATGGCAGCTAGTGGGATGCATGTATATATACATGTGTATTTAATTTTATATGCATATATATGTGAATGTACATATGTTCATATATACAAGTGTCATATATGCAAATGTTCTGTCAGAACACAGGCAATCGATTGGACCAGTGTAAGAATGACATCAACCAGGCATGTCAGAATGAGGGCACAACCGTCGGAGAGCCGAGGGGGCAGCTGACAAAGTCTACGACTAGAGAGGGTGGAAGTCGTGGTGGGAAAGAGAGCGGGGCGGGGGCTAGCGTGCTCTTATAAAATTCGGACAGGGCAGAAGGTGACTTGATGAGGCATATTTTTTTTTTCAAGAAGGTACCAAGAACTAAAACAGGGCAGTGTTTCTTTATTCTATAAGTCAGTGTCTCTTCTTTTTTTTTTTTTTTTAACTTATTTATTTAAATGTAAGTTAGTTAACATACAGTGTAGTATTGGTTTCAGGAATGGAACCCTGTGATTCGTCACTTACGTATGACACCCAGTGCTCATCCCAATGAGTGCCCTCCTCAATGTCCGTCACCCACATAGCCCATCCCCCCCACCCACCTCCCCTCCAGCCACTCTTTGCTCGTTCTCTGTATTTAAGAGTCTCTTGTGGTTTGCCTCCCTCACTGTGTTTGTCGTATTTTTCCTTCCTTTCCCCTATGTTCATCTGTTTTGTTTCTTAAATTCCACAGATGGGTGAAGTCACATGGTATTCGCCTTTCTCTGACTTATTTCGCTTAGCAGAATACACTGTAGTTCCATCCACATTGTTGCAAATGGCAAGATTTTGTTCTTTTTTTTTTTCTCAAAGAAACACAGACACTGATCTTAAGTCAGTGGGAAGGTTTAGACTTTTTAATAAGATTTTTTTTTTAATGTTTGTCTGTCTTTGAGAGAGAGACAGAGAGACAGAGAGAGACAGAGAGAGAGGAAGACAGAGAATCCGAAGTGCTAACAGTGCCGAGCTGCACAGGGGGTTCAAACTCATGAATCATGAGATCACGACCTGAGCCTAAGTCGGATGCTTAACCAACTGAGACACCCAGACGCCCCATCATTTTTTTGACTGCCAAATAATATTCCAATGTCTCTTATTTTCTTAACTTCTGTAATAATAAGAGTAGTTCTGATATGACAGACATCTTACATAGAACACAATACAGGTGAATAAAATATCATATTTTGATCTTTGAAGCAGAGCTGATAACTGATGTAAGACAGAATGTGGAAAAGGGGAGCTGTTTCTGAGTTGCACATGGGCGAACAAAGAGTTCGTAATACTTCTGACCAAAAACTCTTATGTATTTTCATTTGCCATCAGATCATTGAAGAGTTTCCGAGAGTACAGAGCTGAGGTCACTGTGGCTATACTAAATTTCCTAGGAGGACATCGGCTGGACCCTGGTAGTTTTTGTGTGTCATATGATCTTTCATCTACACATTTATTTCTGGCATGAGTCAAAAGTCACTGGTCATTTAGTTAAAAATAAAAGGGTCTCATTGGTGCTGACTCTTCACTCTGGTGAGGATTAATTTTTTTCTGTGGTGGAGGGGGTGGGAGGGCATTGACTGGATGGATGGCAAGAGGAGGTCCACACAAATGGCAGCTTTAGCGTCCCAGCTCCTTTCTCATACAAGGCTAGGGAGTGAGAATTAAGATATTAAAATAACACAGAGTTCACGAAGGGCATAGGGAGTTCCTGGAGGTCCTTCGAGTTGACAAGCCTTCTTTCCCAGGTACAATCAACCTAAGAATCTGTCATTGATATGCCTTGGAGACTGACATCACAGGGCAAATACAGTTAAACCTTGGATTGTGAGTAACCTGTTCTGTAAGGGTTCTGCAAGATGAGCGAACATTTCTAATAAATTTTAACTTGATAAACTAGCAATGTCTTGTAATACGAGTAGTATGTGATGCCGAACGTCACCTGATCACAACTGAGCCAATGGTTCTTCTCTCTTTCTGTCTCTCTATTGCTGTGGGATTGTGGGTGATTGTCTCCCATGTTTGGATGCTCCGTCTCAGGCCGTGGTGTTTGGCAGAAATCAGTGGTTTTCCAGAACGTTGGAAGGTGCCCACAACTGGTACTAGTGTATTTTTTGTCACTTCAAAGCACCTATGGACAGTCCTTTGCTTTTTCATACAACAGTGAGCTCAGGTATGCTTTGCTTCAATCTAAGTCAGGCTGCCTGCAGATATAGACCCTTTCCTCTGCTGCCTTATTGCCAATTACATTAAATACAGAATATGACAAGAGTTTATTAATACTGTACCATAGCCAACATCCGTGCGAGTGTATACAACGGTCTCCATGCAGAAAAGGGTTTCACTGAGCCAATAGATACCAGTGATTCCATTAGTGAGTGTCATCCTACACGATAACCCTCCTCTCTTGTCTCCCTCACACCAGCCGTGGTTTCCAAAGGTAAGTGCAGGTTAATTTGTTTATTTTTCTTTATATTTTGTATTTTCTTTGTTATTTTGCATTATATACAGTACTGTAATATTTTTACATGAATATTTTTGAGTTGTGGAACGAATCTTCTGAGTTTCCGTTATTTCTTACGGGGGAATTCACTTTTATATCCAAGTGCTTTGGATTACAAGCATGTTTCTGGAATGAATTATGCTCGCAAACAAGCTTTTACTGTACTACCAGCTGCTAGAGTTTATTTTTGAATTGTAGTTTTTAAATTTTTTTTAACATTTATTTATTTTTGTGAAAGAAAGAGAGAAAGCCTGGGTGCAAGCGGGAGAGGGCCAGAAAGAGGGAGACAGAGGATCAGAAGCCTTCATCGTGGGGCTCAAACTACGAACTGTCAGATTGTGACCTGAGCCAAAATCAAGGGTCGGTCACTTAACCGACTGAGGCACTGAGGCGCCCCACTGCTAGATTTTAATGAGTAAGGTGAGCACGTAGAGCTGCTAGAAGTATGGCTGGCAAACAGAAGGTCCCCAATTAATGAAACTCTGCTAACGTAATAAAATTAAGTAGAGAACAATAATAATATTAATAATAAATACTAGGGGCGCCTGGGTGGCTCAGTCGGTTAAGCATCCGACTTCGGCTCAGGTCACGATCTCACGGTTCGTGAGTTCGAGCCCCGCATCGGGCTCTGTGCTGACAGCTCAGAGCCTGGAGCCTGTTTCGGATTCTGTGTCTCCCTCTCTCTGACCCTCCCCCGTTCATGCTCTGTCTCTCTCTGTCTCAAAAATAAATAAACGTTAAAAAAGAAAAATAAAAAAAATAAATACTAGTACTAAGAGTAGAAGTAGAAGTAATAAGGCTGGCATTATGTAATGCCTCATATATTACGTATTTGCTGAGTTGCTTGGTGTTCAATGTCGTAATTAGGCAGCAAACCTATCTGTTTAAAATAACTCAGGTGGTCTCTTGATGGGATTAATTTGTTATCTGACTTCTTCAAATGGGCCCTTTGAAGAAAAGAGGATTCATTGACTCCTGTTTCCTTCCTACCAGCTGTGAGATTAGGAACCATAAGTAACTTCCACGTAGACAGCGGTGAGTCAAAGACGTCCTCTTGGAGCACTCGCCCCATGACATGCACAGCCAGCCCCCAGGAAGCTCTGCCCATCTGATAGCCAGGCCTCTCTACAGGACAACCTTCTTCCCCAGGGCTTCCTGCTACACCCTTGCCCTCTGCCCTCCTGCCTTCCAGGACACAGCATCCCACAATCCAAGACTGTTCCTGGGCTCATCAGTGTCCCCCCGGAGGGTGGGGACTGTACTGTCTGCTCTGAACAAGCACACTGTACTGGGCTAGCTGCTGCCTACCAGAGGTCCCCCTCAGCTTCCTTCCTAGGCTGAGATCTGTGCAGCCCCTCTCCCTCCACAGGATTTCCTGGCTCTGCTCTCCCTGCCGTGGCCTCCTCTGCCCTGTAGCTGCTTTGCACCCACTGCCTTCCACCCAACTGCAGGGACCCAGTGCCCCTGACCCACCCATGCCCCACAGGGATAATAGAACGCCATGGAAAAGACACAGGCTTGGAACCTGGGAGGCCTCGGTCGGAGCCCTGACTCTGCCCCCTTCAAAGTTGGGTGACCTTATGCAAATCTCTTATGTGCGATACTGGATGGTTCTAAGGATGAAACGATAATGCCAGTAAAGAGCCTAACATTTAGCACAGAATAGGTTAGTTTCCTTTCTGCCCTCACATAATCACAATCTCACTTTGGTCTCAAAGGCTTCACCAACACGGTTGCTTTTACCTCTTTGGTTCCATCTATAAACTCCTAACAACTTCCTGGTGCCATTTTGTTTTCTGAACGAACTGTACGGTTTGGGTTGTATATGTAATTTATATGTTTTTCCTGCCATTGTGTTTTATTTCCCTGTCATAGGGTTTAACTTATGAGTTCCAGAAGCAATTGTGTTTACTTGTTCACTATATCAAATGGTTTACTTATTCTGTTTTTGCCCTATGCAAAATACGATGGGAGATAAAAGATGAATAAAATCTAAATGAGCCCTGTCTTCAATGAGCTGTTAGTTCAGGAATGAATGTATAGACCAACATGTAGATATTTAATGGCTTTCCAAGGATAAGTCCTGCCTGAGTGCTCCAGGGAGTCAGGGGAAGGCAACATCATTTGCTTCAGGGGCAAGATAACAGATGAATGTGCCTGGAAAGTTATGTGGGCAGGAGTATCATGTCTGCAGCTGGAGGTTTTGGTTTTTTTTTTTAAGTCATGAGACTAGTTCAGCATGAGACTAATTCCACACGAGACATGTTGTGAGAGGACCAGTGATCCTCTATGGCCAGGATATAGGATGGCAGACAAGAGTGGTAGGAAGTGGGTCTGGAAAGATGGGTTGAGGACAGGGGCCATGGATGCCAACAGGAGCAGAATGAGCTATTACCCGTAGGTGAGTGGAGGGGTTATAAGACGGTGTGAGATTTTTCTTTATGACAATCAACTTGCTTTTAGCAGACAAGTAAGACTGGAAAGGAAAGCTCTAGGCGGGGTGGAAACTATTTGGGATGCAGTGGACCCTTGAACAACACCGGGGTTAGAGGTGCTGACACCCCACAGTCGAAAATCCATGTGTAACTTTTGACTCCCCCAAAACTTAACTACTAATAGTTTACTGTTGACCTGAAGTCTTCTTGATAACTGAAACAGTTGATTAACACATATTTTGTATGTTATGTGTATTCTTCTTTTGAAGTTTTTATTTATTTTTGAGGGAGAGAGAGAGAGAGAGATTTTGAGAGAGTGTGAGCGGGGGGAGGGGCAGACAGAGAGGGAGAGAGAGAGAATCCCAATCAGTCTCCACACTGTCAGCACAGAGCCAGACGTGGGGCTCGAACTCATGAAATCGCGAGATCATGACCTGAGCCAAAACCAAGAGTCAGATGCTTAACTGACTGAGCCATCCAGGTGCCCTGTGTATTATGTGTATCTATACTGTGTTCTTACAATAAAGCAAGCTACAGAAAAGAAAATGGTAGTAAGAATTCATAAAGAAGAGAAAATATGTTTGTAGTATTGTAACGTATCGAAAAAATCTGTGCGCAGGTGGAGATGCACAGTTCAAACCCATGTTGTTCAAAGGTCAGCCGTACTGTGGAAATAGTCTCTCATTCGGGCAATGGGAGCCGAACCAGGGTACCAGCAATGACGTGGAAAGGAAGCAAAAGGGTGGATGATTTCAGACATTGCTGAGGATGGACCAACAAAATTTGACAACTGACTTGTTCGGTACAATGTGTGTTTGTATCATCTGTGCAAGGTGTCCATGAACTTTCAGCTCAAGTCCCTTCCCTATCCCATTATTACTGGGGCACTCCATGCAAACCGTCTCCTTCTCTCTCCACGCGTGTAATTACGCGCGACAGAAACTCGATGTGACACGGTGAGCCCACAGCATACAGGCTATTCCTCTGCCTCTAGCACGACCTCACACTTCTCTGAATTTGACTATGATAGTTTGGAACTCCCCGCAGAGGAATCACGTTAAACACCCTGAACCCTGGCATTGTTCCCTGGAGTCAGGAGCCTGGAGCCTAATGAGGGCTGTCAGAGGAGAGGGACTGAACTTACGGGCACGCTTTCTGTCCTTTCTGCAGCTGCTGGTGTGTGTGTGTGTGTGTGTGTGTGTGTGTGTGTGTGTGAATGACCCTCCCCAAAGAAAGCCACTTTTCTCAGGCACAGAGGAGCGCCTGTACTCCAGTCTGGCACACTCAAGAACTGGTTCCTCGATGGCTCCCAGTGGAAAGCAGACTCTTCTCACTGCCTCGGAGCTCCATCCCCGAGGCACAGACCCTTTGTGGGTTCACACTGGAAAGGAGGCACAGAAAATGGGGCAACAAGAACAGAAAAAGAGAGAAGAAAAGGAGGGAGATAGAGGCTTGGGGGGCCCAGGAGGAGGGATGGAAGAAGAGAGAGGGAAGGGGAGAAAAGCAGAGGAGGAAAAGGTAGAAAATATCTGCATGACCAGCAGAGGAGCCAATCATGTTTGGAGTAGAGACAAGGTGCTTAGGAAGGGGAGAGCCTGAGACCTTAGCGATGGCGCGGGGGCCATTTCCCATCACCTCTGCTCACTGGATGGTGTGCCTTTGCCTTCTTTTGCATTTCTCCTTTGTAACTGTTCTATTCTCTCCTTGTTTCTCCTTGTTTTCTTCGCCCTCTTCTCTTCTTTCTCGTTAGTCATGATTTAGTCCTGTGAATTCCAGGCCTTTTCTGCTTGATCTATGACTTGAGATTGGAAATAAAATTATTTCTGAACAATGAACCAATGAATGTGTCCAAAGAGCATGTCCATCAGCCTAAGACACACACACACACACACACACACACACACACACACACACACTGCTCTTCTCCAGCGCTGACTTTATTTGGTACACTTGTCCCGAGCCATGCAGCTGGGAGGTAACCGCTGTCAACAGAGCTGTCTCGACCTTACCAAGCACACTCTCGCCTGCCTCTGACCCCCATAGAACCCTGGGTAATGCTTCCCTCCTGCCCCCACCGACACATTCCAGTATGGTCTCTCTATCACTTCTAGACCCACTTCTTCTGGTACAGTGACCATTCCTCACAATCTCTCAGGAAAAACATAATTCTTTTGCCATCATTACAGGTCAGGCTTAAGAGGTTACAGGCTTACGTTGGTGAACTGGGGGAATGAAGAGTAGGCCTCAGGCAGAGTAATTTCACCCATTTCCATGCTCACTGTGAAGTCTGTGTTTGCCCCACGTACAAAGGACTCCTGGCAGGTGTTAGTGGAAGTGAGGAGATAGGGACGGTGATGTCAGGGAGAAATGTGCTTTACTCATGGAGACGTCAATCGATACATGCCTTTACAGCTCATTTGTCAAATAAACATCCATTGAGTACCTGCCATGTCCCAGCGTCTGTGCCACGCCTGTTGAATATAAAAAGAAATTGATATAGACCCCGCCCTCAAGAAATGTACAGCCAGGATAGGCAGAGGTGGACACAAAAAACTAAAACACAATATAGGGGAGAGTGACAAACTGTGAAGGCTAGAAATACTGGAGCTGGATCTTGAAGAAAGAGTGGCTGCTCCCCTTGGTATGAAGAAGGGGACTCCAGGCAGATACAATGTACAGGTGCAATGTACCGGGGCGTAAAAGAGCCTGGGATATCTACAGATGAAGGGTATAGTCACTGCGGTTCTGTCACAAGTGTGTGTGGTGGGGGAAGAGACAAGAGCAGAGGATAGAAATATAGTTAGAGGTCAAGTTATGAAAGGCGCCGTGTGACGAATTCTCCTGGGACGTACTGAAGACAAATGACTGGGCGTTACCGAAGAGTTAGGAAATCTTAGGTTGTCACATAGGCAAATCTCAAGTCTGGAAATCATGACGAAAGGAAGACTGTTTCTTTACCCCAACACTCCTGACACCAAATGTGGGAGAGATTTTTTTTCCCCCACATCAACCAATTTTCCGACCCTCCAGACACAGACAAGGTGTCTTATAATTGAATTCAACTCTGGTACTAACTACCCACATTAGTGACAAGCTCCACGGACACTCGGGTCCGTAAGACTGCCCTCCCTTCAGACACCAGTCACAAGTAATGGGTCTCCAGGCTACTTGTACTTCTGTCCAACTTGGCTACAAAGTCAAGGGCTCCCACACACTCCCCACCCCCTTTAGATAATTTGCTAGAGTCGTTCACAAACTCAGGGAAACATTTGCCTTTGTTTACCAGTTTGTAAAGGATATTATAAAGGATATAGATGAACATCCAGTTGAAAAGGTATATAGGGTGAAATCCAGAAGGGTCTCACATGCAAGAAATCCTGTCCCCATGAAGTTGGGGTGTGCCACACCCCCAGCACATGAAAGTGTTCACCAACCTGGAAGCTCCGAACCCTGTACTTTAGGGATTTTTATGGCGGCTTCATCATGTAGACATGACCGATGAACTTAATCACCTTCTCTTAATGGAGGATGGAAGGTGGAGCTGAAAGTTCCAAGCTTCTAATCATGTCTTGGTCTTTCTGGTAACCTATCCCCATCCTGAAGCTATCCACAAGCCCACCAAACCTCTCTTCGTTAGAACAAAAAACGCTCCCGTCATTCAGAAAATTTCAAGGGTTTTAGGAGTTCTGGGTCAGGAACTGGGGGCAGGGACCAAATGTATGTGTCTCATAATGTCACAACAGCAGTTAAAGCAACGGAAATGGAAACAGTAAGCTTAGAGCTAGAGTTGATAACTTGTTTCTGTAAAGGGCCAGATCACAAAAATGTTAGGCTTTGTGGGCCATTTAGTGTCTTTAATAAGTATTCATATCAGCCATCATGGCATGAAGACAATCAGAAACGACACATTACCCAATGAGCATGGCTGTGTGCCAATAAAACTTAATTTATAAAAGCAGACTTTCGGCTGGATTTGACCATAGTTTCCAGACCCCTGAGTTAGAGGAACATTTCAGAACAAGAATTATAAAGGCTTTTGGGTGTTCCCCTGTGTCTGAGAAGATGGCAGTACAGTGTTTAGAGCTCTTTCCCCAGCCTGGATGAGAGATCGTGCCGTTGTCCTGGTCCGGGGGAACTTTCTGTGTTCCTGGCTTCTTCAGGGGTGTCTGAATGAAGCCAGCCCCACTGTCGATGGGCTCAGACTTCTGAGACTTAGTGCTGTTGATGTATACCCTCCCAAGGTTGAGACCTGAGACACAAGTTAAGTAGCGACCCTCCCAAGGTTGGAACCTTGGAGACGCAAGTAGGTAATGATCCACCCAAGGTTGGAAGCTTGGAGATCCAAGTAGGTAGTGAACAGCACAAACCCCTCAGTCAGAAAGCCCCTGGTTTGGATCCGATGTGAATTCAGGGGAGTTACTCAACCTTTCCAATTTTCAGGTGCCTCATTTGTAAATTGAGAATTTTTTAGGACTTTCCTCAGATGATGTAAAGATTAAACAAGGGGATATTTGAAAAGCCTTTAACACAGAATCCAGCTTATATGAAGGGCTCCGTAAACACGAGTAACTGGCATTACTTTTCACTCGTTTCGGAGATCCCTGGCTCGTGGAGGTACGTGGGGTTCCACCGCTCTCAGAAACCACGAATAAACTCAGAGAGACACTGCTTATAGTTCATAGGGCCTGATATCCATCTCAGGAAGCCATCCGATTGTCTCAGTCTGGGGGCGAGGCACTTTCTATGCCTCCCCTCATTTAATATTCAACAAAGTCCTGGGGACAGAGGTGTTTTTTTCCCTCCATTTCTGCTTATGGGAAACCAAAGCTGAAGTATGCTGGAAAACCTGCTTCAGTGAGTCTTTATGGTTACCCTGGGGCCCCAACCCGGGTCCGCACAGAACAAGTTTACTCTTTGTTTCTATCTCCTCTTGTGGTTGTCATTATTTATGCACGGGGATTAGTACTGGTATGCCCCATTGGTACAAGGCACTCCCTAGAGTCTATAAAGATACTAGAAGGCAGTGAACCTTGTAAACATCTCTGTCTCTCATTGTATCCAGTGGCGCGCCTTGTGCATGGTAGATTCTTGTATTTTTATTGCATGAAAATACGTGTCTTAGACTCCTAAGTCTAAGACATTCCTCCTTAGCCTCTTCCTCCCTCCACAAGCAACGTCTCCCCTGCTGTGCGATCCCAAAGAGGTCCGTAGTAAGCTGAGGCACGATAGCTGTAGCCTCAGTGAGTCTACAGGTAGGGTGGAGGGGATCCCGTATGATGAGGGATCTGGGACGGGAGCCCACATCTCAACCTCTACCTCTGCATCTGCCCTGCTGGGGAATGGCACCCAAGTATTTGTTATTTGCTCCTACACTGCTATACTTTTTGGGAGAAAGGCTTCCTGTCATTGCCAGAAGTCCTTTCGCTCTAATTCTCTGGCCTGTCATGAAGTGGGTGAATGGCTATGATTGAGGCA
This sequence comes from Lynx canadensis, assembly GCF_007474595.2. Taxonomy (NCBI): domain Eukaryota; kingdom Metazoa; phylum Chordata; class Mammalia; order Carnivora; family Felidae; genus Lynx; species Lynx canadensis. The sequence goes on along the minus strand of NC_044319.2, from coordinate 58,481,662 downwards.
AAATAGTATTTGTAGCCACGAGTGTCTGATACGCCGTTCTCCTGAGGTCCCCCAGTTGGGTTTCTTGCGTGGGTCATCTGATAAAACTTAGATGAACTCTGAACATTTTCCCATGTTTATCCAGACCTCTGCACTGTTAAATCTTCTTTCGTTGTAACTTACCACGAAGAAAGAAATACATGACTGTATAAGGAAGGTATTTTAACTTAGAAAATAAAGTTCGGTTAAATGGCCATGGTTTCCCTGAGCTCAGCTTCTATTTTAAAACAAACTGCCTTTGGTTGAATAACAAGAAAATCACGCTCAGATTTAACTCACTCCCCCTTCCCCCACCTCCCTTTTGGTCACGTTGATTCAGCTACCACCCAAGTGGCGGGGCAGAGCGTGAAGGCCCACAAATGAATGTATCCAAATAATTCCGCTTGCGGTTTATCTGGGGCTGTAGTGAGGCCCCTTTATAGCAAAGGAGACCCACAGGGTATTTCCAGAGTGATTTAGAAGACAATGCCTTAAACTTGGTTTACACCTAGGGCCCCTTTTAGTTAGCAATTGAAGGTGCTCTGGGGTTTCCCCGGTACACAGGTAGGAAAGCCACAAAGCAGAAGAGGGCTGTGTAGGAGTGGTGAAGCAATGAGCTTCAGCGGGGACCCCCTGCGAGCAGATGAAGAGTCAATGATCGATTATGGAGCTCGGAGATATACTTCTGCACAGACAGACCACTGGGGAAAGTTGTCACAGCAGTTGACATCTTAACACGGACCAGCCAGGGTTTTCATTTCTGTTTGTGTTTTTAGTGGTGCAGGAGGATGGGTGGGGTTAGAGGGGCAGTCACCAGGGAGGGTGATGGATGGGTCTGAGAGCAAAGGTAAGCTATACATACACTGAGGTCGGCGAGGGGGTTGGGGGGTGGCGGGATCTTTAATTTTCTCAACATGCACACAATGCACAGAAATCCCATTTCACCACACTTCCTATTCTGCTGTTGTTTATTGACTCGGCTTTGGAGGCCCTTGGGTGGACTGGATCCTGATTTCTAGACCTCAAGGTACAGGAAAGAGAATGGCCACTCTTTCTCTCCTCTTTGTGGGCATAGATTCTCATAAATAAGTCTCAATTAACCACTATTCCTGTGACCTACAGGAAGCCCCTGCTGATCTGGCTCTGTTAATAGAGTGTGTGCCTGCGCTGAAAGTAATTAAATGGGCTGAGTGCAATTGTCAGAGCTCCAAGGGCCAAAACGCTATCTTTTTCCAGGGCAAGAGTAATAGCTCCTTTGTTGGGAACATAATGAAAGAGACAGGTGGGAAGAAATCCCATTGTCAGCAGCACAGATAACTTTGGTGTAGCTGGGATTTGTTATAAATGTATTTCAATGGCTTATTGTGTCAGGAAGAATGTTGCCTTATCTTCAGGACTATTCAGCTTAACAGAGGAAATAATCCCAGTGTGACGTTTATTTAGCCAGAAGTGGGTCCCTAATAGGAAGGATGGGAGTTCCGTGTGGACCACAGTGTTTCATTTACGCAATTTTCTTTGTTAGTTTTCTGGTCTTCCCTGAACAACCTGTACAGTTGGCTCGATGGGGCTGGGCACTGCTGGAAGTCGTTCTTGCAGAAACACAGACTTGAGGACTATCATCCAACACTGATCCCTTGCAGCCCTGAGACTTTTAAATGACATTTTACTAAAAATAAAGGGGACGTCCCCCACTTTCCAATTGAAATGCAATGGCAGGTAATGGGAAAATAATCCCCATGATAAAAGAAACTCTAGGTGTAATGAAGCTGGGAAGGCTTCTTTCCTCTCCACCGGCTCAGAGCTTTGACATGTGATGTGTGCTGTCACTCTGCAAGAGGCCAGGGCGTGCACGTGAGGACCTTTCCCAAACTTACTTGACCATGAGCCCTTTTTAAAGATGGAGGTGTTGGCAAGACTAGCGTCCCATGGGTTATACTTTGAGAAATGATGTCGGATACCAATCTATTTTTTCCCCTTCGGTCTTTGCATGTTTTTCTCAAGGCTGAGCTTTTACCTTGGCCACTTTTCTCTAAAAGTGAATTTTAGAACTATCCAGACATGGCCATATGGGTTACATTCCTACGTCTCCAAAAGATTCCACCCTCACTGTCGCCTAAATACTAAGGATGGTTCGTATCAATCACTCATTTTGTTTTCCTGTTTCTACCGTCCTTTCAGGTTATTAGATGGCAAACCTGACTTCATGAGATTCATGTCATCCTAGTGGGGCACTGGGGTCTCAATTGGTTCCTGTCATTGCCACCCCGAGAAGCCGAGAGGTCCTCTTTACCATGCTGCTGTGGTTTCAGTTAGGAAGATAAGACACATGGGGAACAACCCAGGAAACAATGGGTCCATCCTTCTTATTCTTTTCCATTAAAAAAAAAGTTTATTTATTCTGAGAGAGAGAGAGAGAGAGAGAGAGTAGGGGAGGGGCAGAGAGAGGGAGAGAGAGAGAATCCTAAGCAGGCTCCACACTGCCAGGGCAGAGCCTAACGTGGGGCTCTATCCCACGAAAAATGAGATCATGACCTGAGCTTAAATCTAGACGCAGGCACTTAACTGACTCAGCCACCCAGGGGCCCTAGTTTCCAATTTTTTTAAAAAAGTGTTTCTCCTGTCTTTATATCAGGCTAAGTGTCATACTTAATATACAAAACTGTGGTCTACATTTTAATTACTGCAGCTCTAGGAGAAATGTTCTCTTTAGCAATTTTGACTCCTTGAATTCTTTTCTGCTCACTACATCCACTTGGGTTACAATTACATAAAACGTAAAAGACAATGGTTTGCCCGATGAAATGAGTTCCTAGTGACGGTGTATCATAAACAACGACAACCTGGTTAGGAGAGTCTTGAAGAAGATTCCTGTCTTCCAAACATTCCTCAGTGCAGATGCTGTGGCACTTTCTTACTTGTGCATAAGGCTAATACTGCATGTTAATATATGTGCTGCCGAAGCGAGCACTAATACTGCATGTTAAATATCTTTGGGCATCTGAACATACTTATGGCTGCATAACAAACCACTCCAAACTTAGTGGCTTCAAATGACAAAAGTGTATTACTTCTCATGATTCTGGGGGTTGACTGGGCTCAGCAGGGCAGCTCTTTTGCCCTGTGTGGTGCTGGCTGGGCCACTCATGTCGCTGTACTTAGGCATGCATTTGGCTGGGGCTAGAACATCCGAGATGACTTATCCACGTGTCTTCAGTTGATGTTGGCCACAAACCGAGATGCTTCCATTCACCCTTTGATGGCTTACCTTCCTCCAGTAGTCTAGACTGACTTCCTAAAAGCATGAAGGATGGACTCAAAGAGAGCAAAATATTGAATTGCTTCCCCCATATTTTATTGGTCAAATGTCACGAGGTCAGCCCAGATTCAAATGGAGGAGAAATATTCCACCCCTTGATGTGAGGGGCAGTATAACCAGAGGAATCATTGATGGCCTCTTTGAAGACTCTACCGCAATGCCCAGCCATGGATACTTGTGATAACTCAGTGACTGGTTCATCAGAACAGTTCTCATCTACCTACCGCTCCAACTTTGCTAAATTCCAAGAAAACAAGTCCAGAGGTCAGATGTACGATTTTATTCTTTTAAGAGGTCCTATCCCGTGGGTGTTTTGAATGGGGTTGGAAATGCTTCTAGTTTCGTTTCTCCAAGAATGAGATGGAAGCGGTCGGACTTAGGGCTGGGTCCACAGTACACTATCCCCAAAGTTTTGTTCTCCCAGAGGAAGGTGTGGCAACAGGGCTTGGTGCCCAACATCACAACGCTTTGTAACGTCGCTGTTTGACAGGTTTCCTCACTCTCCAGGTGTTTGAAGCTCAGTAAGTCCCAACACGAAGCTCTTATTTGCACCTGTGGACAGACTCAGGCATCTCTTTAGCATCTCCCTGGAGCCTCAAGATGAACCCAAGGTTAGAGGCTGTGGCCGAAGATGTTGAAAACAGACTTCCTTCCGTCAGCACCTCCCTGGCACGGGTGCCACTGTGTTTAGACCGAGCATCGTCGATTTACGAGCGACATTTTGAGTAAAAAAAACATATTCCGGTATCAGCACTGCTCCCATCCCTTTTGTATATCAGACGTTCAGAGGTCAAGAACAGCTGTGATGCACCATGCTGGCCCATGGACTGAATAAGGAGAAAGAAAATCTCCGCCCATTATTGGAAAGGCGATTTCTAGTAGATACCAGGAAGTCTATTCCGGCTATGAAACTTCAACTGTGGGCCCGATGACAAAGGGCCATTTGGTCCATGTAGCAAAGCCTTAACAGTCTATGAAGTGATAGCTCCCTAAGTTGACATGGTCGATAGTCCGGCAGAAGTCAGAGGGAAGTGTTTGCTGACCCTCTCAAATCACGTTCTGCTCTCTGGGATGGTTTCTGCTTATGGTTAGTACACGTTTCCTTCCCACAACTTTCCTTCGTCTGTGAGAGACAAAGATATTCGCATTTATTTGCATTGAAGTTGCTTTCCCTTTTGAATCTATGTAACACCTGGGGCTTTATTAGCGAGCTCCTTGGGGGTGGCTTACGTGTGCCCGTGCGGCGGAAATGAGAGGCAGGTCACTGTGTGCACACTCAAAGCCTGGCCAAACCCAGACCGGGAAGAAAGGACAGGCTGGAGAGTCCGGGTGGCTTTTTCTTCCCAGGAGTTTTCTCTGAGGCAACCCTGCATTTCCAGCAATACTTTGGTGCTTGACCATAAAGGCAGACCCAGTGCTGAACGAATATAGTCAAAAAAGAAGAACATTCTGAGTACTCGGTTCACCGGATTCACAAAGCTTGCTTGCAAATGAAAGCTTGGCCTCTACTTATTTTATTTTATTTTATTTTATTTTATTTTATTTTATTTTTGGCCAATTTAGTCAAAATGGTTCCACTCACTTCCGCTTAACGATTTGGCTTGCAAGATGCCAGCCGTAAAGTTTGAATGGGTTTTCCAGTCCACCCCTTCTTGTCATGGTTGACGGCTGACAGAGCCTGCACGTGGCTTGATTTGGGTGACTCGTGTGTCGTTGGCGTTTTAGAATACCTACCATCACTACCTACTGGAGGACGCAGGACTCATTAGGGTCCAGTCACTCCATTCCGGATCAGATTCCTGCACGATCGGTGATGCCTCTGGGATCCTGAGCACTGTTCGTGGTCACGGCAAGCCCACGACGTTCACCAAGGAGTCTCTCCTCAGCTTCGGTCACCTCAGTCTAAGGGAGAGTCATGGCAGCCTTGCCTTTGGTGCTCAGCATAACAGGGGGTGGAACCTATCCCTTTCCAGGTCTCAGTGAGCCAGACAGGACTACCCAGGTAGTTCTGAGTTTTCCACATCAAATACGACCACTGTCCTCTCAGACTCTTCCCTCTGCCTCTTTTTGTTCAAACCTGTGTGACCAACTTCTCGAATTCCCTTTGTCTTAAATATTCGGACTGGGTTCTGTTTTCCTGGTAGGATCCCGGCAGAGACGGGTACCCTGGAAAGCACGCTACCTAGACTCCGTTCCTGCCCTGTGCTGGTCGCCTCTCTCCCCTGGAAATAGCTTTGCGCAGAATGGGCAGGTAGAGTCTGGATGGCGGCTGTCATCCAGCCCAGGAGCAACATGACCAATTAAGCCATCTGGAGCTTAGAGAGGCCGGCATTTATCTATCCTGAGTCCATTTTTCATCCTAGATTGGGTGATTCTTTCATTCATCCGTTCAGCATATTTTAGAGACTCCTCTGCCTGCAGAAAGCATTTCCAGACACCCAATTAGGGGAAAGCAGGATGTGGGCTATGAAAAGCACAGAAGCCTCCTTGGAGTCTCATGTCAAAATTTCCCACCCCAGCTGTGTGGAGAGGCATGCGGTCTGGAGATCAGAAGCTGGGGCTCTTCACTTCCCCTAGGCAGTTGGCTACAAGGGGTCAATTGCTCTGTTAGCGAGCCCGGGAGGTTGCTAAAACATGCACTCCGGCACAGCGTTGCGGGAAAAATAGCATTCCACATTTGTCTGCTACCGAAGGATTCTGCTCCGTTATCAACTCAGACATGGCCTCTCAAGTCAACCGGCTGTGATCTCTCCAGCCCTCGGTATAAGATGGGCAGATGGCAAGTCAGTTGTGCCGCACGACTCAACGATGTTCGAAATCCCGATTTCTGAAAGTGAAATAGATGGGGGAGAAATGCACACGTTTCCTCCCCCCCCCCCCCCCCGGAAGAAGGATTCTCTTCATTTGTGATCTAGCTGCTCCTTGCTAGTACTCCGGCGGCCGTCGTGAAGCCAGGACTGTGCCAGGAGCTTTGCACGTGTGGTTTCACACACACACACACGTGTGCCCTTACGACTCCACAAGGTCAACTTCTGCTGATGCCCAATTTACAGATGAGGGGTCTAAAGCAAGGTAATTTTCTATAACTTGACCCGGGACGTGTGCTTCTGCCCGGCAGAGCTCTGAGCCACACACCTAAGCCCATCAGATTCTCTAGCTTTCCTTGCGATGGTTTCCCACCGGGCTGCCTTTCGGCTAATTTTGAGTTTGCGTGTTAGCGTCCTGGGTTTCTGGGTCACTTACCCACACAGTAAGTGGAGATGCCAGAGCCCAAATGAACGAGGAAAGAGAAAATCGGTGCTTGAGAAAAAACTAACGGGCAACAGGACGATGCCGTGGGGTCCTCAGTGGCATGGGGGCCACCTGACTCCGCTGCTTTCTTTGAAGGGACAGTTATGAGTTTGCGCCCTGCCGGAGGGGAGCAGCGGGAGATAGGAGCGGCCTGTGTGGCATCTCAAAGGTCTCCTTTGTGGAGCTCCACAGGCGCGGCGGGCCTGTCCTGCCGGGAATCCGTGCAGCGACCAGTGGGGGCAGGGGACGGACTGGAGCTGAACGTGAACCCTGCTGCTTCCCAGGCCTGTGACGTTACATGCGCTACTAAAGTCTTTGAGCCTCTGTTTCCAGTCTGCAAATAAGGATACCAATAATTCTTCCACCAGAGACTTGTTGTGGGGATTGAGTGAGGTCGTGTTTGTGCGACGCTTGTACGGTTAGTCGAGTGTGAGTACTTCGACAGCCCCCGGTGTGGACAACGTGTGGGTCTCCCAAAACTGTTGATGAATCAACGGTGAGTGATGTGGCCGAGGCACGCTCGACCTCTGGACAGCGTGGCAGGATTTCGACTAACACCGGCCCCTCTGGAGAAGGTGTTCCCAAAGCTCTTCTTCTGCAAGCAGGACAGTCTTCGGGCCAAACACAATATCGGGAGCCTGGACGCACTCAGGGCGGCTTCTGACTTTGAACTCCAGAGTGACGTTCCTGGGGGCGTCTGGGTGGCTCAGGTGGTTGAGCACGTGACTCTTGATTTTGGCTCAGTGATCCCACAGGTTGTGAGATCGAGCCCCACGTTGGGCTCTGCGCTGACCCGAGGAGCCTGCTTGGGATTGTCCTTCATCCTCTCTCTCTCTCTGCCCCTCCCCTGCTCTTTCTCTCTCTCTGTCTTGTCGAATGAATAAGTAAACATGTTTCTAGGAACGTCCTGTCCATATATTCTTGAAATTTCATGGCCTGCATGCACGTGACACCTCAAGTTTCTCATTAACCCCGTGGAGAGAGGAGAACCGATTCTGGAGCAGAAGCTAGTGGCAGGGGTGGGGACAGCTGGGGCGACAACTCACTGTGCCCCCCCCCCCACTTTCCCATCCCTCCCCTCAGGACAGGCCCCGCCACCCCCCCCCCCAAGGTACCTCCTAGGCTCGCTCACGTCTACTGCGAACGGTCATCTTTATTTCCTTCTCTGACTTGCCATCTTTTTGCAACGTCAGGCTGTTTCCAGACCTTTCCCTGCTTCAATTTACCTCTTGCCTTGTTGCTATATAACGATAGATTAGAGTCAGCTCAAGAGAGCATTTGGGCGGGGGCGGGGGGCTGGTTGGCGCGGGAGAAGGAGCCTGAATGAGAAAAGATGTCTTGGTACAAGATCCATTTTTCCGTAACGTTTGGGGCTTCCGTAACGTTGGAGCTTCCATTTCAGGCTGGTAGTTTCAACTGTGCCTGTGAGGACAGCAATAAGGACATTAATGATGACATTGCATTGCTGAAGCCCTTTCACAAGACGGCGGAGGAGACCATTTATCACATTTATTTATTCCGTTGCGGCAGGTGATGTCGGGGCCTGGGTCAGGGCACACGCTCTGGGGCTTGGCCCTGGGTTCGAGGCCTCTGCCCCCTTGCCTTCACCCCTGCTGCTCCTCCTGCCCCAGGGCCCCCAGCCTGCATCAGGTGATGGTCCCTCCGAGACGAAGCGGCCATGACAGGCAGCTGGTCTGCAGCTGGGCAGTGGCCAGATGACATCACGCGGTTTCCCTTCACTGTTGCCCCAAAGTGAACCGGGTCAAGGGTATTGAGGCAAAAAGGCCGCGTGTGGCTCAACACCAGGCCGTGGCCCTTGAAGCAGAAAGTGTGACCCAAGAGCAGGTCAGTCAACCAAAGGGCTGAACCCTTACACACGCCAAGCCCAGGAGGGGCTCCCGCGTGAGCCTCAGTTTCCTCATCTGTAAAATGGACTCAGGCATAACTGGAAAAGGCATCGATTTCTTTTTTTTAAGTTTATTCATTTATTTGTCAGAGAGAGAGAGAGAGAGAGAGAGCGAGTGAGCAAGCAGGGAAGGGACAGAGAGAGAGAGAGGGATACAGAGAATCTCAAGCAGGATCTATGCTCTCAGCACAGAGCCCAGTGCGGGGCTCGAACTCACAAAACCGGGAGATGGTGACGTGAGGCGAAACCGGGAGTCCGACGCTTAAGCGACTGCACCACCCGGGTGCCCTGGCGTTAATTTTTCTGCCTACAGAGTGAATCTGCAAAGGGACTCAAAATTAAAGCAAACCTAGGCTCTGCGGTGCTTGGGTCTCAGAAGCTCCTCCCTCGTGAGTATTCTCTTAGCGCTAGTTTGGATTGGCCAAGGCGGATCCTCCCTGGTTACGCTCCCATCTCGGAACGCATAAGAAAGTCCTGGCTTTTTTACTCACAGAGAGACAGGGTCCTAGGAATGGTATACGAGTAGCAATGAGGCAATCACTAGCACATGGCTGGGACGGGGTGCAGGCACAGGGGTGTGGATCGTCCATGAAACAGCAGGGACCTCACCGGGTGGCGGAGCGCTGCCTCGGGGAAACTAACGGAGGCACTGTATTTGTCATCCACAGCTGTGTAACGAGTAGCTCCCAAACTTACCGGCTGAAAACAAAATTGTTCCTTGTCATCTCTCATGGTTCCTGCGAAACAGGAATTCAGGAGCAACCCGGCTGGTAGTTTTGGCATGACGTCAAGGTCACAATCCGATGTCAGGAGGGCCGTAGTCATAGAAAGGCTTGACGGGACCCATGGAATGTGTGTCCAAGATGGTTCACTCCCAGGCTGGCGAACCAGTCTTGGCTTTGGCGGGAAGTTCCAGCCCCTCTCCTCTGGGTCTCTCATGAGGCTGTTGGAGTGTCCTCTGCTGAGGTGGCTGGTGTCACTGAGAAGAAGAGGTTCAAGAGTGAAAACAGAAGCTGTGGGCCTGCTATGGCCCAGCCTCAGAAGTCACACACCTCCTGTCACTTCAGCTGCACTCCACTGCAGTGACACAGATTACCCCGATCCAGAGTGGGAGAAAACTATACTACCGTGTGAATCCCAGGAAGGGAGGGTCAAGCAGGCCACCTTGGAGGTGGCCGCAGCTGGGGGAGGTGCTATTTGAAAATTCCAGCCGACTGAACCTGAAAACGGGAGAGGCAAGGGAAGGACAAAAAAAAGAGAAGACAGGGGGCGCCTGGGTGGCTCGGTCGGTTGAGCATCCAACTCTCGGTTTTGGCTCAGGTCACGACCTCACGGTTTTGTAAGCTCAAGCCCCACATCGGGCTCTGGGCTGGCAGCATGGAACCTGCTTGGGATTCTCTCTTGCCCTCTCTCTCTGCCCCTCCCCTGTTCATGTTCTGTCTCTCTTAAAATAAATAAGCAAACTTAAAAATAATAATAATAAAGAGCTGACAGCAGAACAGGAACTTGGGCACCGGAGCCGAAGCCACAGGCCAGATTCTTCCAATTGGTGCACAGAGCATGAATCCACACAGAGGAGACCCATCACCGCAGGGAGCTTGCGACAAGGAAGCTGGAATGACTCAGGTCGCAGCACCGGCTGGAGCCCTGTTAGGTTAACTGTCTGTGTGTTTGTGAGCCAGTTAGGGTCCCCGTGTAGGGACCTGACTTGTACAGGAAGACGTGGTGGGATTGTGGCTGTGTGTCACATCCCTCCAGAAAGAAGGGCCAATCTGGGACCTCCAACAATGGGGAAAGACCCCAACTCTTGCAAAGCAGCCATAAGGATTTCCAACCCCAGGTGTGCACATTTTTATGATTATTTACAATGCACCTCACCGTCCCTTTCTTAGCACACGTCCCTTGCTCCTGGCTCTGAACACAAAGGGTCTCTGAGTGGGTTCCCTTTGAGTCCGTCGAATGGGCCATGCCTTAGTGTCAAATTGCCTGCCATCTGACTTGACTTTTTGAGCCGTCACAAATCCAGGCTGGGACTTTTATTGGATCTCAGGTGTCTTATTAGCCAAAGTCCTTTTCAGCCCGAGCTGCTCAGCAAACCAGGTCACCACCCCAGCGAGGCCCTCTGGGTTAGAGCTCGGTGTAGGCAGAAACGTTAGTAGAAGTGCATGCATTTCTGGGGCCCCTGCAAAGTAGCACCCGACTTTTCCGCCGGGTGCGAAGTTTGGGAGTAGACAGAGGAGGTAAATGCTGTCGAGTTGGGCTCGCTCCTGCACCCTTGCAGTGAGGGCTGGAGAGCAATAACCTTCTGGTATTTTCTCTTCATGCAAGGCTCTTGGGCTTCATGGCTTCCTTCTGGCTTGGTTGCAGGGGAAATCACCTCGTGGAGGAAAGAGCGAGCCTTCTTGGAATGCCTACTATGTGCCAGACAAGAAAACAGGTGCTCTCCTCAGACCACGTCTGTGGGCGGACTCTCTTAGCACCGTGTGTACAGATGAGGGGACAGAATCTCAGGGAGGCAAAGTCATTTGCTCGGGACCCCACCACTCACCCGCTGCGGGAGCTGGGTTTTGAACGCGAGCCTCTACAACAACTCACTTCACACGTTCTCCTACCGTGTTATGACTTGGGGAAGGAGATCTGCAGGCCTCAAGTGAAAGGCTGGTTTCCTCCGCGTAGAGATCAATACAACAATGTAGCAATTGAAAGTTCTGGAAAGAAAATGCTGCCTAGTCAGGTTGCTCTGATGGCCAGAGAGCAGGAGAGGAGGGAGTCTCCCGGAGGTGGTGGCCATGCAGCTACAAGGGACAATGTTTGCTTAAGGCACCAGCACCTCGGGGTGGTCTCATATTTCGCAGAGAGTGGTCTGAGAGTTGGCCTCTGCGGTGTGTGTGAATTTTTTAAATTATGAAAATGTAAGTATGTCTGGTTTCAGGCTGACTTAAAAATTTGCTTATATAACCTCTGTGTCTCTTCTTGGTGGCCCAAAGGGCCCGGATTAAGAGTTTTATGAACATCCTGCTGTGTTTAGTCTGCTGTACCTGAGAGTATCTATTTCACCAACCCAGATGGTGCCGTTACCACACATATAGCCTGCAATGGCCAGGAATTGTATTCAGTATAACCAGTAAAACCACAGCACTTTGCTTTAGCAAAAGGAACTGGAACAGGAAACAGGTAAATCCCCGCCTGCCCACACACCCAACATTCTCTCTGCTCTTCTATGAAGTTAGAGTCTCAGACTTCGTGGCCACTGCCTCCCTCCCTGCCTCTGGAGACCAAATTGGGCTTTGGGGGAAACCACAGGCCTCATATTTATCTCAAAATGGCCCTGGCCTATAATGGGCTCCATCAAGAAAGTGATGGATGGAAGCAGCCACAATGGTTCACGTGTCTCCTCTCCTCATTTTTTTTCCTTCTCTTTCTCTGTCGTTTCCCCTTCTTCTTCAGAGAACTGTAGTTTCCCTGGACCACTTTTTCCAAGTGGGCTTCTGATGGCCAATTTTAGAATACATTCCTTACCAGAACTACGTTATGTTTCTGAGAGTCAATATGATAGTTGACAAGGCCCATCGGTTTCCCCCAAAGGAAGCATGCTATTTCATGGTTTTTGTACTTCTGGCCCACATCCCACCAGCCTCTATAAGCATGCAGTTCACTACTGAGCACATCACAAATGCTGAAAACTGATGAACGCTTCTTATTTTAATCATTTTTTTATTTCTCTAGCGTAAGCCACTGTGGGTAAGACGTTTCTCTTCCCCCAAAGAAGCTATGAGTTGACAGGAGAAAACCTAAATAAACACAACTTCAGAAAGTCACAATGAGCTCATATCTCTCCTTCGCGGGGGATCTCTTTTGGGCACCAGAGAGGGAGGCTTACCCTACAGGTCTCCTCCCCATGCCCTGAGTGAAGAGGTCGTTAGCTCACTAGGCCGCTGGCAATGTCAAGGATTGCCACTGAGTGGATAATAACATGACAAGGGCGATCAGACTCTTGAAACTGCTTTATGTTTGAGTAGTATTTTGCATTTAAAGATGGTTTCATGTTCAGGATCTTATTGGGCATTCACACACACACACCAAACAAACAAACAAACAAACAAACAAAAACTTGTCTGAGATAGATGGGGCGGACATTTTTGCAAAGGTAGTTGTGAGACGTTTGGTGATTTGCTAAAGGTTGCCCAACAGTGGATGGCAGAGCTCGGTTTCTTCTTCTCCAGTGGGTCCATGTCCTTTCCAGGAGTCTGGCCAATCTCCCTTTCTCTTACTGAAAGCCGCATCAGCCACTGTGTTTGAGGATCAAAAATGGCTGTGGTGAAAATATAGGTCCACGGGGAGGGGGCTGGAATCCCTGCAAATGAATGTTCATAATACCTTTATTCAAAATAACTGAAAACAGGAAACAACCCAAACGTCCATCAACATGGATAAACAAAATGGGATACATCATGATTTGGCCATTAAGAGGAATGAAGTACAGATACATGTTAAAAAGGGATAAACCCTGAAAACATTGTGCTAAATGAAAGAAACCAGTCAAAAAAGGCCATTTATTATAGGACGACCTCGATATGGAAGGTCAGAATGGGCAAATTCATAGAGATAGAAGCAGATTAGTGTTTGCCTCGGGGGGAGGGGAGGCTGCGATAGGGGCATTGAGAGGTGTCTGCTAATGGGTACAGAATTTTCTCAGACATGGTGATAATGTCTTAAAATTAAGTGGGGTGGTGTTTGCACATCTCTCTGAATATATAAAACCTATTGGATTGTACACTTTAAAAGGGTGAACCGTATGGTATATAAACTGTATCTCAGTAAGTTGTTACTATAAAAACAAAACAAAAAAAACCTGGCTCTGGGCACGGACTGTCCTAAACTTCTCTGACCATGGCTTCCCCCAGGGCTCCAAAGCTGGACACGACCTAATACTGGCTACGCGGATGTTGTCTAAGGGTGAAAAATTCCTCTAACTCCACCTGCTCCAAGTTGTGGGCAGATATCAGGCACCCCCATATTCCCAAATACAAATAGCTGGAAGTCAAGTTCTGTGCTTCTCCAACATGAATGTGCATTTGAATCACCTGACGATCTTGCTAAAATGCAGGTTCTGATCAAAGAGGTCCAGGACCCAGCCTGAGAATCTGCGTTTCTAACAAGCTCCCGAGGGGGGGGTCAATGCTATTCCTGTTGACCACACTTTGGGAAGCAAGGGTGTAGACCACATAACCAGTTAGTGGCAATGGTCACTTTCCAAATGATGGCTTTTCTACATGAAGAAGCAGATTTGACTCCAAAATGTTAGCCTGTGCATTGGAGTCAAATATCAGGATTTTTTAAGACATATGCCCTCAAATGTATTTTCCCTACTCTCCCTCCAATTGTTAGGTGCTAATAATGGAAGCTTATGAACAATTGTTACTGTCCAATGTGAGAAATTCCTCTAACTCCTTTGGTGTGCATTAATCTTTGTGGAAAGCACTGAACAGCTCGTTTGAATATCGTTTCTTTGAACTAACTGAATTGGCCATCTGTTTTTGCATTGTAGGGAAAACTTGGAGTTGTCCTAAGACTGTGTCTCTTTCATCAGAACTATATAGTTTTAAAATACAAGATGAATCTTCTATCATCAAAACACCAAGGGGGGAGCGCCTGGGTGGCTCAAGTCAGCTAAGCGTCCAACTTCGCCTTAGGTCATGATCTTGCAGCCAGTGAGTTTGAGCCCTGTGTTGGGGGCTCTGTGCTGACAGCTGGGAGCCTGGAGCCTGCTTTGGATTCTGTGTCTCCCTCTCTCTATGCCCCTCCTACACTCACACTTCTTGTCTGTCTCTCAAAAATGAGTAAACGTTAAAAAATAAATAAATAAAAGCCCCAAGGGAAGTTCAGAAGCCCTCTTCAGAAGGAAGTAAAAAGCCAAAGGATTGTGAATTCTCCCACAGATGGTGGAAGATTTATGCACGGAAGGTAATTTTCATTTAATAAGCCTCTGTTATGTGGCTGCAACATACAACACATGATGCCTGTCCCTCAGGAAGGAGGTGTATAGAGATGAAGAGAACACAGCGCCCTTAAAGGGGCCTGCATCCTAAGGGGAGACTGATAAGCTCAAGAAAAGCAAGAAAAGAAAGGGAAGGAGCGTGGCATTTGGGGCAGAGAGAACAATTTCCACCTGCTCTTGCTGTTTGGTTGGTCTCCAGCCAATTTTCTCTCCAGATTTTGCTGATGTTGCTGGAATCACTCAGGAATCCTGGACGCTCTCCTTAACTGAAGTACAACTTCCATTTCCACAGGATTTGCTACAGGAAGACAATGGAAATGGTAACCTTGGCACTGAGCTCAAGCAGCGGTCCTTAAAAGCTCCATTCCTTCACTGCTCTCCAGCAAGCCCGGATCTTCGGCTCCAGGGCCGGTCAGTAGGCTTTTGATGAACAAAGCCGCCTGAGCTCTGAACTTCAGAAGAGCATCAACGTGGTACCAAAAATTCAAGTTCAAATTCCCTTTCTGCCAAGGTCTGGATGTCCGACAGTCAGGCTTTTTACACCTGCTGGGTCTTATCTTCTTCGTCTCTGATATCAAGATGATTATTCTAAGTTCTTCACAGAAGAGTGAGGCTGGGAGGAAATGACCTGGAGTACAGAGAAGGGCTTTGTGAGTGGCACAGCACTCCGGGCCGTAAGAGCTAATGACTGTTTTTCTTACACGTACTCCCTGGCCTCCCCTCAGATCTGTCCGTCCTCATCTGTCATCCAGCTTCAGTGCTAGCTCAGGGCACTGTTTGACCACCTAGGGTGGGGTCTTCCTGAAGACGTTGCATCGTGATCACGGTCAGAAGGAGACTGAAGTCTAGGTCCTGGGTGAATTCTCTGGGATTCCATTTCTGCGGCTCAAAAAGCAAGTCATTGGTGACATTCTGTTTTGTTGGTTTGCTTGTTTGTTTTTAAATTTTTTAATGTTTTCTTTTATTTTTGAGAGAGAGCAAGACAGAGGGTGAGCAGGGGAGGGGCAGAGAGAGAGGGAGACACAGATTCCGGAGCAGGCTCCAGGCTCGGAGCGGTCAGCACAGAGCCCGACGCGGGGCTCGAACTCACGAGCCGTGAGCTCATGACCTGAGCTGAAGTCGGATGCTTAGCCGACTCAGCCACCCAGGCGCCCTTCATTGACAACATTTTGAAATTCTCTCTCTGTCATACACATTCCCACCCTACAGCAGGCATGATTCATGTTTGATCACCGTCTCTATCTACCATTTGGAGAAGAGTCGGCAGTGCAGATTTTTCTTCCCTGCATTTAAATCGTCAGTCCTTATTTCCCACTAGCGGGGAAGCCGGAAGCATAAAAACACCACGGTGACTCCTCTTGGTTGTCATCCTTCTTGCCTCATCCCCATTGGGCACGGGGGTCCGAACCTACTGCAGACACTACCCCAAACCCTGCTTGCTAAAAACAGCAGGGGCCATTGTTAGGCCCAGCTTTTGAGCTTTTCAAGCTAATCAATGTCCATTTTCTAATTCCTGTTACGCTGTATAAACAATAAGCCAGACATGGGACAAATTCATCATAAGAAAAATATTGCTTTTAAATCTGATTAATAAAAGAATACCTGAGGGGCACCTGGGTGGCTCAGTTGGCTGAGGGTCCGACTTTGGCTCAGGTCACGATCTCACGGTGGTTCACGAGTTCAAGCCCTGCATGGGGCTCGCTGCTGTCAGCACAGAGCCCACTGCAGATCCTCTGTCTATGCCCCTCCCCCACTTGCGCTCTCTCTAAAATAAATGAAACATTAAAAAAAAAAAGGAATAGCTGAGGGGGCAGAACTTTTGCTGATAAAGGCTAACGAACGTTTCCAGCAGGGCTGCTGTTGACAGTGTGTGTGTATGTGTGTGTGTGTGTGTGTGTGTGTGTGTGTGTTTGCCAACTCCATCATAATTAATTCCCAAACTCTGTATATAAATTCTCACCTCCGGAAGGTTGGACAAGTGTGCATTATACAAGATGCATGCATATATATGTGCGAAGCAAATTCTTTCTAGGTCTCATTTGATATATATAGGCTATAAATCCACATTCAGAATAATGGGAGATTAATAATTACTTCTGCAATGTTGATATTTGCAAAGTGACCTGCTGTTATTTATTACCTGGTTCCTTTACATAGAGCAGTACTTTTCCTAGCGAAGGGAGTGCAGGAAATGAATGATGGGCTGTTTTAAAGGTTTAGAAAGATGTCTTTCTCATCTTCTGTTGTGTGTCCACTGTGGAGCTGTCTCTGAAAGAGACCACGGTGTAAAGCCACATTCTCTTTGGTGTCTCTGGCTAAGCACGTATGAAATAGATAGGACAAGCTGTTGCAAAGTTTTCATTGCATAGCTATGAGGCAGGTCTTGTTTCTTGACACAATAATAAAGATTTGGAGTTGGGGAGACCTAGGTCCTGGCTCTACTGCCTTACTAACTTGATCTTAGTCAAGCCATTTTGCTATTCTTGGTCTCTGAGTTCTTTATTTATCACACTGGAGTGAGAGCATCCGATGTATCAGGGTATAACAAGGTCTGTTGCGAGATTAAAATGATGGGTACGAAAGCACTTTAAAGATATTGAAAACCCCCAAGGTGATGTTATCATTACTGTTCTTCACACAAAATCTTCTCCCTATCCCCTTCCTATCTGAAAATTGAAATTCCTTGGTCCGCATCCCTGATCTAGATTTTAATTATGCACTTTGTCCTACCCCACTATTTATAGGTTTCAACTTCTTTTGCCTTATACTAAGAGGCAAAATCGCACAGGGTTGAGATGACTAATTCTGGATTCAGATGGACAAGGATTTAAACTCAAGGATTTAATTTCTTTTTGAATGTTTATTTACTTATTGAGAGAAAGAGAGAAAGCGTGTACAGGTGGGGGAGGGGCAGAGTGAGGGGCAGAGAGGGAATCCCAAGCAGGCTCCCTGCCGACAGCGCAGATCCTGACGCGGGGCTCCATCTCGTGAACTGTGAGATCACGACCAGAGCCGAAATCAAGAGGCGGTCACTTAACTGACTGAATGAGCCATGTGCCCCATAAATTCAAGGATTTCCTTTAATCAAGACATCTAACTCTGGCCACGTTAAATTAACCATTACCGGACTAGTTCTCCTCCCATAAATAAACATTCAACAGAACAAAATATGTGAGACATTTTTTCAGCCATTGAGCAGCAGACGACCCCAGACTATGATCCCTGAGAAGAGGGAAACTCACAAGGTCACATTTGCCCCAGCTCTTTTCTTGCGGAAAACGTCTCCAGTGCAGCACAGAGACCTGGAGTAAAAACAGACCACGGAGGAGTCTGTCAGCTAACGATCAGCCTCTGAAACTGTTGAAAGGACTAGCATCTACGGGACTGGACACAGGAGAGGAGGGGGCTATGAAGAGAGGGTCGCAACTCTATTCGGGGGTTTCCCATGAGTGAGGAATGGGTTGAGCCTGCACAGAAAGAGATAAAAGGAGACTTACCAGATAGCAGCTGATGGAGGGCTGTAAGCAGAACAAACATACTTGAGGTCTAGCAGTGCTGGAAGGTATTGGAGTATGAGGTGCCTTGCTGACTCCCCTACATCCCCAGCTGAGATACTAGGAAAAACAAATATTGGAGCTAAGGGGCACAACCTAAAATTTTTTAAATTTTTAAAAATATTCATTCATTTGTTTTGAGTGACAGACAGTATGAACGGGGCAGGGACAGAGAGAGAGGGAGACACAGAATCCAAAGCAGGCTCCAGCCTCTGAGCTTCAGCACAGAGCCTGACATGGGGCTCGAACTCACGAGCCGTAAGATCATGACCTGAGCTGATGTCAGATGCTTCACCGACTGAGCCACCCCGGTGCCCTGAGTGAGACCTATTCTATTTCATCAAATCTCAAATACAATCTCAAAATGAAGCCTTGGCAAGATCTGCATGGGGAGCTGAGTCAGTAGTTTGAAATGCACCAAGCTAAAAAAGCTTGGGAAACAACTTGATCTCTCCATAGACCTTCCCTAACAAAGCCTAAAATAAAGCTTAAACAAGTTCAAAGTTATTAGCTGGTGATTCAATGTCTGCCAGGAAGAAAAGCTCAACCTTCAGAGAATGACAGAACCCAGAATCTCTACAATAGATAATTAACAGTGTATGGCATATGATACAAAATACTAAACGTGAAAGGAAATAGGAAACAGTGATCTATGATCAATAGAAACTGAAACTGACATCAGGATTGCCCAATGTTGGCTTTGGCAGTCAGATATTTTAAAGCATTTACTTATAACGTAACCAAGAATTAAAGGAAAATATGCTCTTAATGAGTAAACAGATAGAAAATACTAGCAGAGGGAAAAAAAACTATGACATAGAAAAAAATTAGATTCATTTAGAAGTGAGAAATAAAATAATTGAAATGAAAAATTACCTGAAGATCTTAACATGAAATTAAAGATAACAGAAAAAAGGGACTGACTTGAAGTATAGATATAAAATGTTCAATTAGCATAACAAAAGGAGGGAAATGGTGAAAGAAAAAGGAACAGAGCCTAGAACCTGTAATACAATATGAAATACTATAAAAGACATGTAATGTCAGTTTCAGAATGAGAAAGGAGGGATAAAGAAGCAGAAAAAAACATTTTAAGAAAGAGTGGCTGGAAAATGTGCAAATTGGGAGAAAAATATCACCTATAAATGTGAGAAGCTTGAGAAACCTTAAGCATAATCAACACAGAGGAAACCGCATCCAGGCACATCATAGTTACAGTGTTGTAAGCTAAAACTAAAGAGAAAATCTTTAAAGCAAAGAGGAAAAGGAAAGGAAGGGAAAAGGAAGGGAAGGGAAGGGAAGGGGAAAGAAGGGGAGGGGAGGAAAGAGAGCAGAGGAAAGCAGAGGAGAGGAGAGGAAAGAAGAGAGCTATCAAGCCCAACAAAGATAAGGAGGAAACTTAAATTCATACTGCTTACAGAAATCAGCCTAGAAAGGCTGAATACTGTATATGTATTCATATGTATATACTGAATTCTATATATGTAACAGAGGATACATGACATTGTGCATTTGTCAAAACACATAGAATATACAGCAGGAAGAGTGGACCCTAATGTCGACTATGGATTTAGTTAATAATAATGTATTGGTATGGATTCACCAACTGTAATAAGTGTGTCAGGTCAATGCAAGATATCAATAATGAGGTAGGGGTGAGCAGGGAAGGGAAGGGATATACAGGAACTCTATGGACTATCTGTTCATTTCTCAGCTACTCTAAAAATTAAACTCTTAGATTTTTTAAAAAGATGTGCTATATACAAGAGAAAATAAGAAATTTATACTACTCTTTAGAAACAACGGAGGCCAGAAGGCACCAGAATAATGCCTTTAAAGTGCTACAAGGAGGGGTGCCTAGGTGGCTCAGTTAGGTAAGCGTCCACCTCTTGGTTTCAGCTCAGATCACGATCTCACAGTTTGTGAATTTGAGCCCCACGTCGGGCTCTGTGCTGTCAGTGAGGAGCCTGCTTGGCATTCTCTCTCTCCCTCCCTCTTTGCCTCTCCCCCACTTGCACTGTATCTCTCTCAAAATAAATAAATACATAAATACATAAATAATAAATAAATAAATAAATTGTGCTACAAGAAAAATAAAAATCCTATCAACAAAGATTTCTATATCCCAAAGAAAAATACCTTTCAAAAAAGAGAATATAAAAATGAGGATACTTTGTTCAAATAAACAAAAGGTGACACGTAGACTAAGAAGTTAACACTGGAAAGGAAAGAGAGTATCAAAATTACTCAATTTAAAACAAATTAAAAAATAGGGAAGTAGAGAAACAAAAAAAAAAAAACAGAAGGAAAAAATAGAAGTCAAAGCGCAAAATGGTAGATTAAACTCAGTCATATCAATAATTTCATTCAATGTAAATGGACTGAACAGTCCAATTAAAAGAGTTATTTCCAGACTGAATAGAAAAAGTAATACCCAATTATATGCTGTTTAAATGCAACGAAGTATACAGTACAAAGAGGATGCATAAAAATTTGTGTGTCTATATTAATAACCAAAGTAGATTTCAGACAAAGTATTAATGTTAAAGATTGCACAATAAAAAAGGGAAATTCATCAGGAAGAGATAACAATCTAAATATAAAAGTAACTAACAACAGAGCTGTTAAAGGTATATAGGAAGCTAAAATGGATAGAATTAAAGGAAGAAATAGGTAAATTCATTACATTAGAGATTTTAACACATCCTGCATCAGTCAGGAATCTTCAAAGAAACGGAACGTATGTGTGCACGTGTGCATGTGTGTAAAGAGGTTTATTTTCAACGAACTTGACCTAAATGACAACTATAGAACACGACACCCAACATCTTCAGAGTAAGCACACTTTTCAAGTGCCAGTTGAACACGTATCAAAATGGACCATATGCTGCTGTGAGTTCGAGCCCCGTGTCGGGCTCTGTGCTGACAGCTCAGAGCCCAGAGCCTGCTTCAGATTCTGTGTCTTTCTCTCTCTGCCCCTCCCCTGTTCATGCTCTGTCTCTCTCTCAAAAATAAATAAACATTAAAATTTTTTTTAAAAAAATAGACCATATGCTGGACCATAAAATAAATCTCAGTAATTTGCCAGACTACATGCTTGATCGCTTAATGGTTAACCACTTACTGACTGTGAACTTGGGCAAGTTAGTAGGCTTCTGTAACTCATTTTTCCTCATCTGTAACATGGGCACAGCAAGAGACTCTACCACACATGTTGTGCGGTTATGCAGTTGATGAGGATTAATTGAGGTAATTTATGACAAGCCCTTCTCAGAGTGTCAAGTAAATGCTCGATAAAGAGCATTGAAATGGCAACGATGATGATGATATGATGATGATGCAGATGCACCGGCCCAAAGTAAACATAGAATTCCATGGAAGCCAGCCTATAGTCGATGATGAATCGTAGTAATAATCCCTTTCCTCAGCAAGTACTATTGAAGTTTTAGTACATGCCAAGATCTCTGCAAGAGAAAAAGAATGGTGGTAAAAAGCATCCACTTGCCCCTGCTTTCGTGAGGCTCAACATCTCGCCAGGGAAAGAAACACTAATCAAATAATCGCTTTGAGGTGAGTGAGGTGAAGAAAAGATTAGGACTCCAAGCAGGGCGAAGGGGACTCAACACAGTTGGGGAGGAGAGGGTTGCAGGACATAATGAGTGAAGGCTCATCTGACGCACTGAGAGAAGCCCAGCGTGGCTTCAGAGAGCAGAGGCAGGGAGGCCTGTGCGTGATGAGGTCGCGATGCATGACGACCACAGGGCACGGACCATAGACTCCATTCCGGCCACGGTGCTTGAGTCCCTCCCGTCCGCTCTGAATAAACACTTGAGCGAAACTACTGGTTTGACTGTTTTCAGGAATAGGCAAGAATTTCCCTACAGCCAGGATGGATTAACCACTAGAGTTTTTGTTCTTGCTGCTCAGTAACACGTCAAGAATCACGGAGGAGGCAATGATTTTGCCAAAACACAGAAAACGAAACCAGGCAAAACTTTAACAGAAGGTGCTTCCAAGAGAAAACATCTGTTTCACTTGTTCACATTCCTCCAAGTTCAAGGCCTGCCACAAATGCTTCCACCTGAACAGCTACAGCCCAAACTGGACCAACACCCTAGCTTACCTTAGAACGTTCTTCCACTCTCCTCCCAGTACAATTTTCTTTATTTTTATCCTCATGAGCAGTGCAGAAAAAAGAAATAGAGGGGCGCCTGGGTGGCTCAGTCAGTTAAGTGTCCGACTTCAGTTCAGGTCATGATCTCATGGTTTGTGAGTTCGAGCCCTACATCGGGTTCTGCACTGACAGTGCGGAGCCTGCGTGGGATTCTCTCTCTCTCCCCACGTGCTCCCTTTCTCTCTCTCAAAATAAAGAAATAAACTTTTTTTAAAAAGAAAAGGAAATAGACTTTTCTTTTGGGGATGATTTTGAAAACACTGTGTGTTTGCACACGCATGTGCGCACACGCACACGCACACACATACATACACATTTCTACCGAATGAAATGGAACAGTGTCACTATTACTATGGAATAATAATAATAATAATAATAAAAAGACAGTAAAGCACATGCAAATCTGCAAATGTGAGTGTTAAAGTGTGGAGGAAGGGATATGGGTACAAATTAGAAATAAGAGGTGATATTATCATGAAAATCTACGATCTGCTGCTTCTCCCGGTGAGGAACAGGAACATGGCTACCAGCAGATCATGATAGAAAGTTCCAGAAAGCTGTGGTGGGGACATCAACCAAGTGGTCAGAAAGTGGCTGACATCATATGCTATGAGAAGAAGTGTCTATTTATTTTTGTTTCTTCACATCTTTTAGGTGGATGAAAAAAATGACATTTAAAAGTACTTTGGAGAATGTAATTCTGTTCAGAAAGGAAGAAGATGACATTGGATGAAATGACGGAAATTGTGTAGAAAGTAATCCTGTCATCTTACCTTTGTAATGACCTGTAAAGGAAATTCTGAGAAAATATCATGTACCGACCCTAGGTTTTTGGAAATCAATTTTCAAGAAGTTCAAAGAAAAGACAATTATGATGTTATTTCCAGAGAAACTGAAAGGGAAGTCACCTGGGAGAGAGCCTTGACTGTTGACAATACAGTAGGGTCCTGGTGACCAGGAATGGGTGCAAGACAGATGGCATTCTGAGGGTAGGACAAAGCATGACATGTTGCCTACAAGGGGACAGTGATAATGGGGGTGGGGGGAGAGGGATCAGGGTGGGTGTGAATGGAGAGGAGCCTATGGAAGCCACATGGGATGGTGGTGATGTTTCATGAATGTATACATATCCCTAAATTCATTGAGTTGTATATTTCAGACGATTTTTTTTTAAAGAATGATATAGTCAGGTATAAAAGAAGAATGCCCATGTGGTATGAGAAATACTGTATAAATAGGGTAAACAACTGTCAAAAGATAGTAAGGTAGAGATGTCAGCAGGTGGAGATGGGAGGTTCTAGAAGGCAGGGAGGCAGTTGGGAAGTGAGGGGTTTGGGCAATCCCCAAACACCTGGGCTAAGGCTGCAGGCTAAGGCTGCAGACCCACTGACCCAGAATAGGGGTCAAGGGCAACAGTTCTAGAGTCACATGGGCACCTCAGGTTTGTGGGGCTTGAAGCTTATACAGTTTGGGTCTTCAATTTAAGAAAAACAGTACAAAATTACACGCACGATGTTAAATACACAAGTGACTTCATTTAGAATGAGAAACCACAATGCATTATGTAATTGGAAAAGTTGGTGTTTGACAAAATAAAGAAAAATAATTCAATTTCACAACTATACTTGGCTCTCAACTCTATGATCTCTAAAACAAATGGCTTGATACATCTCTAAAATACTTTCTTTTTATGTGTTTTGGCTACACATTCTTTGATCACCTTTTCATATTACAATCACTTTGTAATATTATTTTTCTATAGAGTGAAAAGATAGTTCAGTCTTTCCTCTAACATGTCTGATTGAAATTTTTTAGAACAGCTTTAGATTTGCAGAAAAACTGTGTAGGTAGTTCCCCATACACATCGTACCCAGTTTCCCCTCTTACTAGCCTCTTACTTTAATATGGTACATTTGCTACAGTTAATTTACGGATATTAATACATTGTGGTTAAGTAAAGTCAATACGTTACTCAGATTTCCTTAGATCGCCGAATGTTCTTTTTCTGTTCCAGGATCCCATCCAAGACCCCACGTTGCGCTCGGTTGTCCTGTCTCTTTAGGCTCCTCTTGGCTGTGACAGTTTCTCAGACTTGTCTTGTTTTTGAGGGCCGTTTTTGAGGGGGACTGGTCAGGCATTTTGTAGAATGTCCTTTAACTGAGTTCTATCTAACGTTTGTCTCATGATTAGGTTGAGGTTGTAGGTTTGGGGGAGGAAAACCACAGAGGTCAAGCATTACTGTCCTCACATCTCCTCAGAGGTACAGATGGCTCTGCCCCTTCCTCCCTCTCCTCATTTTGTCTTCTTTGAAAGAAAATCATCATTCATGGCCCACACTTAGGAAGCAGGGAGTTATGGTCCACCTCGGGGGCAGAGCGTCTCCATAAATTACTTTGAGATCCTCGGCACGAAAGATTTCTCTCTTTCCCTCCACTGATTTATTTACTCAATAATTTATTTATATCATTATAGATACATGGACATTTATTTCATACTTTGGATGATAATCCAATACTGTTTTCTTGATTTTGTTGCTCAAATCGTTTCCACCTGAACCATTAGGTGCTGTTTCAGTTGGCTTCTATGCCTCTTTGAAATACTCCTGTCCATGTTAGTATGAGTATTAGTGTTAAATACCTCTTTGCTTTCTAACCCTATAGGATACACCAGGATCAGCATGTGTATTTCCTTCCCCAGTTACTAAGATGCTAAGTTACTAAGATGCTACTAAGATGTAGCTGTTCTATAGAGTCTCTTGGATCATCATTCCAGCTTCTTCTCCATGCTTATCTGTAACCTTCCACCTCACCAGTGAGAAAGCGGGTGCCCACCATCCACTATCCTTTGCTTACCTATCCAATTCCAGGTATACATATACACTATGTAAGAATTGCTAACCCTTACCCCTGTGAGACACAACTTTATCGACTAGAGTACAGTGCTTACGTACAGCTTCTTTGGCCTCGAGTCTTGTAGACTCCACCAATTTCCAAAGTTACTGAGGTCAGCACCTTTTCCCCCAGCCCCTTCAGGACGGTCATTTCATACTTCATACAGTTAGATTATTTTGTTGCATTCTGCGTTACATCCTCAGATCCCCTGACCACCTAAATGATTTTTCAAATGTTGTGTGCGTTAGAGCTCACTCCGTGCTATAAAATGAACAGGATGATGAGTCCCTGATAACGGGCTTTGTTTTTCCTAATAATGGTTCAGAGAGGTTTCTTTCAGATTTGTTACTCATTCTTAGCAATTTCAAATACAATTTTTAGGATTTACCAAAACTGGGAAAACTCTACCGAGGTTCCATCAATGAGCTGTAAGGTTTGAAAGAACTTTCCACAGACTGCCAGCTGGTGCCATGCATTTCAAACCCTGCGTCTTCCCCACACCCACCTATTTCTGATGCCACAGCCCCGCGTATTTGTGTCACAGCACCAAGTGAGCCCGCAGAGCGAGCAGTAGAAGTATTCTTGGAAACCAATCTTGCTAGTAGTGTCTTAACTATACATGGGAGTATTTAGAACCACATAAAACACCTCTGTGGTTGTAAATTATTGTAGCTCCAATATCATACTTTTATAAATTTTTCAAAAAGATGTGACCATGTGGACGTGATCCTACGACCCTTAGGAAATGAGGGACCCCAATGATTAAATCTATTGGCTTCATGGCAAATCTCCCTCTGAGTCAGACAGACCATGCATTCGACAAATATTTACCGAGCACCTAACATGTAAAGAGCTGTGTGTTCTGTGATAAATGAGACAGAGTCCCTGCCCTCCTGCCCTCATCATAAGCCCATGCCAGTACAAAGAAACAGTACAGCTTATCAACGAGTAAACAAGTAATTTCAAAGCCTTATTTGCCATGAAGAAAATCAACAGGGTGATCGGAGGCAGAATAAGACGAGTACCCGGTTTAGAAAAACTTCTAGGGAGGTGACATTTAAGCTCAGACGTGACGGAAGGAAAGGAGTCAGGAAGGCAAAGAGCTCGGGAAGAGCCTTCAGGAGGGGAAATGGCAGACTGAAATATATTATGGCCGGAAAGAGGACAGGCTCCTCCGGGAGTTGACGGGGCCAGAATTTAATGACAGAAGAGAAAGGGCTACGATTGAGGCCGTGCCATGAGATGGGTCGGACGCCACAGCACCTTCCTGTAGACCAAGAAAGAGTGAGTTTTATTCAAAAGGCAGAGATAGCGCTGAAGCCGTTTTAACAAGGGAGTGACTGGTTGAGACTTTATTCTTTTATTTATTTTTTTTTAATTTTTTTTCAACGTTTATTTATTTTTGGGACAGAGAGAGACAGCATGAACGGGGGAGGGGCAGAGAGAGAGGGAGACACAGAATCGGAAACAGGCTCCAGGCTCTGAGCCATCAGCCCAGAGCCTGACGCGGGGCTCGAACTCCCGGACCGCGAGATCGTGACCTGGCTGAAGTCGGACGCTTAACCGACTGCGCCACCCAGGCGCCCCTATTTTTTAAAAATTTTAAATGTTTATTAAAACATTGAAACAAGACAGAGAGAGAGAGAGAGAGTGCAAGTGGGGAGGGGAAGAGAGCGAGGGAGACGCAGACTCTGAAGCAGGCTCCAGGCTCTGAGCGGTCAGCACAGAGCCCGATGTGGGGCTCGAACTCACGGACCACGAGATCGTGACCTGAGCTGAAGTCGGACGCTTCACGGACTGAGCCACCCAGGCGCCCCTGAGACTCCTCTTTTAAAGAAAATGTCAGTAAAGGGAATAGATGGGCAGAGGAAATTATAAAGGAAGCAGGGAGACCAGTTCCCATTGCCAGACGTTGGGGAAGTTATTTAATCTCTCTTAGATTCAGTGTCCAGATCTGTGAAATGGACAGACACGGTTCCAGTGTGTATTTTTGTGAAGACTGGATGAAGCTACGTGAGCACAGCATTTGTGTAACACCACGGCCGGCATACTATAAATGCTCGGAAACGGTTAGCTCTTACGACCCTTGGTATCGTAATTGTTAGGAGCAAAGCAGGGTGTAGCACTAGGGGGGAACTGGGAGTTGAAGGGGCGAGCACTGAGGGGTAAGGGGCCAGAGCCCAAGCCCAGTTGTAAGAAGGCAGCCTCCGCCGGGAAAGGACCTGTGTTCTGGGCAGCGTGGGTCATGGGGGGCCGGCGTGCAGTGGGGTCAGTAACTCCTGCTCGAGGTCAGATTTATGCCAGGAACAGTGCTCACGGCATCGCGGCCGATGGCCTGGGGGCCGAGTTGGGGTGCAGCAAGAAGCCGGGTCTCTCGGCCCGCCCTCTGTCGGCCCAGGGAGTCCCCTGATGAGGCACACACCACCTGGGACACAAAAGAGTGACTGGAACTTGGGGACCCGAAGGGGACAGCGTCAGCCCTAAGTGTTCTGTCTCGCCGAGCCAGGCGCGCCGTTGAGCGGACCCACGGACAGGAGGCCAACATCCCAAATGAACTGAAGTTGAGGAAAATACACACTCAGCTTTGACTTACTTCATTTATTTCATTTGCTGTGTTTACGGCAAGGGCAGCGAGGGAAGGAAGGAAGCCCTGGAGCCTCTGGGGTTATCGTTTCTGAGTCAGGGATTTGAGGCTCCAACTTTGGCAGAAGATGGCAAGAGACCCCGGGCTGCTTCCTCCGCAGTGAGACGTCCCGTCTGGAAGGGGCCAGACCCCGGGATCCACCCGTGAGCAAGACTGGAGAGTAGCTGCTGTCACAGTGTTTCCAGCCCTGGTGACAAATTATAAAGTGACAAGACAAGAGGAAGGCTGTACGTTCTCTTAGTCCAAGGGACAGGAACATACCCTTGTCCGGGGGATGACGAGGGCTGGCAGGGAAAGTTGCTGACGGAATGCAGAAAGTTCTGTTTCCTGGGAAGCTTGGTGCACCCCCTTCTTCTCTTATACCTCCGAGACCCCCCTCTTCTCTCTCCAATTCCTCACCTTCCTTCCCTCCAAACCTGGCCAAACTCTCTCCTCCCTTTGCCTCCGCCTCATCCAGTCTCAAACCCGGCCCCACAGCCCGCTTGCTTCTCATACGGAGTGTCTGACCCTCCCTCGACTTCTCCAACTCACACCTCCATCCTCTGGAAATAATATATTTTTTTCCCCCTCTCCGACAGAGAAACCATTTATTGACCATTTCTTAGATGTACCATGCACCGAGCAACTTTTCACATTTACTTTTTCACTTCTACCTTATGAGATATGTTCCGCTATTTTCCTGATTTTACAAATAAGAAAGCTGAGTTGTAGGGAAATGAAGTCACTTGCCCAAGGTTACACAGGAAGTAGAAGCTACCAGACTTGATCTGGGGTCGGTTGATTCCCAAGGCCACGTTCTTGACTGTTACACCATCCTGTCTCCAAGTGACTGTGATACACCCTGTAGCTCTGGATGACCTTCACGTGGGGAAAGGGCATTTATGACTTAACAGGGGTCACAAAGAGACTGAGCTGCACCCGCCCACACAGGGCGGCTCTGTCCCCTGGTGGGCTCGACAGGGCCAGGGTGCCTGCCCCCGGGAATGTGGTGCTTACACTCCTTGGTGATGGATGGGGATGTTCCCCCCAAGGTGAGGATGGCCTTATCATGGTGGCTTACAGCAGGAAGAATGCACTTGGAGAAGACCTAGAAGATGGTTCGAGGAGCCACGGAGCATCGGAAGCAGGCATCTGACCCACTGGGCTGGTGGACTGTTTGCTCAGGTCCGGAGAAGGAGAAGGCAAAGCCACGTTGTCTTAGGTGCCCGGGCGGGAGGGAAGGGGTCATCTGCAGTTTCGTAGCCACACTCCTCACAGGCAAGGGAGCATCTGTGAAGGTAGACATGGTGACAGAAGTGAGCCAAGGCTAGACATTCCCTTTCTGAAAATTTATTTATTTACTTCTGTCATCAAATATGCATGGCGCTCCTCCTGTGTCCCAGGCTGAGGCTAAGTACTGGGTGTCCAGGACCGAACAAGAGAGACAAATGCCCCTGCCCGTAGAGGTTTAATTTGAGAGCCTCTTGCGGCACGTGAATCAATCAGCCACCAACAGGCACCAGATCGTGCTGGTGACGTGGGATGCCGGCTCTGAAGGTGAGCACTGTTCTAGCTGTCAAAGGAATGGATCCGACAGCAAATATTCACTGTAAGAAGCTTCTTGGCTACACAGCAGAAGTTTATTCGGAAGTCCTTTCAAAGGTGCACCAGAGAGAGATCCCTGAGAACCTGCAAAATAGAATCTAAATAATCAGAAGTGTATTTATGCCCAACGTTTCAGAACACGATGTTCCAGTGAGCAGGTACTAATCAGGTGGCCTAATTTCCACGACCGACTCTATTAATACCTGGCGGAGTTACTAGTTCTGCAAGTCGTTTGATAGTAAGGTTATTCCAAACATTGCAATTAATGCGCATCTAGTGATGACAACCAGAAATTATAGTCTCTAATATTCACTTTGTAACTAACGTTTTTTGTGACCTTGAATAAGTCATTTAATTTAAAAAACGTTTTAATGTTTATTTATTTTTGAGAGAGAGAGAGAGTGTGTGTGTGTGTGTATGTGTGTGTGTGCACGCGTGTGTGAGCGGGGGAGGGGCAGAGAGAGAGGGGGACACAGAATCCGTAGCAGGTTCCAGGCTCTGAACTGTCAGCACAGAGCCTGAGGCAGGGCTCGAACTCATAAACAGTAAGATCATGACCTGAGCCAAAGTCGGAAGCTTAACCGACGGAGCCACCCAGGTGCCCCAAGTCATTTAATTTTTATAAATTCCATGTTCCTTTCCTGAAAGGAAGGAGGGGCGTGCATTACATAATTTGTATGTTGTCTTCCCACCTCACATAGTATCTCTGTAAGGTTTCATGAAAGAAATCATCACAGGGGATTAAGGACCGGAATGGAACCGAGCGGATGCTGGCACGTTGCATGCCAGATGCATGAGAAAAGCACCCCATCAACCAGAGAGGGGGTCGGTGCTGACAGCCTGGACCTGGGCATCCTCTTGTATCGGGAGCCCTGGATGAGTGGTTATATAGACTATAGGCATCACTCACTCGGGAGATATTTTGTTCTTCTCCCCGTAGTTCACGGGCATGCTGTTCGTGACCATTTGTATAAATGCTGGAGGTGACTCAAAAGCAGCTGCACCCGGACGGGGCCCTCGGAGAAGGAGGCGCTCTGCATGCGTGAAGTCCCAGAACACCCAAGCTTACTTCTGCAGGCATCCACACTCTTTTCTAGCATCTAACCTACTTCCTCAGGGCCAGCACGAGGAACACCTACTACTGTCCTGTGTTGAGCTTTTGCAACACGCTGTGGCTTTTGCACCGGGGTTAGGTCTGCCCCCCAGATCACTGGGCACTTTTTATCTTGAAAGCTTTTATGTGTCTCTTTGCTTGCTTGCTGATTTCTTTTCGTTCTTCCCTCTGCAACCCCCTCTCTTATCGCCCTTGATTTTTTTTTTTGTTTCATTTTGCGTTTCTTTTACATATTATCTTTATTGCTTGGATGAGGTCCCCGAAGGCACTCTTGCTTCCCGAATGTACGTTACCTGTTTCTCAGAATGAGGCTTTTTAAACTCTCTATCAGGGTGATCTACATGGCTGATCTTCATGTGGTTACAGGGTATAAAAAAAAAATGTATTTAGCAATAAAGACTTAATTCAGGAAATAAACAATCATTTGCTTTAATGAATCAGTTTTAAATGCGGAGGATGTGGGCACTGGGGATAAGACCTGGAGGGAAAAATCAGATGTTGTCAAGCCAGGACAAGCTCTTGCTCTGTGAAATGTGAAAGACTGCCTCCTTCCTTGCCTGTCACGCTTTTTTATCTGCAAAATGAGAATAGGAACGCACACCGCAAGAGCTGTTGCAAAGTTCATATGTGGTAAAAGTGTCTGAAATCACTTTGCAAAGGACAACAGGAAATACAGTTGTAACCATTCTTATGAGACAGCATTGCACTATCCTTGTTCCTGGGCATACCTCATCCTGTAAACTGTAAGCTATTTTAGGACAGAAAGTTTGCCTTATATCCAAGGGTGACATTCAAAATATTTAACAACTGGTGGGGCATCAGCCAATTAGACGCTGGCTATAAACAGCCAGAAAGTCTAAGCCGATGCTCAGACCAGCCCTACTCGCACGCATGGGAATCCCACGAAGGAACTGGTACAGTGCCTTAACATAAGGGATGCTCAGTGAATGAATTTAAAATATGTGAAACTTTGTGAAACTTTATTTCACTAGCAAAATTTTTAGAGGAACTTCAAAATAAAAATGAGCCACATCCTCTCCATTTCCCCCTGATTTCTTAGGGGCGGGTGATCTCCCCCTGCCCTACTTGACTCCCCAACAGAATTGTTTTTTTTTTTTTTTTTCCAAGTTCAGTTCCAGGTACTAATCCCTGAACACCTGAAGCCTCTTTTCTTTTACCTGAGTTACAGATTCATTAACCCAGACTTTTTAGAAATGTTATTATTAGAACTTTAATCACCCATGTCCTCCTTTTAAGGTCTTTCTAAAATTACTTTCTGGCAATAATAATTATGTCAATCAGGGGCCAGCCAAATATAGCTGTGGCCCTTGAGCCAAATCAAGACGGAGTTTCCAGCTATTATCTATTATTTGGCTCCGAAAGGCTGTGCTAGTTTCCCTCCACCCCTTCTCTGTCCTACTATCATTCTTTTGGCATAAAGTGACAATGTGACAGTGTAGCAAACAGAGTCCTGAAGACCAGGGGAGAATGTTCGACCTCAGCCTTTCTTACCAGCTAGTGCTATGTTGGAATCTGGGGCCAGATTCTGCAAGCCATCTATTACAGGAATGCAAAGGAGGCCACGGGATGTTAAGTAACAGGATCTAAGTCAAGGGCAAAAGCCCAAAGGGTAGTGGTGTTGGTGGGGCTTGGGAGGAGGGTGCCACTTGGGTTGCAAGAGAAACCAGGAAGCCTAGACAAGAAAAGTAGCCGATGATATGCACAGGTGGTAAGAATCTCATTGACAAAGTTGGTGCTTTCCAGAGGTCCAGGAGACTTTTCATGAATGTACCAGAGTCAGTGAGCGAAGCCACAGCCCGTGGCAGCATTGCGGGGAGAGCCCCCACCTCCACTGCTGGAGTTCCAGGACTCCATCCACAGGCTTAGTCCAGCCCTGGCTCTGAGACCACCTGGACCATAGTCAGGAAGCATTTCATGACCCCGCTTCCAGCACCTCTGCTCAGTACAAGGTCAACTAAGTTCTCCTTTTTTGCTTGATCCATTCGTTCATTCAACAAACACGTACCGGCTGTTTACTGTTTTCTGGGGACCGGGCTAGGTGTTGGTATTGCAAAGATTCTAAGGGACTGAGGTCACAGACACCCACGCCGATGATCACATGTGAAGGGAGCAGCGTGCATGAAAACTTGGAGGTCAACCAAATGGCCAATGCCAGGGGTTCAGAATGCCTGGCTGAAGGGGAGGGGCCGTGAGCCACCCCAGGGTGTTCATGTGGGCTAGAAGGAGCCACTGGAGGGGTCAGCCAAGGGAGTGAAGGGTTTAGCTGTTGGTAGCAGTGTGGAGGATGGCTTGCCTAACACCTGCGGAGATATCCAGGCAAGATGTCCGTGGTCTCGACTGGATCCTTCCAACAAGGGTGGAGAGAAGAGTGGATTTGAGACCTATGTGTATATGTAGGCGGAGGGGGGCGGGGGGAGCAGGTTCTACCCGGCTGATGAATGACCATGACCGGTCAAGGTTGGAGAGGGAGACGTGAGATACAATACCCTCCCTGACATTTCTGGCTTGGAGACCCGGTCGAGGGAGATACCGACTCACGGAGGACAATGAGGGAACAGGAGCAAGTTTGGAGCTAAAGGTGGTGAATTCAGTGTGGTGAGAGGCGCCTGTGGGGCACGGAGACTGAACTGCCAGTAGGAGACTGCACAGATCAGTGCTACCCAGGAGCACCTTCTCCGTGCACCGTGATGAGCAAAGGAGCCCAGCCAGAAGGTGTAATAATGCTCTGCTTCATCCAGACAGAGGAAAACAATTCAGTTGAACTAAACAGCGTGCTCAGCGATGCTGTTTATTTGCATCCGAACACAAGCTCCTTCTCTGAATTCAGACCAGCAGCAAACAGTGTGTGGTCCGGCACTGGTCCTCAGACCAGACTTCTAGAAGCCTAGGTCTGGGTTGTAAGTTCAGGAGACCCTGGGCTGGAAGTCCTCTGGGCTGAAACCCCAACCTCTGATGCCCTCCTCACTCTCCCTAGAGGGTCCTGCCTCCTTCTTCACTTCATAACGGTCCTTCTCTCCCCTCAACATAGAACTGAATATTTATCACACTCCCTTTTCATCTCAGAAGCAAAGGTGCCCCCCACTTTCTAAGGCTACCGATCGCCCCTGTTCTGCTGACCCACTCGTCCCTCTCCCTTCTGCCAGGACTTGGGGCTCGCAGCTGCTCTCGTCCTCTCTTGTACCACCTCTGCCTCCTTTTAACCAGCAGCTCAGCTCAGCTCAGCCTCCGCTGCGCTCGTGTCTTCGGTTCTAAAACAAAACAAACGGGCATCTGGGTGGCTCAGTCAGTTAAGCGTCAGACTCTTGGTTTCAGCTCAGGTCACAATCTCCCAGCTTCGTAGATTCGAGCCCCACATGGAGCTCTGTGTGGGCACCGCAGAGCCTGCTTGGGATTCTCTCTCTCTCTCTCTCTCTCTCTCTCTCTCTCTCTCTTTCTCCCCCTCTCTGCCCTTCCCCTACTTGTGCTGTCTCAGTCTCTCTCAAAGTAAATTAATAAACTTTCAGAAACAAGCAAACAAAAAGCTCCCTGGTGCTACTGCTTCCTCCGTGAGGCTCTTGGCTCCCTCCTTTTCTTAACCACAAAACATCCTAAAAGAGGAGTCCTTGACATTGTCTCCAGTTCCTCACCTCCACTGCCCCTGGGTCCCCACCTCCCAGCCTCTCTACAAGCTACTCCCAGCTCTCCTCTGGCTCCAGGCACCTGCTCTCTTCTCCGACTGCTTTTCCATAAACTCTCCTCCTCTCCTTCCACAAGAGCCTGGCAGGTGTGACCGGTGTGTTCTCTCCCAAGAGGGATTGTTGGAACTGTGTTCCTGGATAAGCTGCATCAACTCTGGCTTCTATCACCTTCTGCAGATGAGGAGGTTTGTACCAGGACTCTTGGAAGGTCTGTTCCAGGTATAGTTTGACTCAAGAAATGTTGACTGAATGCTTCTTATGTGCAAAGAGTTGAGTTAGGAAATGTCGCCCAGAAGTTTGAGTTCCATCGGGAGTCAAGATTCACCTACCGTCTGCAATGTGACAACAGCCTACCCAGTTCCTACAGAACGCTTCGTAGAATGAGGCATCATCCTACTCACGGTTCTCCAGAGAGACAGAATTGACAGGATATATACAGATATCCAGAAAAGGAGATTTACGTTTGTAATTGGCTCACATGGTTATGGAAGGGAGGCCGAAAAGTCCACGAAGTGCAAGCTGGAGAACCCAGGAAAGCCGGTGATATAGGACAATTGAGTCCAAGTTCAAAAGCCTGAGAACCCACCTGGCAGCGGAGATGGGGAGGTTGGGGAATCATCACTGGTGTAGGTCCTGGAGTTCCGAGGCCAGAGAATCAGAAGCTGTGATGTCTGAGAGCTTTTTTACCTGTTGGGTTCTGTTTGGACCCTCACTGGATTGGATGAGGCGTACCCACGATGCTGAGGGCTATCTTCTTTCCTATCTACTGATTCAAATGCCAATCTCTTCTGGAAACAGCTCACAGACCACACCCAGACATAATGTTTATCAGCTATCTGGGCATCCCGTGTCTCAGTTGAGTTGACACATGAACTTGCCCATCACAGGCTAGCATATAAATAAGCAAACAAATAAATATGATCTGGGCTGCTCAATTTTATTTAGCCAGCCAGCAACTGTTTGCTGAGCACCTACTCTGGGTGAGACGAATGCTAGCTATGCAAATGTAATCGCTATATCTAGTCCTCACAAAACCCTGGAAGGGGGTGCCTTATTCCCGATCCAAAAATCAAACTGAGGCTCAGAAAGGATAAGGAATGTTTCACATGAAAATGAGAGATGCTGGGATTGTATTTTGTCGTCTCTTTATTATATGCTTTCTAGCTTAATGTCTGTTTTCTCTTTTGAACGTTAAGCTCTTTGGGGGCAGAGAAGGTGATACTTTTGTATTGAATCCCTAGCACCTAAAAGACAAGCGTAGTATAGCTTATTGGATTAACTAATTAATAAATTGATCAAATTAAACTCCAGAGTCTCTTGGTTCTAAAGCCCAGGCTCTTTTTGCTAAGAGGCTCGGTCCCTTATAAAGACAGTTTGTATGCCACAGACTTTTGGGGGAACACAAGAGAGCCCCATTAATGAATTTTTAAGAGTGTTTCCATGTCATTTTGGGCGAGGCCTTGCTAGAGAGCACTCACCCTGACTGATGGGACCCAAGGTGGCCAAGCTGGCAGATGACCCAACTTTGAAAGGGGTGGGGAGCGGGGTGCCTGGGGAAACACTAGAGCAACAGTCCTGAGGCACCACAGAGACGGATCAAGAGATGAATTCAGTGCCTGGTGAAAAAGAACCAAAAGAGTAGGGGATTCACTCCCTCACACATGTCTCCAGGGCCGGCTCTGTTGATCTGGAGCTGTTCCCTCTGAAAGACACTCAATGCAAGCCACAAATGCAAGCAATGCATGTAATTGAAAATTTTCGAGTAACTCCATTTTTATTTTTATTTTTATTTTTTTTAAATTTTTTTTTTCAACGTTTATTTATTTTTGGGACAGAGAAAGACAGAGCATGAACGGGGGAGGGGCAGAGAGAGAGGGAGACACAGAATCGGAAACAGGCTCCAGGCTCTGAGCAGTCAGCACAGAGCCCGACGCGGGGCTCGAACTCACGGACCGCGAGATCGTGACCTGGCTGAAGTCGGACGCTTAACCGACTGCGCCACCCAGGCGCCCCGTAACTCCATTTTTAAAAAGTAATTGGTATTGGGGCGCCTGGGTGGCTGAGTCGGTTAAGCGGCCGACTTTGACTCAGGTCATGATCTCACGGTCCGTGAGTTCGAGCCCTGCGTCGGGCTCTGTGCTGACAGCTCAGAGCCTGGAGCCTGCTTCCGATTCTGTGTCTCCCTCTCTCTCTCTGGCCCTCCCCCGTTTGCGCTCTGTCTCTGTCTTTCAAAAATGAATAAATGTTTAAAAAAACTTTTCTTAAAAATAATTGGTATTAAAGACAGTAAAAGTAGTTGTAGTATGTTATTTAACCCCTTATTTCTAAAATGTCATGTCAACATGTAATCCAGATGAAACTACTAATTTGATATTTTGTCTCTTTTTTGCTACTGAACCTTCAAAACCTGGTATGTGTTTTATACTTAGAGTAAATGTTAATGCAGACTAGCCCCAATTCAAATGCCCAAATGGCCACACGTGGCTGGGGGCTTCTGAATCGGGTGGTCTGGGTCCAGATGTGTGATCTGTGGACCAGCTCCATCAAAATCACTGGGAAGAGTGTTAGGCAATGTAGACTCTTCAGTCCTAGCCTCGACCTGCTGAATCAGAACCAGCATTTTAACAAGATACCCTGGTGATCTGTGGGTGCTCAGAGTTGGAGAAGCTCTGGTCTAGAGAACGGGCTTCCAGTCGACTCGAAACCCGGGAGGGTGAGGCTGAGTTATAGATTCACAGTCCAGTTCTTCACACATTCCTGATAAAGAGCCAGGGAAACCGAAAACACGAGGCAGCTGCGAAAACAGAGTACATTTTTGTCTCCAAGGTGGTTTTGTAAACTGTGACCCCTTCGTGTTGAGAAGTCCACTCTTTAGGCCCTTGCACCGAGATCTTATAATAACCTAATTGCATGTCGATTACCTTGGAAAAGCAAAAGTAACAAGAAATAAGTAACTGCAACATTAAGTCTGCAATTTAAAGTGGTTCTTTCTTAACACATGATGGAAAATTGGGACTGCAATCTGTATTTACTATGGAAACTCCTGACAGGCTCCAAATTCAGGATGTTTAGCTAAAAGATTAAATATGCATTTGGGGGAAAGCAAACATATTCATATCTTTCTTCCTTCAGGCTAAACGGACACAAATAGGGGCTCAGAAACATGACTCGGGTTTATTTTTATCTTTCCAATCTCTGGATTGCTTTAGAATCCCAAAGCCAGAAGCCTCACTGGGATTTACTAGTTTTTCCTAATAAATTGTGGGGGGGGGGGGTGAAGTGGGATATTTGTTTTCCTTCTGTATCAGTAATCCTATCTTAGATTAGATTTAAAAAGAATTTCTGTTTTTAGATTTATCTAGTGTATCCTCATCACCCTTTCACCAGTTTTAAACTCTTGTACCTAGAGGCACTGAGACAAAGATGCTCTCAATTCAGTGTCTTGAGTAATTCAGGACAGGAATGGAGATGTGTTAACATGTTTCATCTCCCAAGCTTCCTCTGCTTTGTCCACAAAAGGAAAGAAAGATATATTGGTCAGGGTTCTCCAGAGAAACAGAACCAAAGGATGTGTGTGTGTGTGTGTGTGTGTGTGTGTGTGTGTGTGTATACCCAGAGACACAGAGCGATTTATTTTAAGGAATTGGCTCATGTAATTGTGAAGGCTGGCAAGTCCAAATTCTTCAGGATGGGCAGGCAGGCTGGAGACCTAGAAAAAGCCGATGTTGCACTTCAAATGCAAAGGCCATCTGCTGGTGGCATTCTTTCTTGCCTGGGTGAGATCAATCTTTGTTCTATTGATGCCATCAACTGATTAGGTGAGGCCCACCCACGTTATGGAGCGCAATCTGCTTTACTCAAAGTCTATCAGTTTCAGGGTCAGTGTTATCCAAAAAACAACCCTCCTGGAAACATCCAGAATAATGTTTGACCAACCAGCTTGGCACCATGGCCCATTCAAGTTGACACATGAAATTAACCAACAGAGACGAAGATCACAGTAGCTTAAACACACAGAGGGAAAAGCTCTGCGTCCTCTTAGGAGAGAGGCACCATCTGCTCCTCCTACTGTGGGATCAGAGAAACTTGCCTTTGGGGTTGCCCTGGGCTTCCATAGAGTGACTCTCCATTCACTTCAACATCACGGAGCTTCCCTTCGCTGCGCTTTCCCAGAGGGCAGGGACTGGCGTCTTTCATCTTTGAGGCCCCGTGGCCCGGCACAGCAGCCGTCAGCTGCTGCCTGAGTCAGCATCTCGGAGAGATGCATCGAGACCAAAGCCCGACCGCCTCCTCGCCACCCCAGTGTCTGCTGGGGACAACCAGGCTCAGCTTCGGTGCTGCGCGTGATCTGGCTGCACAGCATCCCACAACCCCTTGCAGCAGCCACATTCTGTTTGTGTCTGTCTTGCTTGTGAAAACAAAAATGTCTGGAACCAGCAACATTTCCTCTATTTGTCCGCTCTTTGCTTTGTCTCTCTCTCTCCAGGTGTACCCTTCCCGACCCTGTAGTCAAAAATACAAGCAGAAAAAAAATATATATATATATATATGTATATATATACATATACATACACACACACACACACACATACACACACACACACACATACACACACACACACACACACATACACACACACACGTATATATATCTAATCTCTGTCTTCCTTTTGCCTTCTTTCTTTCCTCCTTTTGGTCCTTCCTTCTTTCTTCCACAACTAAGTTTGATGATTGGAGGGCAGGAAGAGGGAAGGCAAAAGTTTGACCTTTTGGAAAATAGTCACGAATGCTAGATGGGCTGGGAGCAACCCTCGGTGCAATGTGTTGGATGAGCTTGGTGGGTAAAATGTCTAAGTCTCTATGCATATTCTGGAGAACGCATGTAATACGTGAGGATTGGGACTGTGCATGGAAAAGGGAATCAGAGCCTGCCCGCGTTTCTGTTCTGTGAAGAATACAGAGGAAACACTTCAATGGACGGCTTGTGGTTATTCACCTAATTTAAAGTTCACAACAGCAATTTCAAGTAGTATCCATTTTCCTAGTTCCTAGGAATAGGAATGGCACAAGGAAGCACTGTAGGAGGCTAAGAATTCCCTGCAAATTACACGTTAATGCGTTCCTTCCAAAGGGGACACAGTCGCTCAGCCGTGCACACCTGCTACGTACACGCTCTGGGCTCTGGCAGGTGAGTGAGATGCAGCTCCGACTCTGTGTGGCTGCCTTCGGATCCAATCCACTTATCTTCCTTGAATTCTGAATATTTGTGAACACTGGAAGTGTATGGCATCGATAACATTTTCTTCTTCTCTGAGATTCCTACTTGAACTCAAAATCTAGTCAACTTCAATAGGGATCTTACTCTGACCCATTGAATAACTTGAAGTGACGTGACCTGACCTGACCTGCATTCATTTGGGCACCTATTATTATTATTATTCAGGGTGTTACAGTGGGCTCGGTCGTCAGCCCACAGTGGATGCTTCAATTTACCCAGAAGGGGACTTCTCCACCACATTTCTATATTCGTGGCACTCGGAAGCCAAGAGCGTAATTCTAAAGTGGTTGCTTTATCCACCACATAAATCAGGGGCAAAACTGAACACCCACCACCCGCCCCCTCTGGGCAGGTGTCTAGGGGGACATGGGCCACATTATCACAGAACACTAGAACCAGGACTTTTCAGGTTGGAATAATGCCAGAATATATTTCTTTTCTTTCTTTCCTTTCTTTTTCTTTTCTTTTCTTTTCTTTTCTTTCTTTCTTTCTTTCTTTCTTTCTTTCTTTCTTTTCTTATTTTTATTTTTATTTTTTTTTCTGAGCACATCACCGACTCCCAGGAAAAGGCAAAGTGAGCCCCCAGGCACCGGTCTGGATGCAATGCCTCTTTCTGAAAAAAGCGATTCATCAGCATCAGTCACATGCTGGAAAATAAACACTGGCCAGGCGGCAGGTCCGGGAGACGAGCACACAGAAACGGATGCCTTTGGATGCTAAAAAAGGGAAGATGTTGAAAGTGAAAAAGAACGTGCCTTCCTTCTGCTCAAACTCAAGCGAGCAGGAAGGGCGAATTTTTCCCGAGCGTGGAAGATAGCACAACACACAGGGGGCGGCCACATATGAAAGTTCGAGGATGGACCAGAGTGAGATGTGCGCTAACGAGAAAGATGCTGGTGTTTGCGTGGAGGCCAGGAGAAAAAGAAACTGAAGTTAAACTATGAATGGAAGACCGAGGAGCCAACGCGGCGATCCACAAGCAACGGGGCTCCCGTGGTTAATATCTGCGTTAAGTATTTCAAAAGAGGACTGAATTTAGGGACTTCCCAGGGGCCTTGACTTCCCCCCTATCGCAGAAGGCCCAGATCGGTAGCTTCAAAGGCGTCAGCCCAGCCAAGCCGCGCATCTAGGGAAAAAGAGTTCAAGGGGCTGAGTTAAGAAAAATGCGCAGTGGGGCCGGCCCCTTGCGTGG
Organism: Lynx canadensis; assembly: GCF_007474595.2. Taxonomy (NCBI): domain Eukaryota; kingdom Metazoa; phylum Chordata; class Mammalia; order Carnivora; family Felidae; genus Lynx; species Lynx canadensis. The sequence continues at coordinate 58,441,004 of NC_044319.2, read as the reverse complement.
AACGTTCTGCGCTCCCGCTGCGCGCTCCGCTGCGCGCTAGCTCCGGGGCCAGGCGCTGGGATGGGAGCCTGAGCGAGACGCCGTGGGGGTAATGGAGTTGTCCTAGCCTCTTCCTGGACCCCGGCAGCATAGCCTGAAGCGGGGACCAAAACACTGACTGAGTTTAGAGCACTCTTTGGGAGGATTCTGGAAACACGGCGGAGGTTTTGATCCCGTCCCAAACGTGGAGGATCCCGCAGTGAGAGAGACCGTGTGAGGACATAACGGACTCCAAGAAGTGCAGGAGAAAGCAGGGGAAAAAACAGTGAAGTCTCACAAGCAGGCAATTAAAAGTACGCTGGCAGTCTGGAGGCTGAAGGGGATGTGACAGAAGTTTATAAAATCACAGAGAGAGTGAATTAAATCACACAGGATGGTTAAAAGCAGATGTTGTGGCGCCCGGTTGTCTGGGTTCAAATGTTGCCTCTGCTGCTTTGTAGCTGTGTGACCTGGGGCAGATTCTTGCCCGGTCTGTATTTCTGTTGCCTCCTCTTGCAATTAAGGCTAATCAAAGCCGTGCTTCCTTATAGCTTCGGTGTGGATGGGAAGATTTCAACGAGGGGATGCGCCTAGATCGCCGACAACAGCAGTGGGCCCAGAGCAAAACGCTCCGTGCGTGTTAACCCGTTATGATCATGTTTCCAACTGCCAGATCCTGAAAGTCAGTGCGGTCGATGCTGAATTGTAGAGAAAAGCGAGGCGCATCGTGACACGCTGGGCAAAACGGAAAGGAGCTTATTCTATCCAGGGGCGGTACCGTCCTCAGCCAGCGAGGGTGTTAGATTAACGCCTTCACTCCTTAGACCTGAGGCAAGCCGGGAGGGGCTCTAGGAACGCTGAGCGGGAGTGTTTGCCTTTCGTCTTTGCAGCCGGCAGTCACAGCCTCCTGGGCTGGAGCCACTGTGGGTCCAAGAGCATTTTCTAATGAGAGAATGATTGCTCAGCCTGGCAAAGGGGAAAACGGGAAGTCTTTGATGTAGCAGCTCATAATAATAATAGGCCATCCACTGCAGAGCAAGGCATTGCTGGAAACCTACCGCCAGTGAGTTTTTTGTTTGGTATTTTCAGAAGGAAAATTGTGTCAGTGATCCACACACTCGGGCCTAGCCAGAATTCTCTCTTGACAAAGAGCAGTAGGCATCTCCGAGGATGGGAGAGTCCCCAACGGAGGGACGAGCCGAGGGGGACGAACAGCTAACTGCTCGGGAAGGGGACCGGCTTCCCTCAGTTGACACAGGGAGTTTATTAATTCCCCCAACGGGGCACTCGCTGCCTGCACTGTAGGGACCACGCTGGACCTTCAAGTGAAGTTGAGGTCAAGTCCTGAGGTCAAGCACGTCTTTGACTCGGTTATCGCCATTCGCCGGACCTCAGATTGGCTTACGGGCAAAGTGATGGGCCCTGAGTAAAACACAACAAAAGAACACAAAACACCAGCCAGAATCCTTTCTTCAAAAGCAATCTTACTTTGGAGTCTCAGGAATAAAAGAATACATCTCCAGTGTGTGAAGAAGGAGGAGTGGTCCCAGAGCTCCTTCAGCTCACCCCTCAGGACTTTTTCTCTTCTTTGTTTTTTCTTTTTAATATGTACATATTTTTTAACGTTTATTTATTATTGAGAGACAGAGAGAGATAGAGCATGAGAATGGGAGGGGCAGAGAGAGGGGGAGACACAGAACCCAAAGCAGGCTCCAGGCTCAGAGCTGTCAGCACAGAGCCCGATGCGGGGCTCGAACTCACAAACCGCGAGCCGGTGACCTGAGCTGAAGCCGGAGGCTTAACCGACTGAGCCCCCCCAGGCGCCCCCCAGGGCTCTTTCTTTAATCTTTCCCTGGCCTGGGTGTCTCTATTCCCTGTGGCTCATCCTCACACGGTTTGAAAAACACCTGCCTAGGTAAGCTCTAAGGCCGGTTCAGATCTAACACTGAGGGGTTCTGGTCCCTTTGGCCCCAAAGTGACCTCAAATCAAAGGAGAAATTGCAGGTTCTAGAACGGCACTGCCCACAAACCTATGTCAAGTGCATAAGTCTTTTTGAATTTTCTAATAGCTCTATTCTCAGAAGGAAAATAAACAAATACAAAAATAGGGAAAATTAATTTCATCAACATATTTTATTGAACCCAACATATCTGCACAGTTCCACATGTAGTTGATACAAAAATAATTGAGATAGTTCACATTTTTATGTGAAATTTTCAAAATCCGGCCTGTATTTTGTTATTTTATTTGTAAAGTTTGTTTGGGAAAGAAGAGAGAGAGAGAGAGAGCATGAGAGAGGGACAGGGAAGGGAAGAAAGAGAGGGAGAGAGAGGGAGAGGGGGAGAGAGAGAGAGAGAGAGAGAGAGAGAGAGAATCCCAAGCAGGCTCCATACTCAGCACGGAGCCTGACTTGAGGCTTGATCCCATGAACCATGAGATACTGACCTGAGCCGGAATCAAGAGTTGAAAGCTTAGCCAACAGTGTCACCCAGGCACCCTCGGCATTTACTTTAAACGCACAGCACATTTTAATTCCCATTTGCCACGTCGCCAGTGTTCAGTGGTCTCATGTGGCAAATGGCTACCCTACCAGAAAGCACAGAAGCACAGAATCTTAAATGGCTCGGGCACAGGTCCATCCTATCCATGACTTTACCGGGAAACATCTGCGGGCTCCCCGTTTCCAAACTCATGGAGAGAGACACGCAGTTGGTCCCGCTTGTGTTTCCACGGCCGCACCAGATGCTGCGGGAGCCACTCTTCTTCTGGGCCTGGAAAGTGCTGCGCGACGTTTCATCAGGCTGGCCTCGGTGACCTCAGCTGCTCGACACCTCACCTTTCTGTCACTCAGCTCGTGCTCCAACCTCTTGTGGATCCGCGATCACCTTTACCCTGGGATTTATTCCTTCTAAGTTTTCCTTAAGCCTTTCTCTGCCTTCATTCTAGAATTCTAGAATTCCTCCAGGAATCCACCTTGACCCGGAGGAGTATTTTGAAAACCCGGCTGTCACACCCATCCCTACCTTCTGCCGTCATCATCTCACACTCATCACCATTTGAGTGCACATTAAGGAAGTCGTTTAATTAGTACGTGGTTTTTTTTTCCCCGACGTTATCCATATCATATCTTCTGTGTCAGTCTAAGTCATCTCCACCTTTTGGCTTTAACACATAGTGCTTTGCGGTGAAACAGTATTTTCCTTATGATGTTTGTCGGAACAAAGACATGGCTCAGCGTAATCACGTTAGAACACTCAAATACGGCGAAGATGTTTTGCTGTTTCTTTGGGACTAAAACTGAACATTAAGGCTTTGCTGGTTATTTGTATACGGATCAGGTTCATAGCCATCGACTGGCTGGTATTACAGATAGCGTTCTCACATTTATGACTCAAAACAAAAAATTAAAGGAACACAATCACCTCTGTTTGTACAAAAGAAGCTCAGAAGTGTGATGAAACAACGTCCACCTGTAAACTGTTTCCTACCGTTCTACAATTTGAACATAAGCTGTACCTTTAGAGACGCTTAGTTAAAAAAAAATTACGTTTGTGTGTGAATGATCTGGTAATTCTTCCATGTTTCAAGTTTGATAAATGAGGAGGGATGTTGCCATTTTTCCTAATTTTGCAACTTGGATGGCTTCGATTCTTAGTCAACTAAATTATAATAATCCACCAGTTTGAAACTATAATAAAATAATCATCTCATTAAATGGGTTACATTTGTTTTTGAAGTGACATTCCCCTTCCGGGCCCGTGGGAGAAGCTGTTATAAACTCCTCTGTAATTGTATAAAGCCTACTTTGTTTGGGCTTAGTTCGTGAGGCATTAGCAATGAATTCATAATCTAGAGATCACAAGTGCTTTGAAACAGAGGCACCCAGTTATCAGCACAAGTGTTCGGTTCCCCGGCCCCTCCCCACCAGGACTTTTCCTTCTTCCTTCTGGGCTGGGGTATTACCGTTTTACAGATAAACAGACGAACACAGTGACTCTGGATGAACAGACACAACAGATGTGCGTCAGAATCAGGACTTCTGTCCAGAACTCTCTGACCCTGAATTAGTGAACGCTTATTCAATAGTCGTCTATGGTTAGGGAGAAGCAAGCTATTAAAGCTCCAAATAGATCCAGGGTAGACCCTCTGGGAACTTCTTCTCTGAGGTCTATGGAAATTACCCAAAACCAACTTCCTCAGCCAGGACGTGCTGATCCCCAAGGTGGAAGGACGAACGGGCTTGCCCTAAGCACTCAGTTATCATGAAGGGTGTAGGTGCCTTGGTGTGTGAATGCAGAAGGGTTACACAAAAGATGATCATATGATTTTTTAAGATGATTGTATTCACTTACTGCACGTTGAAACCCCGGAGTGAAAGCTGGACTGTGTATGTGGACGCACCTATGTGAAAAACTATACAGGTATCTTCCCTCCAGAGGAACCCGGAGGGGTTGCTCTTAGTAGCTCTTGGAGCACAGCCGGCCATCGTATGGCATCTTCTGATTTCCGATCTGCGCTTAAAGCAATTATAAGAATATGTCACCGCCACTTAGCTTACTTAATAGGCCTGGAGCCTGAAGAATGTCTCCAAACACCTTCAAGCTCCTAAGAGAAAAATCATCGCCAAATGTCTGCAGTGCTCCTAATGCAATGTCCTCCACTGTAATTATTTCACTCCTTCGCTCCCGTCTGAGACCAGTGAGGGGAACGGAAAAAGCTCTTTTCTCTTTAGGGCTCTGTGACGCAAGGCTCTCCGCAGTCCATTTCGTCATCTCCACCCCTTTTCGCACCCCAAGAAAACCTTCCCGCAGTGGCCCTGATATTTTCCCGACCAGGCGCGAGCCGGCTTCTCGCCCCCCACTCTTTTCCTCCGGACGCGTGCCTGGGCCCGCGACTTCCGCGGGCGGCAAAAGTCTGGAAAACCCAGAGGGTCGGCGCCGCCTCCTCGACGCTCCGCGAGCTACACGCAAGCTGGTTGTTTACTCTCAGCTCCAGCTCCTGTCCGCCAGCGGCGGGGTTCCAGAAGCGCCGGGCTGACTGTCCGAGGCTCGCCTGGGGCCTTGCGGGGTGGCGGGGCGGCTGCCCAGGACGCGGGGAGGAGGGCGGCAGGCACGGCGCGGGGATGCCGCGCGCCGGGCGGCAGACGGGTCCCCGGGGGTGTGGCGAGCGCACTGCGAGCCCCGTCGCGACGCCGGGCCTCGTGGGCGCGCACCCTGTAGCTTCTGGCCTGGACGCAGGCCGCCGCCACCTCTGAGCAGCCCTCCGCAGCGCCGCCTCGGCCGAGCCCCGGGACGCGGGCGGGGGGACGGCGGGGGCGTGACCGGGGCGCAGATGCAGGCGAGCCAGAGGGCGCCGCGCCACCGCCGCGCGGGGTAGCAGCAGGGCAGCCGGAGGGGCAGCGACATCTGCGGGCGGGCGGGCGGCCGACGCTTCCCGGAGACGCAGAGCCGAGTCGCGCGGCCCGAAGACGCGGGGCGCAGCTCGGCTGGGTGGGCCTCGCTCCCCGGGGCCGGCCCGCCCGCCGGCTCGCCAGCCGCGCCCGCGCCCCGGCCCCCAGCGCGCGGCGGGTGCTCGCGGGCCGCCGCCGAAGCGACGCCCCTGGCAGCGCGCTCACGTCGGTCCCACGGCTGGCGGCTCGGCGACGTCCGTGGCTCTCGGGTTCGCGTTTGTCAAAGCACCTCGAGCGACTCGGAGAACCCGGTTCGCCCACTGGGGACGGTGATTGTTCTTGTTTCTTGCCTGGAGAAAGTTACTCCGACACTTTTGATCTTCCGTCCCGAGTGAGAAGGAAAAGGAAAGCGTGGTCTGCCCACCGGGAGCGGGGGTGCAGGGGGCGGGGGGGCGGGGGGATCCTGGCAAACGGACCCAGCCAGTTTTAGCCGGAGCGGCGAGTCCAGCCCACTGACACTTCAGCCCCGGAAAGGGTTAACCGCATCCAGCCGGTTCGGTTTACATGTAAATAGAGAGCAGCTGCTCCGCGCGGGCCCCGGCTGGCCCTTTTAAGTTTTTGATTGGTTGCCAATGACATCACCGCCCGTGTTCTAACTCTGAGGACCCGGAGCGGCGTCGGATAAACCCTCCTTAAAGAGACGAGGCCACGCCCCCGGCTCCTCCCCCCAGGCTGCCCATTGGCCACGGGCCGCTGTGAGGCCGCGGTCAGCTTTCTCCGGATCCCTATTGGCCCAACGTGCCGTCGGTCGGCAGCCGGCCCGCCCCCCCAGAACCTTACATTTACAGTGTAGCAAAAGAGAAAGTAACTATGTTGCTGCTGGAGATCAATGAAGCCAAGTGAATGGGGGCTGAATGGGCGAATCCATAGCTGAAGCGGAGCGCCAGATGGTGGAGGGCTACGCTTATTTATGAAGTAAGTGGAAGTCACCGCGGCTGCTCCCGAGAGCCTGGGAGTGTAAGGCGGTGTGAGTGTGAGTGTGAGTGAGTGTGTGCGATGCGATGCTCACGGGGGAGCCACAGCAGGTGAGGTTAGAGGGTTCCGGCTGTTGGCTCACGCTGCCCTGTGCGTTTACTCTGTCTGCAGTCTAGTTGGGTTTGGAGAGAAGAAAAAATGAGGTTTGTTGGGATGCTTTGCGGCAGTTTTAAATGCCAGGGGCTTGTTCGTGCGCTCTGTTGCGAAGGGGGATAAGCGCCCAGGAGTGGGGAAGTAGCATTCTCGAACGACTTAATTTTCTTTCCAGCCCCTGCCTTGAGGTGGAAGGACGACTAGCAAGGGAGAGGGGGTAGCTCCGTGTTTCGCTGGGAGGTTTCCTGGGCCAGTCTGGATGGTTTCACGGGCAATATATACGCCCGACCCTCTGCTGCAGGAATGCAGATCTCTTTATACACTCCGTGCGCGCGCGCGTGTGTGTGTGTGTGTGTGTGCGCGTGTGAGCCGCGCACTCCGTGTGGAGGTGGGGGTCCCAGCCTGTGTCTCCGTGAAACACGCTTCTGCGTCCCTCGCAAAGGAAACGGGCTGTTGATCCCGGGACGAGCCCTACCTGGTAACACAATAGCAAAGACTTTCCCAGCTTGGTCCAGCTGGGAAACAGTTATAGCTTCTGGAATAGTACTTGCTCTTCAAAAAAAAAAAAAAAAAAAAAAAAAAAAAAAAAAAAAAAAAAAAAAAAAAAAAATACTACGCAAGGGAAGGAGGGAGGAAGAAGAGAGGGAGGGGGGAGGGAAGGGGATGGAACCTTCTCTCCCATCCAAAGGTGGGAGAGAAACCTGAGTCGGTGGGGATCTGTGGACGTGTTGGGTGGGTGCCTCTGTGTGTATGCGTGTGCGCGCGCGTGTGGATTCTGCCTGTGACACTTTGGCTCTGTGTCAGAGAATGGTGACGGTCGTGTGTAGACGGATGATAGATGACATTTTTCCAGCCATCTCTTAAAGTTCCTTTAGGTGAGCGATTCTTGCATGGGGTTTGGTTTCTTTTCTCTGTGCATGTCTAATAGCAGAGGACCCAGGAGGGTCTGGTCAGAGAGTGCCCCTGTGCCCATGGGAAGGAAGGAACTGTTCCTTTGCAGGCGTCCTCTCATGAAACAGGAGGTGGACCTAGCGGGCAACCCTTCCCTGCGCCCTTTAACAGGGACCGGCTAATTGGGAAGTCCTTTCTACGGAGTTCATCCTCTTCAAGGGGCAAGGGTCTATCTGTGGGGGACTGAAATGTCCTCTGTGGTGGCTGCCTGCCATTGAGAGAAGCTCTGGGATGCACAGCGTATGCCAATAGAGAAATGAAGGAGGGAGGAGAGTCGAAGTGGTCCTTTCCTTAAAGGCAGGAGTGGGGGTGGGGGGGCAATGAGGTCGCCAGCAGAGGAGCAAAGGGTGATGGGTCCCCCAGAGCTGGGGGGTTACAAGACTTGGCTCCTTGGCCCGAGGCTTTGTTTCGGGACATTTCGTTCGTAACAAAAGGGGAAATGCAGATTAATTTATAGGAGACTGACAGGAAACATGGGGGGGGGGGGGTTAATGTGACCGTGCTGTGCCTCTCAAAGGAGTGGGAAGCGAGACTAGCTGCTGGTTAAAGAGATTCACGAAGGGGGACACTTTCATTCTGATGTGCAGAAAGTTGCCATCCGCCCCCGATGTATATTTAGCTGCTGTATATTTTGGTGAGCCATGCCAGCGCTCTTGGTCATTGCTTTGCCTTTGCAGCGGGTGAGGGGATGAAATGGAAAGTATGTAAGGGTGGACAAGTGGCTCTTTCTCAGATGGCTGCCCGATGCTTCTGCCCAGGAGATGAGGCCCAGAACAGATGCCTCTGAAGAGCCTTCCTTTCTGTCTTCAGCTTGTCTGAGTCTTCGTGCCTTTGCTGTCTGTCTCCGAGGCCGACCTTTGCTGTGGGTCCGCGGAAGGTCGTTCGTCAGCGTTGGTGTAGATGGTCCATGCAGCCGTGGACTTGGTGACCACGTAGGCGGGGGCCCTCAGGTTGACATCCTCTTGGCAGCTCTAAGGACGAGCTCCAGGCTTGGAGAGTGGCGTGGTAGAGGGCCCTTGGGACCCCTTCCGTCAGAGGGAAGCGGAGACCTTGCCCAGGTTTTGGAGCCGACTGCCTTTTGTGTCACGTGACTTTATTCTCTCTTTCCCCCCCTCCCCTTCTTTACAGACTGTCTTGAGTTCTTCTTGAATTGCCAGTTTTCAGCCTCCTCATGCCTCCGTCTCCTTTAGACGACAGGTTAGTGGTGGCATTGTCTAGGCCCGTCCGACCTCAGGACCTCAACCTTTGTTTAGACTCAGGCTACCTTGGCCCTGCCGCCCCCGGCAGTAGCAGCCGCCCTCCGGTCATTGCCACCACCGTCGTGTCCCTCAAGGCTGCGAATCTGACGTATATGCCCTCATCCAGCGGCTCTGCCCGCTCCCTGAATTGTGGATGCAGCAGTGCCAGCTGCTGCACTGTGGCAACCTACGACAAGGACAGTCAGGCCCCGACCCAGGCCGTCGCCGCTGCCATCGGAACCTCTACCGCCTGCCCTGCCAGCCAGATGGTCAACAGCAATGAGAACGCAGGCCCTTTAAGTCCGTCAGGTGGGGTGGGAAGCCCTGTGTCAGGGACCCCCAAGCAGCTAGCCAGCATCAAAATAATCTACCCCAATGACCTGGCGAAGAAGATGGCCAAAGGCAGCAAGAGCCACCTGCCGAGCCAGGGCCCCGTCATCATTGACTGCAGGCCCTTCATGGAGTACAACAAGAGTCACATCCAAGGAGCTGTCCACATTAACTGTGCCGACAAGATCAGCCGGCGGCGACTGCAGCAGGGCAAGATCACTGTCTTAGACTTGATTTCCTGTAGGGAAGGCAAGGACTCTTTCAAGAGGATCTTTTCCAAAGAAATTATAGTTTATGATGAGAATACCAATGAGCCGAGCCGAGTGATGCCCTCCCAGCCTCTTCACATAGTCCTCGAGTCCCTGAAGAGAGAAGGCAAAGAGCCTCTGGTGTTGAAAGGTAATGCCCTCCCTGCCCCCTTCCCCCGCGCAGTCCCGGTCAGCCTGGGTCCAGTGCGGGTTCGGTCTTAGAAGTTCCGGCAGCCTCCTTACCCTGGCGACCCGAGGCCAAGCCAGGCTCTCTTCTTCTCGTCTTCCCTTCTTGGCCCTTCGTTGTTCTGGTAAGAGTGAGAAAAGCCCAGTAACACAGAACTGGAACTGGGTTCTAGTGTCGATTCAGCCGCTCGGTTGCGTGGTGCAAGCATCTCACCTCTCTGAGACTGTTTTCTCATCTTTCTAAAGAGGGGCTTTGTGCCACCAGATGGTTTCTCAAGTCCTAACTGGGCTGGTAGCACCATTCCAGTCAATAACCAGCTGGAAAGGTATTGTCTCCCAGATTTAACCCAAGTTGATGGAACGGAGGAAGCAGCAACTATGGTGAACTACAAGTAGACCTACAGGTACCAGTTCTTTTGGTGGGGAAGCTTCTTCCTCACCTCTCTGGCCAGCTGGGCTTTTAGGTGGTTTATAAAGTGACCTTCAAGAAGGGCAGAGACCCTTCTTATAAGGCCCCACAGAAAGCATTAAGTGTAGCCAAAACGTGCATTCTTCTGCCAAAGCTCCAGGGGGACAGAGACATTTTTATGAAATACCTCCCCAACCCGTTGTTCTTTCTGGCCTCACCTGGCAACCGTTGGCATCATGGCTCCTTCCAGGATGGAGTGGTGGGTCACTTGCCCACATACCCTGGATGCAGCATAACTGTGAGGTCAGCGTTACTGAGCCCTGGCAGGAAGAGTTAGTTACCCACTCTTTCCTGAGCTCCTTGCCGAACCCAGCAGGGGAGCCCTCACCTGGGATCTTTCCCGGTTGCTCCTCCTTGGCGTCCGATATTGTCCTTTGGGGCCCTACGCACTGCTGTGCGTCTTCGGTGTCTTCTGTCCTTTGGTGATCGTGAGAGACAGTCATCCTCTCTCTTTTCTTCTCTTGTATTTAGAGCTAAGGTATACGGTTTCTGGGCCACATCACCACCAAGTCTCCTGAAGAGTGTTGACCAAAGGCATTGCTGGGTTCCTTTAAATACCTTCCATATTTCACTTGCAGCAGGCCACTGGGACGAGCAAGTCGGTTGTTCTGTCTTTGTGTGACAGTTCCGCCATTCTCCTTGTCTTCCCAGTGACACATTCTGCCTTTTCTTAAGTAGTGTTGTTGGAAATACGGTTCTGAATTGCTCTGATATTGTCCCCCGATCCCATCCTCTCCTGAGCTCCTCAAGCTTGCTGTCATTGTGCTCCCACAAAGGCACAACTTTTCTTAGGGTCAGTGGGGTCTGGTGGGAAGGAGAACATAATGGAGGTCACATCCAGAGAGTTTCAGCAGGGCCCAGACTTTTTTGTTGTGGTTGATGGGTTTTCTCAGGGTTACGGATATATTCAGATTTCCTCTGTGGAGGAAAATCTGTGTATTTTATCGTTTCCTATTCTGGTTTGGTTGACTTTGAGTAATTCCCAGTAGGCTTACCCAGCTAGTGTTCTCTCACCACGGTCTTGGCTTGTCTTGTCTTTTTTCAGGTGGGAAAAAATACAACCTACAAATTTCCCATTTGTAATAGTGGGGAGCAAAGAGAGGGGCTAGCCGGTGGTCGTGCGGGGCATCTCTTTGCTCACGTAGAGGAGATGTTGTTAAGAGACAGTAGACCTTTTACGTCTGTATGATCTGAGGGCAGTCATCAAACAATAGAAATGAAGATGACCCTGACCTTGAACACGAGGGTGATTAGGAGGAGTTGTAGATCCTACCCTCTGGTTTGCAGCGGACACTGTTGTGTTTGGGGGTGGCTTGTCCATCGCTGGGAAATGAGTCTCCTGGGTGCTACTGATGGAAGTGGGGTTCCTCTCTGGTGGATGCAGCTTGAGAGTCCAAGCAGCCTGGGCTTGTTCCTCGGTGTCACTGAGTAAGACTGCCTCAGTGGGGCGGGGCCGGACATGCTGCTGACCTCACCACTGGGCACCCTGGGCGGCCGCCCCGAGGGCTCGTCATTTTCGGGTTGGTGAGACACAGCGGCGGTCGACCTGGAAGACGCGCTGGTGGTAGAGGTTGGATTATTTGTAGTTTTGGGGGCTTTTTCTTCAAGTATCTGGGAAGTTGGTTGAAAATACATAGTTTAGGAGCAAAAGGGCCTGTAATCTAGTTAATTTATTATTGTCGTCATTACCGTTTTGGTCTCTTTTGGGGGAACGGCTTAACATTGGGACCAAGATGGGAAAGAAAGGAAAGCGATCGCGATGAGAACCCCCTCCCCCTTACCTACGCTTTCATCTGGGTAAATAAACCAAAGGTTAATCCCGTGGCACCACTGAGGTGAAGAACGGGGTGGGCCTCTCGCAGAAGCGCATGGCCAGCAACTTCTCCCAAGTTCTCGAGTGGGTCAAGCCGACCACTCTGGTCTGGGTTCTCTGCTGGGGTTCATTCTACTAAGCCCTCCCTTGGTGATGTAAGATTTTATGTTAGCGAGGTGGGAGCGGTACCATTTTGGAATGAGTGATTTTCGCAGGGAAGCTATGGGGGTGAAGGTGGTTGCAAGTCTAAGGTGGAAACTTCTGGGGCCTCATTAATTTCTCTTCAGAGATTTCGGTACAATCTTGGGTAATTTATGGCTGGCCCAACTGATTCTCCGGGTTGTGTTTGTAAACACTGGTTGCTACCCTCCCTGTCCAAGTTTCATGTCCCCCTATTTCAATGCCATGTTCTCCATTTTTGGTGCTATCAAATAGAGTGGCTGCTCAGTTACCATTTTAGTAATGCTGTGTCAGGTTGGGAAGAAACCGATCAGAGGCGCAGAAGCCCCTGGGATTAAGTTACTGTTCTAATTTACAGTCCCCTCCCTGTGGTGACCTATGTCTGAATCTATGTTTTATTCTCAGCATCCGAAGAATAAATGGCATCAGACCAGTGCTTCTGCTCATCCTGGTGAAAATGATCCAAATGAATGAATACGTAGGGATTTGCAAAGTCTCTGAAAGGGCCACAATCTGTTTCACCCCAAGTTGCTTTTTGGTATAATTTCTAACCAAACGGAGTAAGAAGACTAGACCGTTCCGGTCCCTTCCTTAATGGGAGCCACCACCTCTGTCATGGTGTTTATAGGGTACCCTTACTTTTCAGGAAAGCTGGATTCAGGGAACTGTTTTATCACCGATAGGCCTATGTTGGAAAGGATAGTCTATGGTTTTGCTCCTCTCGAAAGACGGTGTGTGCCTTTAAAACTTAAATAACGATTTTCAAATAGATAGAAAAGTAGAAAAGAGGTTAAAGAGCACCCACATGCCTGTCACCTGGAGTAAACAGTTGTCCCTATTTTCCCAATTGGCTTTCTCTTCCTTTTTTGCTTGCTGAAATATTTCCTAGCATAGACCATAATGTATTCAAATATGTTTCATGTTGGAACTCAGTGTCTTAGCCTTGAGAAGGCTGGGAATATTTTATAGTCTAGCGTGGACAACATTTGCACTCCTAAAACCTTCAGGGTCGTGTGACCATTTTTGAGAGTTTTTCAAACTTAGAATTCCACTCTGGCTAGGTAGCTCTCAGGTCTGTGGAGAAGCGAGTGGAGGAGGGGGCTCTAGGCACTTCCTTGGGGGTCTGTAGGGCCCATGCCCATACTTGCTCTGTGCTGTCAGGATTCAAAGACTGACCGACTGCCTCGGTCCCCCACAGGCCTGCTGCCGTGGCTAGAGGTGTTGAGTGGGGAGCAGGGGAGGAGAGGAAATCACGTCAGGAAAGCTAATCCATAAGGAAGATTTGATAACATAGAGAGTTAGATTGTTATACCATAAAACCTTCCATCATGATTCCTGAGGAATGAACAACATAGATTGCACATTTTTCCACAATCACAAAGGATTCTGAAGTTCACACTTCTGGGCAATACTGAGTTTGACAACAAAATAAATGCCCGTGCTTGGAAATCAGGGACCCTGTGACAGTATTCTATTCCTGCTTTGTTTTGGGGGGGAACAAACAGTCTTCCTCTTGTCTCTCAAGGTGTTAGGAGGATTTTTTTTTAAGATAATGTGAAATCAAGACATACCTACATGCACGAACTTACCGTTGTTATTCTGAACCTCCGCTTACCATCCAAACGTGCCGAACATTTGCCTTGTAGCAAATGGTGGAGACATTCAGGCGGGATTTGGGATCCGGTCTGTCTGAAGCTAGTCTTGGTCCCCTCTTACCAGCCATGCGCCCTTGGGCAAATTGCTTAATCCCTTACTTCCTCAGTTTCTGCACTTATAAAAGAGGATATAACAGTAGCTAGCTCATAGTGTTAGATTAGGAATCGAATGAATTCATGTGTGCAAACTGTCTAGACCGGTTTTCATATGTGGTAAGCATTCAGTAAATGTGGCTTCATATTGTTATTACTATTGGTTGGAGAGAAATGGTGGTGCCAGTAAAAAGGCAATCTGTGCTCCTTTGGCAAAGGAGTACAAATAGCAAGCTAGATATAACAGAGAGGGAGAGAGAGGGAGAGAGAGAGGGAGAGAGAGAGAGAGAGTGTGTGTGTGTGTGTGTGTGTGTGTGTGTGTGTGGTGTTATGGCCTAAAAATAACTTGGTGACTGTTACCTAATTTAAGTAGCATACGATTGGAGTGCCAAATAATTATAAAAACATGTTAGGTCAAGAGGCCAGGGTTATTTGGGCATATCCTAGAGTTATTTATTTGTAGGGGAATCTGTAAAAATGTGATGATAAATCTGTCCAACTAGCGTCCCATAACTAAATGATGAAAGTATAAAACCATTAAGCGTCGCTTTTTCTGGCCTCTGGGGCTGATTTATTTTTGGAAGAAGGATTGTAGTCTGACTATAAAAGGGTAGGTGGAAGGAGGGGGGGAATGTGCTTCATTTTCAGAGGTTCTCAAAGCTTTGAGTTGTGAGGAGATGGCATGTGAAGGAAAGGCGGGGAATCGTGGGAAGGCCTGTTCTTGAAGCGAGACCTGGGCCTTTGCTCTCAACTGGTTCACGGTTGCCTGTATTTTGAGCTCTTGGGTATCCTGTCCTTCTTCCTAATTAAGATGTAAGTGAAAGGATGTAAGTGAGCTCCCCGCCCCCCATCCCTGTCCTTGCTTTATCTGTTCCCCATTCGCTGTATGCTCAGCAAAGTGTGGTTTAGCCCACTTACACCTGAGCTCAGTTCTAGGCTTTTCTATTGACCAACTGTAGGTGTCCTTAGGGAGCTCAGGTCACCTCCCAGAGCCCCGGTTGTTTCTCTGCTGTGAAACAGGAGTAATTCCAACATCACAGGATGAACTGAGACAGCGGAAATCAAGTGCCTGGTGCATGGCTCTCAATCAAGCAGCCCCTGGGCCCTGTTCCCCTACCCCTGTGCCCTTGCAGATCCTCTGAGGTTAGACACTGGTCACTGGGGAGGACGGCAAGTTGCTCTAAGCACGGTACTATGGGAGCATGTTAAATATCAACCACTTGTCCTTACCAATTCAGATCAGTTAAGTTAACCATCTGGCTTGTCAAGGACAAGTTCAAGAAACTCCTTTCCTGGCAGTAGTAGATCATGATTTTTAGATTAGAAAAAGGAGGGTAAGGGGAGGGAGTTTTGACAGAACCACAGGCGCAGAAAAACTCTGCACAGCCTAGGTGTGAGCCTTTGACCAGAAGCAGACCCACTCCTCACTCCTTAGGCTCAGCATTGCCACCAGCCAGGCCCTCCTGCCCCAGCCTGGGGGAGCAGTTTGGGCATAAAAATGTGTCGATTTGCAGTGCTTTGGTGATTTAACTCAAGTAGGTAGGCAAGGATACACTCCACATTAGGGAGAGAAATTCTGAACCCAGGAGAGGTCTTCTCATGTTCTTTGAGCTCAAGATCCCAGTTTTTAGAACAGGAAGGGACTTTAGAGGACCCCTAGTGCCACAGTCGTCCCTGCAGGCTGCCCAGTGGAATCCACTGGGGTGATGTAAAACCTTCGATGCTCTGTTCCCACCTCTGGAGATCCTGGTTAAACTGGTCTGGGGTACAGCCTGTGCATAACGCTTCCCTGGTGATTCTGACGTGCAGGAAAGTGTGAGAACCATTGATCTAGTCCAGTCTCATTATGCAGTTACTGAAATGGGGCCTAAAGAGATTTAACTTGCCCGAGGTCACATGCATGATTAATTTTAGAGCCTTGGTCCTCAGTGCTAAAATAGGTCTTGCCAGGTTGGTAGAGTGTGCGTGTGTGCGTGTGTGTGTGTGTGTGTGTGTGTGTGATTATCTAATGATAACAGGATCTACTGTATAGCTTACAAATATGAAGTAACATTTAATCAATCATTTTTCGTATTGATACCATTTTTGTTGAATTTTGAGATTTCAGTCTAGAACTATAGGGACCTAAGTCTAAGCTCTTTTGAAAACCAGCAGCTCATGGGCCCGCTATTTGCCTGGGTCCTAGATTAATAGGTCAAATATTGACATTGACTTAAACCCATCTTCTAGGGAACTTAATGGTTTATGAAAGAGCTGGAAAACATGTATCAAAATGCACCCTTGTCCCAAAGTATCTCAGGTTTCTAGGGACTTTTTGATGTGTTGGTCTCCATAGATATACAGCCCGTGGGTAGAGGAGATGCATTCATTTGTTCAACAAATATTACTGAATGCCTTCTATGTGCTGGGCACTAATTTTTGAGCTGGGGAGTCTGTAGCTGTAACCCTCAAAATCTAAATGCTAGCATGGGAGCATATACAGACCAGGCCAGTATATTCCAGATCCTTTCTACCTTGAAGATCATGTACCTGTTTGTTTTCTTCATCCTCTCGTGCTACACAATCTTGTTTAGGGAGCAGTTCATCTTTAGAAATGCCATTCTCCTGGGAAGTACATGTTTGTGAAGCATTTGGCATTTTTCTCCTTTATTTCTCCTTTGCAAGATAAAGTCTGGCCTTTTCTAAGCACATCTTCATGGGCCAACAGGATTTCTTTCTAAGACTTGATCCAAAAAGAAATGACTTTTTAAAAAAATGTGTTGGTTTTTAATGGAAAAGGGAATATGCACTCTCTCTCTGCCTTAGGAGCTCAGGGCTGACAGGCCTTCTCCAAGCATTAGAGTGGAACTTTGTAATTTGGACCTAATTTTGGACATGTTGCTGATAGGAATGGACTGGTGTTTATTTTTTCCTGCATGCTCTCGACGAAAAGAGGGCATGCTAAGCAAACAAGCATTGTAAATGGTATTTCAAAGACAAGGTTTTAGCCTGCTCAGGGAAAAAAAAAGAAGATGATGATGAAGAAGAAGAAGAAGAAGGAGAAGGAGAAGAAGAAGTTTGCAAGTACAATTAAAAACCACTCTAAGAGACAGGGCTGGGGTAAAAACACAAGTCTCTGTCATTTCAAAGCCTGCGTTATTTCCCCTAAACCATATGGGTCCCTCTTGGGCAAATGTTCATTGCTGCGTTTCTATATACTATTTACTCTTCATTCATATTGTATGACCTTACTAATTCAGAAAAATTGGAGGGAAGAGAAAATGATGAGTATGAATCACAGCCTGAATTTTACTGTACACTTTCGAAATGTACATTTTATATTGAAGTTGATGTGTGTTTTCTAATTATGACGTCTTTAACTCTTGAGATGTTTTCATCCATAAGCCAAGAGGAAGATAATAATATCTTTTTTTTCTAGCTTGTGCCTCATCTCATCTATTACTTACAAGTGTGTATACACACACACATATATATATATTTATACACACACACATACACACACACACATATATATATACTTATACACACACACATACACACACACACACACACACACACACACACACACACACACTTTCCAATCTTTCACCCCAGCAAGACCCCTATTTTATATGTAAATGAAAGGAAAAAAAACCTTGAGCCTCTGCTCTCGGAGAAGGAAATGAGCCACACAGCCTGGTACTTTCATATAAGATAAAGGCTGTGACCCCAAGCCCTGCCTCTGGCAAAGTGGAACAGCACTAACAGGAAGAAAAGAGTTTGTGGATTCATAAATTATGTGCATTGCCTTTGAGGTTTTATTTGCAGTGAAGGCCTACATATATATATATATATATATATATATATATATATATATATATATTTTTTTTTTTTTTTTTTTAATTCACCTTCTAAGACTCGAATTTCATGGAAAACAAAACGAGGCCGAACATCCTCAGGGCTCCACCAAAGGGTTTCATCGTCTTTGTCTCACCACCCCAACAGGACCCCCGTGGGGCATCTGTTGCCAAATTTCTCCACCAGGTAAACAGATAAAGCTGTCTGGTCCAGGGGTAACGCCCAGCTGGTGTCCCCTTTGAGGCACATCCACTCCTCAGCTCATAGCGGGAGCTCAGCTCACCTTCTGTGGTGTCCCCAGGTGATGAGGCAATCACCTCTTTGCGTCAGAACATCAGTAGCTACTTCTTTAATACTTCATATTTATTCTATGGAAGGAATCATCCCACACAGTTTGAATCACGGCCCCAAGGTCCACAACCACTGGGCTAAATATCTGCTGCTGTTGCTACTGGCAGGTGAAAAGAAAACACAGATTGGGAGGTGCATAAGGAGAGGCAGTGGAGAAAAGGGGACACGACAGTATGAGGACAGAGGATACCTTCAGGGTTATGGTGACAGGATCGTCCAGGACTTGGACTTGAGTCCTGGGTTCTAGTGTTTAAGACAGTGAATTGTTGTCATTCGTTATTAGAGTTATTAGAGTTATTCGCTCTTATGAGAGGAAGTCTAGACGCAGACTTCTAAGGGGGGGCTTCTTTGGAGGGATAGGGGACATTTTCTTGGGGCTTATATTTCTAGTCTTATTAAAATAGCACATTTTTATGATAAGACTTTATGAGGATGGTTTTATGGTTCCCATGAAGTGATATTTTAATCTGACCGCAGAACACCATTTAATCACATATAACCACCCTGGGTCTGGCCAACCCATCATCCCTGAAATTAAAAAAAAAAAAAAAAAAGATTTTCCCGATAGTCTGGGACAAAAATTAAGAGCTCTTGAATGCTTTCTGTGTGCTGGGCATCGGGCCGTCCTTTCTGTGTCTTATTTCTTTCTCAGAGCAGCTTCATCAGAGCGGTTTCAGATCCCCAGTTTTACAGATGCCGAATCTGAGGAACGGATTCAATATTTTCTCCCATGTTATTGACCAGTGAGCTGGCGAACAAGAACAGAAACCCAGTTCTTACAAGGTTGGGGCCCAAGTTCCTTCCAAGCTGGCCACATGCTTAATTATCAGGGAGCGTGTATCTCATTCCCAATGGTCGCCTTAACTGTGTTTTATTCTCTGATGCGCCCTAAGTTGTATTTTTACCTCCTCATCCCCTCTATTTTCTTGTATATCCTCAATTGAAAATGCTACTGGTGAGAATATTGGCCCCCTCTGTGTCCTCAGAGAAGAGCCGTCTTCTCCGTGACCTCACCCTGGGTTCTATCTCAGCTTTGGCAACTTCAAACTTTTTAAGCTTGAAGCTTTTTAAGGAGTAACAGATTGATTAAAGAAACTTTGAAAACCGCAACAATTATCTCCAACATTATGCGATGTTTATTGCCTACCAGACTCTGTGCTCGAAGCATTATAGCTCGTGATAACACTCCAGTTTCTATACGAGTGCCTGAGACCCAGAGAGGCCCAGGCACCTGTCCAAGGTCATTGGACTGCGAGAGCCTGGGCACAACACTGTTGGGTTTCTGTCAATGGGGAGAACCTTAGGATACCTGCGGATGTGAGGGTGATGTTCTTTCTGCAAGTATTAATCTATTCACTTTCTAGAGTGGAATTAGAGCAGGAAGAAAGACGGGGACAAAGTTAGATCTAGGAAGTGAGAAGGAATAGATGATACACTATCTGATACGAGGTGTGTATAAAATGAGATAATGTGTGGTGACAGCCCAAAGACCCTAACGTATCCATTATCCATTCTGTTAGTGTGAATAATAAACATTAACTATAGATTTCCCTCCCCCCCCCACCCCCCGCCCTGAATTGTGTGAAGAAGGAACTTCTAGTAGGTTCTCCTTATCCTTTGGGGAAGCTAATTCTCTGGGATAAGGGAACAGAGTTCTTACCAAACTATTTACTTTTTATTCTTTTTCCCCTCTGCTTTCTTTCTCCTTTCTTCTTCCCTTCTACAGCCTAAGTGTACAAATACAGCTCAGATAATCAGGGAGTGTGGCAGGGACGGACCCTGGAAAAAGCATAACTGACACCCTTGAAGGCTAGCAGAACGGCCCCCTGGGAACCTGGGCCGGAAGCATCATTCATTCAGGCGGTACTACTGAGCATTTGTTCCAACTATCCCATTTTACCGATGGGGATGCTGATTATTTACCCAAGAGCATCTAAGTGGCTGTTCGCAGAACTGGTATAGGATCCGTGTTTCCTAACTCTAGTTCAGTCACAAATTATTTATTATTATTTCAAGTTTATTTATTTATTTTTAGAGAGAGAGGGTAGACGGGCAGAGAGAGAAGGAGAGACAGAACCCCAAGCAGGCTCTGCACTGTCAGCATGGACCCAACGCAGGGCTCTGTCCCACAAACTGAGAGACCATGACCTGAACTTAAATCAACAGTCAGACACTTAACCTACTGAGCCACCCCCCCGCCAGGTGCCCCGTAATTTTTTTTAACCCCAGTGGGACTGTAATCCTTTGGTTTGTATCTGAGTTGTTATTAAATATGAAAATCTCAGGGGTCCAAGTGTTTGGCCAGATCACTCCATGTTTTCGTTCCCTTTCCCTTTGCAGTGAGCTTGGTAGCTGACTTCTCAATGAGTTGGTCCGCTGATCTGTATTTGTAGGCACTGTTCTTTTTCAGAATTTATATCTCTTCCAGCAGGCAGAGTGTAGAATGAAAGTTAACAGCACAGGTCCCATGACCAGGCTGGCTGAGTTGGAAATCTGACTTGGCCACCTATTAGAAGCATGCACTTGAGCACATTAAATGCGGTGTGCCTCCGTTTTCTTATCCATGGAATGGGGAGGGCAAGGACACTTTCCTCGTGGAATTAATGGAGGATTAAATTAGATAATACATGTACAGGTGCTTTGAACAGTGCCAGACATATAATGACTAGCATTTATTAAAAACGTTTCATGATTATAATATCAAATACCCACAAATAATTCATCATTAGCTACTTGTGTCCAGGGGATACAGGAGTGCTATAATTCAGAAAAATGACACTGCCACTGGTACAATATAAATAGAAACAACTCTCCGTTGCTTCGTTGAAAGGTTTGAGACAACCCAGTGTTTCTGGTGGGGTGGATAGATACCTACATCGTATTTTTTTCTCAATCAGTGCCATCCTGGAAAATTATATACTATTTCTATGTAAGGAAATCTTACAAAATTAAGTCTTAGCAGAGACTCAGTTGTATACCCATTGTTGGAATATCAAGGACGTTTTAGAAAGGAGAAAACAGATCATCTACTAATCCCCCTGACCGGCCTAGTTTCATTTTTATATCTTCTCTTCATTCTTTACCCATATATGTGCATATTTTGCAGCATTTCTCGTATAGAAACTGAAATTCATTTTCCCTTTATATCGTGTGTCCTTTTGATTCCTGTATTACCATCAGATTTTCTTTTCATGTTGTAACATGTCTTATTTTATGGATGCCTCACGTTGTACTTAACTAATTTGCCTATTAATGAGGTTAAGGTTATCTCCAAATTTTCGGTATTATAAGAGAAACCTCTTAGGAGACTCCCTTGCCTGGAATCTTCTTCACCCCTGCCCCCACCTTGAGGAATGGTGGCTGGGGCCAGCTACCTTGGCTTTATGGTTCCCCCTCTACCATGATTCCCTTCCACTTGTCTATTCCTGTTTTTCTCTTGAGGATACAAGAGCGAACTACCTATCAAAGTTACTGATTTTTAGGGAGGTCTTTGTCCTCGATCGTAGGTCTCCCTGCACATTCCAGCTGCCTGTATGGCACCCGCACCCTAGAGGGATATGTTGTAAATCTTGGACTTCTGCTTTGGTGGGCAGAGCGAGGAAGTATCGAGGCACCACTCAGCACTATTAAAATGACAGAAGCGTTTGTGGACGTGAACGGTCCGGCAGGGCCAACCCTATGTTGTGTCATAAATATGAGTCACTCCCAGTTTCATGCTGCTGATAAGACACTTTGGAAGGGACATCATTACAATAACAGCACAAAGAGTTAGACTTTGGGAGATGCTGAGTGATACGTGTTTCTGTGTTCCTCCCTCCCCCTTTCTTTTTTTTTTTCTAATTTTTTTTTTTAACGTTTATTTATTTTTGAGACAGACAGAGAGCATGAACAGGGGAGGGGCAGAGAGAGAGGGAGACACAGAATCTGAAACCGGCTCCAGGCTCTGAGCTGTCAGCACAGAGCCCGACGCGGGGCTCGAACTCACGGACCGTGAGATCATGACCTGAGCCGAAGTCGGGCGCTCAACCGACTGAGCCACCCAGGAGCCCCCCTCCCTCCCCCCTTTCTTAAGCCCTGGGGTTTCAGGGCAGTGTTCAAGTCTTCTGAGCCCTGAAGCTGGTGCAGCCAAAAGAATGCATCAGAATGGAAAGACTATTCCCATTAGTTCTTTTTGCCAAATTGAGGTAAAATGCCCTTTAAATAGGAGCTAATTCTCCAACAGATAATTAGCTTGTCTTCCTTGATAAGGTATGTGAATTGGATTGCATTTATTATAATTAATCTTGCATATTATGTAAAGAGTGCATTCGCCTGCCCTTCTTAGGGGCCCTTTATTCCTACCTTGAGGGTGGCTGGCACCCCCCACCGCAACTCCAGTGAGAACTGAATGAATTGGAGGAATGCCAAAGTGATGGGCCGCTCTCCCTTATAAAAGCTGGGAGAAGCTGAATGTGGGGCACCACGATTAAGACACAGAACTTTCATATTAATATCGGCATCGTTTCCAAAATCGTTTCCAAAATCGTTTCCAACCCCCCCCCCCCAAAAAAAAACCCAAAACCAAAAAACAAACCGTGGAGAATGTTTTGGGGCCTGAGAATCTCATGCTACAAAGCTTCCTGAATAATTGCTTGAAATCGGTCTCCTGCTAGTGATATTCTTCTGGATTTACAGGACACAGCTTTTTCTAGGAAGTGAAGGGGGTGGGGGGGGGAACTGGTTTGGTAGACTTAGCTGGTGGCTGGGCAGTGACTCTGGGAGGTGGCCTGGGGTGAGGAGGGGCTGCTCAGTGACTCAAGAAGCCAAAACTCCTTCCTATGGTTTTTCTCCCCCTGCCCCCCTTTAGTCCCCAGCCATTCACACTTGCCCCTTGCAAGTGGCACTTCTTCATCTGGCCGCGCCGTGATTTTGGGCATCTCTCCCCATTGAAAGCTGTTGCCCACAGTCCCTTGATTTTGCCGTATGAAATGTACGTTGGGGGAACGCCTGGGTGGCTTGGTCAATTGAGCATCCAGCTCTTGATTTCGGCTAGGTCATGATCTCATAGTTGTGGGATTGAGTCCCGCATCACGCTCCTGGCAGAGTGTGGAGCCTGCTTGGGATTCTCTCTCTCCCTCTCTCTCTCTGTCCCTCCCCTGCTCGCTCGCTCTCTCTCTCTCTCTCTCTCTCTCTCTCAAAATGAATAAACATTTAAAAAACAATGAACACGTGTTGGGGAGACACGGGAGCATGGGAGTAGAAGAGCCCACTAGGGATGATCTATCCGAAAACCTCTCTACTCCAAGTTACGGTGGTTCTTTTTCTGAGAAAAGAGGGGCTCTTTCCTGTTCTGTGAAGCTGACCGACAGTGTGGCTTTTGGCATTTCAGATTTTAGTCATTTGCCACTGCCTCTACCTACGTGTGAGCATGTGCACATACATATTTGAGTTAACATTTATAAAAGGGGATGGGATGGCACCAAGCACTAACTCATTTAATGGAAATAACAACGGCTGTTTTCTCTGTCTGTGCTATCCACTACGGGAGCCATGAGTCCCATGTGGCTACTGAGCCTTTGAAATGGGGCTAGCCCAAACTGAGATGTGCTGCACGTGTAAAATAACACCGGGTTTCAAAGACGTCGTGTTAAGAAAAAAAGTAAAATATTCCATGAACTGTTTTAACATTGATTGCATGTTAAAATGATACGATTTGAGGCATGTTGAAGTAAGCAAAATGTATTGTTACGGTTAATTTCATCAGTTCCTCTTTACTTTTTTACATGCAGCTACTAGAAAAGAATTTTGTTACATAGTAGCCAGCATTACATTTCTTTTGAGTGGTGTTGATCACTGTATAACAGTAACAGTATTATCTGGATCTACTTCTTAGATGAGGAAACCGAGAGCCAGGTTAGGTCGATAGCCCAAAGTCACACAGCAGGAAGTCAAACTCAAGAGCCGTCTGACTCCAGGGCCTATGCTCTTCCCCACTAGTGAACTATACTATAGAGAACTTGTCTGGCTTTTGTCCTTGGTTCCTGGGTCATAACCTCTAATGGCAACCAAGCTTATGCTAATGAGATGGCTTATGCTAATGAGACAGCTTATGCTAATGGGATAGTTTTTGCTAGTGAGATGATTCACAATAGGGGTAGGCCATTGGAAAGACAAAGAATGCCATTAGAGGATGGGGGCTTTGTATTAGTTAGACCTCCTCCTGGTAAGAAAGGGGAGCTGGCAATTGAGTTCAGTCATGTGACCAAATGGTTCAATCAGTCAGGCCTATGTGATGAAACCCCAGCAAAAACTCTGAACACAAGAGCTCAGTTCAGCTTCCCGATTAATGAATGCGCTCATGTGTTTGGAGGGTGATGGGGTCCTCAGGGCATAGAAACTCCCGTGTTTAGGACCCTCCCAGACCTTGCTCTCTGTGTCTCTTCATTTGGCTGGTTCTTATTTGCATCCTTAGAATAAAACTGTAAGAGTAAGTATGGCATTTTTCCTGAGTCCTATGAGTCATCCTAGTGAATTATCCAACCTGGGGGGTTTGAGTGTGGGAGTCCCACAACTTTTGCCTATCGGTCAGAAGTGTGAGTGGCCTGGGACTCCCAAACTTACGGCTGGCATCTGAAGTGAGGGCAGTTTTGGGGGGGGACTATGCCCTTAACTTGTGGAATCTGTGCTGATTCTGTTGTTAGTGTCAGAGTTGTGCTGTAGCCTTACAAGAATAGACACCTTTCATCTGGATATATATTTTAGGGGCACAGTGCCTGGGAAAGCAAGGTTCCGTACCTTCACTTGCTGATCTCCCTAACCCCATTTCATGGGTGATGGTGGCTAGTTCCATTCTAGACATGCAGAATGACTCAGCCTTTGAGTCATTAACCACTAGCCAATGCTTTTGACCGCTAGGTTCAGCCCAGAGACGGGAGACGGGGAAGTCTCTGAGACCAGCACAACCAGTCCCCTCCAGCCTGCAGCTCGTAGGGTCCCCTCTGTGACTTCATTTCCCAGACAGCACCACTCGAGTGCTGGGGACATATGTACTGGCATCTTCTTGATTCTGGAGACTTTTAAATATTGATGTTGGGATGGAGATCCTTATAGGAAACTGATGTAGGTTGATGCTGTGAGTAAGGAGTGTTTTCCATGGCATGTTTTTTTTAACAGTTTGCATCGTCTAGAACCATACTTTTGTAGTCTGTGTTCTGCTACATCTCATAAATGCTGTGCTCAAATCAGCTGTTGTCTTTTCTTTGGAAACTTTTGTTTGGATTTTTAAGCCACGATCCCGTGTGTTTTATCTATTGATTTTTGTTTGGTTTCTCCTCCCCTGCCTAAAATAGACCCTGTCTCTTGCCTGTGGTCCTACTAACCATTACCCTTCTGGTCATACTCAGGCCTGGCCCCAGTCCTGCAAGGCCCTCTGAGGTCACCAGCTCCTGGAAAGTGGAATCCTGCAAGGGCATCTTGGGGCTGCCCTCAAAGGCACATTTCTAAGAAGAGACAAACTTAAACTCTGTATTGTTATATTGCAATGTATATGTATATATATATATATTGCCTATATATATTTCCTGTATATACATTCAGGCTTGAGGTTCGGGGAACAGGTTACTCTCAGGCACCTCTCCCTGCCGCTCTCAGCGACTGTGGGGGTGTCAGCCAGTCCTGGTTTCTAAAAGGGAAGTGGGTTCATCAGAAACAAGTAAAGAGGTACAGAAAGTTAGGCGTTCCATTCTCACTCCCTGCCCCTGAGCCTCTCACCTTCCAGAAGACCAGAGGCCCCTTGTCTGCCTTTCGAGAGCACCCACAATGTTATTCCTGGGAGAGATCCCCCCCCCCTTTTTTTAGGGAAGAGGAAGCTCCTATGTTTGAAGAAAAAGCTCTTGTGATGTAATCATGCTTTACAATGGCCTTAAGATTAAGTAACTTACCCAAAAGCACATGGTTAACGACAGGGGTAAGAGGAACCCAGAATTCCTGATTTTAGATCCAGCGTTGTCTCCCTTCAACAGGAAGCAGAAGAAATAGCCCCCAGGGGTGGTGAGAACTCTCTGTCTGCACCATCTATCTGTTCCTGCTCATTGTGCCCCAGTGGGAGGGCCAGTCTGTATGCTCAGTACCAGCCTCCAGCTCATATTCAGTGCTTAGTGAACGTGTGTAGAACTGAACGGGGGGCCCCTTCCACTGTCCCACGACGTCCCACAGGCTGCTGTGCCCTCCTGAGCCTTTTTTCCTCCTTTCCATCAATCTCCACTTCGTCTTTCTTTTTTCTTTTTTTTTTTTAATTTTTTTTTTCAACGTCTTTTATTTATTTTGGGACAGAGAGAGACAGAGCACGAACGGGGGAGGGGCAGAGAGAGAGGGAGACACAGAATCGGAAACAGGCTCCAGGCTCCGAGCCATCGGCCCAGAGCCTGACGCGGGGCTCGAACTCACGGACCGCGAGATCGTGACCTGAGCTGAAGTCGGACGCTTAACCGACTGCGCCACCCAGGCGCCCCTCTTTTTTCTTTTTTTTAATGTTTGTTTCTTTTTGAGAGAGAGAGAGAGTGAGAGCAGGGGAGGGGCAGAGAGCGAGGCAGACACAGAATCGGAAGCAGGCTCCAGGCTCTGAGCTGCCAGCACAGAGCCCGATGCAGGGCTCAAACTCACGGACCGTGAGATCATGACTGATCATGACCGACTGAGCCACCCAGGTGCCCCCGTCCTCTCTACTTCTCACCACTCAGAATGTCCAAGGGAGGGGCTTGGAGAGAGGAGAAAGCGTTAGAAGCCACCAGATATAAACTGTCTTGGGTCCCATCCCTCCCACGTCATAGCCGGTCCCCCGTAGGCTGTTCATCTCCAGGAGACTTGTTGGCCCTCCTTCCTAGCCAGAGAGTGACAAGATTTCTGTGTCCTCATGCTGAATTCACCTGTTTGGTCCTACACTGCCTTCCATGAGTCACAGCTTGATGGTGTCATTTCAGGTTACTCTTTAGTAGGTTCTTAAGATTTCTGCCGGTCCCTATGTTTTCTCTAATGTTCCTTTATCCTTCCTTCTTTGTCTCATTAGATTTATCTTCAGAGACATATGTCTGTTTTTTAATCCCTTGAATCCCTAACATTATGCTGAACCACACATAATAGGTGCTTGCCAACTAAACGGCCTTTTCTCATCTCAAGCCAAAGGTCATGTAATCTAGAAACATTTAATGAGCGTCTATACAAATCAGGTATTGCTCCAGGTGCTAAACAGTCAACCCCTTTATAATTTCTTTTCATAACTCCCAGTATTAGCTCATTAAGAGTCGCAGTAACTCCCTTGTTCCCCGTTGGCACTATTATTAGCCCCATTTGACAAATGAGGGAACTAGGGTACAAAAAGGGTAAGGCAGCTTTGCTAAGATCATACTAGAAAGTGGTGGAGGCAGCCTGAGCCCCGGCACAGTGAACTGTTAGGCTCTGTTTCCTCAAAAACAAACAGCATATGGACATTCTCGGGTGGGGGTGAGGGTGGGAGAAACTACATTTTACTAACAACAACCCACCGGCAAAGAAATAAGAAGCAACTTCAGATTGTGATAAGTGTTTTGAAGACAACAAAACTTTGAAACTGGATGATGTCACGAAAGAGTGCCATCAGAGGTCGGCGGTAAATTGGAGGCCGGGACGACCCCCGTGAGGAGATCACATCTGACCTGCGTTCTGAGCCACCTACGTGAGAAACGAGGGGAAGAGGGTTCCGGGAGGAGGGAACAGCGTGAGCTAAGGGAGGCAGACCCCCCAGGCCTGGCACACTCCGAGACCGCTGCCCTCGTCCTTGCCATCGTCCATCCATATCTGGTTTATGGAAGCTGTGTTGAAGTTACAGAGTGCCAGACCTTGGGGCACAGATTGTCCACACTCCCGACTTCATAGAAGTGGCAACAGGGGCCCCCAAGCTGGAACCCAGGATCACTTCAGCGCAGGAAGAAGGGCTGTGTTTCGCGCACTGGCCGTTGGGACTTCTGTCGCCCTGAGCAGTGGTGGGCATTGGCATCGCATTCAAGGGCGTGTGGCCGGGAAGTCCGATGGTGTCCCATGTGGAGGGCATCCCAGGCTGGCTCTCCATTGCACATGTCCCAGGTTGAACCGACCACTACTCGGCTGGCCCTCCACCGCGTCCCTATACCCTCCCAGCCCACCTCCTCAGAGATGTACTGGCCTCTTGGTTGTTTCCCCCTTAATTTCAGAAGGTGGTCCGCTAGGTGGAGACGTGCTAGCTTTTGACCTGGTGTGACCCCCTATCTCTCTCAGTGCTCCAATGAGGTCTTCCCTGGCTTCCGGCTGACCTTCCCAAGCTCAGCCCTCACTCTGTGATCTAACTGTTGGGCATGGGCGGCTGGGTGAATCCATTGCGAGTGGGGCTCACGCCCGCTCTTTCTGGCAGTTGATCGCTAATGCTCAGGCTTGCTGAGTATTCTTGCCAAATATAGAATTCGGCTCCGTGACTTGAGGAACTTGTTGCTATGCCTTTCGCGAACTGAAAACATTGGTTCTGTAAAACAATTCAGATTTTGATGTTGACATTTAATCTTTTCCCCTACCACTTCCTGAATTCCCTAAGCTAGAGCCTTTGACCTCCAGATCATATTAAAGCATCGTCATACAAGCTGTCCGGACACAGGCTTTCATTCAAAGCAAGCTAAGAGGCACACAGGATTTTTGGCCGGGCACTTCTTCCAAACACGATGATGGTGAACCCCCACCCCCACCCCTACCCCCCTGGGGCTTTATTTGTGTAACTTTGCCTTGCTTCCTGCCTTTCCTCCCCTCCTCTTGTCATGGATGTTTCCAGATGACCTTTTGTGAATGTAATTTCCAATGAGAATGTTTCACAGTAGAAATATGCTCTCCCTTGAGGCTCGTTCTTGATATTTCTAGAGATTTATTTAATTGGACTCTACCGAAATCCCATTGGGAAACATACTTTTGCTGTGAAGTTGTGATGTGTTTAATTTGGGGTCTTAGACAAATGTCGGTCCTCAGGGGAGGTGGACCGTTAAGCAGCCGTGTTCCTTATGTCCAGTGGGGTTGTTTAATGAATAGCTTCACTGGGCTTTCCTCTGTTTGTTTGTTTAGCAATGCTTCATTATTTAAACTTCTGCACTGAAAAGCAAAGAATGTTTTCCCTCTCTTCAGAGAATTAAACAATAATGGAGAGTATCTGGTTGAGCTCTTGGGAAAAATATGGCTTTGTGTTTTATAGCACTCTCCTATTAACATTCTTCCCTCTGCAGCCTTCCAGTATGATCTCATGGATTTTTTTTTCCCCTCCCTTAATCCGTCTTGATGGATTAACGGGTATTGAGCTTTTTAGGGAACGGAGAAGGTGGAGCCCTCGCATGGTATAGAGTAGCCTCCCAAATACACGGAAATTCTCCAGCTAAAAATGTTCTTTGGCCCCGGAGGATGTAGCACGGAGGGCATTGGGTCAATGCTGATCCGCAGGGAGGTCGGTGTCTTTGGGGAAGGAATGGGCTTCTCTGCTTGCAGCTGGTTCATGGAACTAAGGTTCTGGGAGGCTCCATGGACTTGCTTCTGATGGCTATGCTGGTTCTTTAGGCACCGTCTTCCTCCTGACCTTGGAACATTTCTGGCTCGATTTTAAGATCTTAAAATATAGTACCAACTTGGTTTGGCTCCCAGGGGCCAGGGTCTCAGGTAATTGATAGGTTTGGGTGTGGTTCTTCAAAAGTAGGAGTTATAATTTATATTTTTAAAAAGAAAGCCTTACTGGGAATTTAAAAGACTGTATTAGTCTGCAAAATACCACAGACAGAGTCACTTAAACAACAGAAGTGTATTTTCTTACGGTGCTAGAGGCTGGATGGAGGTCTGAGATCTGGGGGCCAGGATGGTCAGCTTCTGGTGAGGGTCCTCTTTTCCTGGCTTGCAGATGCTCGCTGTGTCCTCAGTGGTCACAAGAGAGTCACCAAGCTCTCCGGTGCCCCTTCTTACAAGAGCATTTAATCTCATCATGAGGACGGCACCTCCATAACCTCCTCTAAACCGAATTATCCCTCAAAGGCCCCATCTCCAAATACCACCATGCTGGGGGGTCGGGCTTCAGCATGTGAATTTGTGGGGTGGGGTAGGGGACACAATTCAATCCACAGTAGGTGCAAAAGATGTAGTTTGGGAACGAGAAGTCATGATTTGGGCCCAGGTTTTAGAGTATAGGTAAACTGCACCATCTGGTAAATTAATTTTTTTCCCTTTCTCTTTTGATCCCCTTTTCTTCTCAAACACATATTAATCCCCTATTACGGACTTCTGAACATTCAAGAGCTTCCCACTGAACTTAGAATAAAATCCTCGCTGCTGAATGTCCCTAAGAGGCCTTCTGCAGACTTCTTTGACCTCCACTGGTCACTCCCTCCCCCCATCCCTCCACCTGCTCATTAGGCTTTAAACATTGGGCTCCCTTGAGTCACCGCAGACCTAGCAAATGTCCTGCCCTTGCCAATGGTGTGGTTCTCCCTGCCTCGTCTGCCCTTCTGGGCCCCCTCCCCTCTACCCCTTTCCCAACCCAGCTAATGCCTTCTCATCCCCAGAGAGGCCCTCCCTGGACCCCGTCTAATTAGTTCCCTCTCCTAGCACCCGGGAACTGGAGGGCGCCCCATGCCCTCATCATAATTAATCATTACCTTTTTCCTTGTGTGTTTTAATGTTTATCCTCTATCTCTTCCCACTGGACCCTGACCTGTGGGCAGGGAGAGAGGTGGAGAGAGGGAAGGGGCATCTGTGGCACGTCTCTCCAATCCCAAAATGTTTGGGAGGGCTTGCTCTTAGATAAAAGAGATTATAAAAGTGAAACGTACGTAATATCTCTGGTGTGTCCGTTTAGAACAATCCAGAGACTTGAGCTGAGTGTTTGCGATGCGCCTTTCTCCCTGGGAACCGGTTGGTCTGTGCTGAGGCTTTGACACAGTTCAGGGCTGGACGGCCGGAGAAACGAGAAGGGAATCTGAACTTGCAAGTTTCCGGGGACATGGGGCTCGAACTTGGCTGTCCTCCTTCCTGTGCATTTCCCTCCGTATACCCAGCCTGTATTTTGATAGGCACAATTCTTTTTTCTTTTAGGTTTAGTTATTTACTATTTTGAGACAGAGAGCGCACAGGCGCGGCGATCAAGCGGGGGGAGGGGCGGAGAGAGAGGGAGAGAGAATATCCCAAGCAGGCTCCCCACTGTCAGCCCGGAGCCCAACGCGGGGCTCGAACTCACAAACCACGAGGTCGTGAACTGAGCCCATGCCGGACGGACGCTCAACAGACAGGCGCCCCGATAGCCACACTTCTCCGTGGAAAGCTATTCACTTGATTGGCTTCCAAAGCCCTGTCATGAAAAGAAGACAATCACTTTCACTCTCTTTCGTTGGCATTTTTGTCAGTGGGAGTGAAGCTCGATGTAGAGGCAGGCGAACTCCCCGTGAACATGAGATTCCACAGGCTGGTCTTCCCATGGTGCCAGAGAGGGCACCCGGACCCATCAGGCATGGCTGCTCAGACCAGTCCAGACCAGGCTGAAGGGTGAACAGAAGGCTTCTCCCAGCCCCTCAGGCAAAGGGATCGACCCCTAGGAGTCAATGAGGCCCACCCCTGCCTTCCAGATGGTTCTTCCGACAGAATGGGGAGAGTGAGTGTGAAGGTGGGGTTCTCCATTAACGGGGCCTCGCTATGTGGGGGTAGGGGGTAAGGGGGCCTGACCACTTTTCCCACCCTTACCCTGGATTCTTTAAAAATAGGTTTCAGGGGCGCCTGGGTGGCTCAGTCGGTTGAGCGTCTGACTCTTGACTTCAGCTCAGGTCATGATCTCACGATTCATGAGTTCGAGCCCTGCATCGGGCTCTGTGCTGCCAGTGCGGACCCTGCCTGGGATTCTCTCTCTCCCTCTCTCTCTCTCTCTCTCTCTCTGCCCCTCTCCCACGGGCTTGCTCTCTTTCTCAAAAGAAATAAATAAAGTTTTAAAACAGAATAAAGATAAAAATCGGTTTCAAAAATATTCTGTGGATTCATTGGCGGTCCAAGCAGAAACCAGTTCTGGGTAGAACCTCTCCCTCTCCTGTTTCCTTCCCCTGTTCTCCTGTCGGGTTTCTGAGAGAGGGAGGAGGTAGGGAGGGAGGCAGAGAGAGGGAGAGGAGAGAGAGAGGGAAAGAGAGAGCTGGCTGTGAGGGAGAGGGGCCCAAAGCTTGGTCTTCAAGTCCCAGGGACCCTGGCAGATACCTGAGGGGGGTCCCGGCTGCGGGAAGTCTGAAATCCTAGTTTGATTCCCACTCACTCCGAAAAGTCATCTGCTCGCTAAAATAACACAAAGCTGTTTAATTGTTGTCTTTGTGGAAAATTACATGACTGTCATCAGCTGTTGCTTCTGGCACTGCTTTCTGTTCTAATGTAAATAAATGAGGTAACAGATTTAAAGAAACAGGCTGTATTTACATACTTGTGAAGCGGCCTCCCAAACCAGCTGCTTGCGGTATTCAAGCACACACAAATGAGACTGGTGGTATCCTGATCTCTGGGTACCCGCGAAAGCCTTCAAGTTGGGGGTGGTAGGAAGGGGACATGAGAAGGGCGCCTCGCCTCCTGGGAGAAGGTGCCCCTTCGGTGCATTTGAGTGACTTCAGCGGGCTGAAGTGCAATCCCCAGCCCTTTTCTGACCGGTTCTGGAGCGAGGGCACGTGTCTACACCAGAGGCCACTTCCGAGCTGGGCGGTGTGGGGTGCTGGGGACACAGGGAGAATCTATTCAGCTTGGACAGAAACATGCGGGGATCAGCGTTTCTTGGAAGGTGTGCAACCAAAGCTTCGTCTTCAACGTTTAAAAAAAAAAAAAATTTAATGTTTATATTTGAGAGAGACAAAGTGCGAGCAAGGGAGGGGCACAGAGAGAGGGGGGACACAGAATCCGAAGCAGGCTCCAGGCTCCGAGCTGCCAGCACAGAGCCCGACACGGGGCTCGAACTCACGAACCGTGAGATCCTGACCTGAGCTGAAGTCAGACGCTTAACGGACTGAGCCACCCAGGCGCCCCTTCCTCTTCAGTTGTCGGAAGTCGCAGTTCCTCAGTCATTGGATCTTTCCGACTCCGTTCACTTTTTTTGAGGTAAATATTTAGGCAGGGATTTATTAAAAGTTCTTTCTGTTGAGGACATTACAAAGATTTTATCAATCAAAGAAGAGAGCAGCGTGTCTTAAAACATAAGAAAGAAGAGCCCCCAAGCAAATTATATACAGAAGTATCTAGAGATAAAAATGAAGCTAAGAGCTCGTTGCCAATTATACAAAGATTAGGAAGGAGCAAAAGTGGAATTTCGTTCTTGGTATATATTATAGTCAAGTATTAGCTTATTTGCAGAATGCTGGATTTTATAATCTACCAAGCTGTTTTGCTGGGAGCAATGGCATGTCATCTGAGGGGTACACAAATAAGTAAATTACCCGAGTTATAATGACTATACAAGCAATGTCTTGCCGGTAGATTATACATGTGTATATATGTACATATACGTGTGTGTGTGTGTGTGTGTGTATATCTCCAGAAAATTTGCCAGAAATGCATGTATTTTATGCCTGTTTCACAACCCTATATATCTCCCCCTCCCATTCTATTGAAATCTTAGAACATGAATAACTAAATATAATGAAGTTTCCAATGGAGACCACCAACCACAAGACCCGCCCCCGTTCTGCACGCCACTTCCTCCTGCGTTTGTCTAAGCTGGGGCCCAACAGCACTGAACATGACCTTTACAAGAGCAGAGCTGCAGGCCGGCAGCCCAGTGGCATCTTCCAGCACCCTTTCCCTTGGGACTTGCGCTGGAAGATGGTCTCCGATTCCCTCCGCGTACCTTTCTTCAAGGTCCCCCCTCCAGCTAAACCTACGACAGCTCTAGAGCAAGGAAACCCCCCCAACGTCTCCCCCCCCCCCGGAAGTGCTCCTCATCTTTGTCCCCTGCTGACAATTCTTCTCCAAATAGCCACAGGGTTTGAATACCTTCTTAAAGATACCAGGATGGATGTTTTACATACAGTTTCACTGAATCCCTACCACCCACCTGAACAGAAGTATTCCAGATTTATACTTATGGAAAACTCATCCAGGAGCACCCAGTAACGTTCACAAAGCCCCACAGCTGGCACACGACAGAGTCATTTTTCTGAATCAAGGCAAAGCTTTGCCCCTCTGCCTTGTATATCACAGATGGCCTTCTAGAGCTGGGTTTTAAGACATATCTGTAGATAACGTGTATCTCCTACCAAAGAGATCGGACAATAAACAAACAGATAAAAACAAAAACCCGTGAGGCAACATGTATCTATCTTTCTGGAACACTTAACGGTATTTACCCAAATAATCAATATGTACTCAGTTGGCGTCAAGATACTGATTTGTTAAGAATTTTAAGCTTAACGTACCTCTTGTGTATGTGTTGTGTTTTTTTTTTTTTTTCACACTTGGACATTTCACACGTAGGCGATGATGTGATAGGATTGTAGGGATCCTAGGGAGACTCATCTCTGACTCGTGGTCCCGGCCACCATGGCTGCTGGACCCAACCTCCTAAATCTCTCTCTTCCCTGGGTAACAAAAGTGTTTCTTAATCCCTTTGTGTCCTCGTCTACCTAGTGACACAGTGCTCTCACTTGACTCATCCTCTCTAAGATAGCCTCCCCACGTTGCCTGGGGACAGGATCATATGACAGCTTAGGTGACACCACCTGGCATTGAACTTGAAATCATTCCTACTATGAAATCCTCAGTTGTGTCTGTGGACTATGAAGACTGTTTCATGTGAAACAAGCCAGGGACAGTAACCTCTGTGGTTCTAGCTGGCATCCCCAATATTTCCCCTGTGAGGGTGGGTAATTTTGTGCCTCGAAAAGTATGAATTGACTGTGACTCCCGCTCTATGAGAGTTTCAGTGCTAGAAGCCTGACATCCACTCTGGTTTCTCCAAGCTTTGTTTCTTCCACAAGGATCCTTGTGTGTATAGAGTCTGGAGAGTCTGCTTCGATATACTGCAGTTTCCTTGGAGGACCCCCAAAATAGGATCCATTAGGGCCCATTTTACACCGATATCTTTCTCATTTGTCGTAATATCTAACTCATATAGCATCGTATCCATGTGAAGAGACCTATGAGATAGATGCTAGAGCTAACTACGTGGATGTGGACACCGAGGGGCAGGGACGTTACGTAACTTGCCCAAGGTAACATAGCTAGCTAGTGATGGCAGCCAGAGGTTTAAACCCAAGCAGCCTGGCTCCAGAGTCTGTGTTCTTAACCACGGTCATCAGAGCACCAGTTTGCTTTAAAAGACTCATCACCCAGTAAGGAAAAGTAGACAACAAAAAGGAGCGATCAGCATGCTGTCACTCTTCGAGAAGAGCTCCATTTTCATCCCCCTCCACCTTCCTTTGGGGGCTAATTCCATTTGCTGACCTTCAGTGAGGGTTTTCCTTCAATTTCTGGAAAGTGCTCACTTTCCGGCCTAGCATGAAACGAAAAAAGCGTGTGCGTGAAAGTGCTGTCCATCCCCAGAACAGGGAAATCTCTTGCTTGTAGATTCTGCATTTGGATGTGGTTCTTTAATTTGCCGCCCAGAGCCCTGCTTCTGAATCACATTACAGAAGGCTCCTCTGTTTCTAGGACGGCAATAGTCAACACGGCAACGGAACTGAAACAAATCTGCCTGGAGGTTTCCCACTCACGCTGGGATCCATTGCTTCAGCGGGACGGTCGCCTTGCTGTTGGGGGAAACCAAGGCGACCTGTATTCCTACATATTTTTCTCTAGGGGTTGGGTATGCTTGGTTGTTGCCATTCGGAATCAAAGTGCTGACCATGCTCATTTTGGCAGAGAACCTAGTTTTGCCGATAAGGTTTGAAATGTTTGCCCCCAGCAATGGTGCTCCTGCCTGGAAAATATTTGCACGGTAACTGCAAGCAATTGTGTGCGTAAGAAGGTCAAGATCGCTCAGCCCAGTGGGGACTGGGGAGGCGTGGGGGGGTGGGGGCAGGGATGGGTGTAGAGCACTTTTATTTAAAACACCATCCGCCTCTGGAAAAAATAAAATAAAACAAAACAGGAAGTCAAAAACTATGCAGTCGTTATTGGGAAAGCTAGGGCCAACAAATGAAATCAGATATATTTGTTTAGGCAGGATAGGGAGCTATTTGTTTTCTTTATGATAAAAGTATATTATTTCAGTGTTAAAACTGCTCAGATATGTTTGTCCCTGGTTCTTTTTAAGTAAAAATTTAAAAGGAAAAGCTCTGGAATATTAGCTTCCTGATTGTTGTTTAGGGTCTTCTTTTTTTTTTTTTTTAATTTATTATAATTTATTGTCAAATTGGCTACCTATAACACCCAGTGCTCATCCCAGTAGGGTCTTTATATTAAGAAATTTGGGGGAGGTGGCACCTGAGTGGCTGGGTCGGGTAAGAGTCCAACCTCGGCTCAGGTCATGATCTCGCAGTTCGTGGGTTCGAGCCCCGCGTTGGGCTCTGTGCTGACACCTCAGAACCTGGAGCCTGCTTCAGATTCAGTGTCCTCCCCTCTCTCTCTGCTCCCCCACCCCCCACTAGTGCTCTGTCTCTCAAAGATGAATAAACTTTTAAAAAATTAAAAAAAAATTTTTTTTAAAGACCTTTAAAATGGTAGTTTCCCAAAGTAATAGAAGTAGAAAAGTGCTCACCATGGATAGTTGTTTTCAAGTACTTTATTTTTACTAAGCAGTTTAATCCTCAAAACAGTAGTGTGAGGTACTCTTATTGCCCCTGTTTTCTATCTGGGGGATAGAAATTTGCTTGGGGTCCGGAAGCTAGTGTTGGCGGTGCTGGCGCTCAGACCCAAGGCGGCTGGCCTGAGGACCGACCACGCATGGCACTTAGAGTTCTCGCGAAATGCAGTGTAGACGATCAAAGGGAGATAAGGACAAGGAGGGTAATAATTGTGGGGTAAGAAGACATTACGTATCAGATGCCTGGCTATATATCAACATGCTTACCTAGGCTGCTCAGACCACGGCCCTGTGGGCAGGTGACATTACGTCCACTTTACAGATCAGTAAGCCGAAACTTAATGAGGGGCAGTGATTTGCATCAAGACTCTGATGGGGCAGAATCAACATCACACCCTGGGTCTGTCTGCCTCTGTGAACTGCTCTTAACCACCAGCCACTTTGTCTCTACTTTGCTTCTCAGTTATCCTGCTGTAATGTTCTTACGTAGTGAAGGGCCAACAGGATGGAATCAAAGCTCCTCACTAGGCGATCAGGCATTTCAGCCTCTAGTGATACATGGTAGCGTAGGGTCCGGGGAAGGTGGTTGGAAGAGAAAACCATATCAGCCTTAGTCTTCCCTCTCCTCCTTCCCCGGCTCCCAATTCCAATTCCCTAAGAGCAGAAAAACCATCCTCCCCGCAGACATCTCTCTGAAGAACCACCACGGTGAGATTCGACCCGTTCATCTTGCCTGAAGCTCCCTCCCAGGAGAGTTGTGTAACTGCGGATGTGCATGACCCGTAGGGGGACTGATGCTGGAGCTGGTCAGCAGACTGACGAGTGAACAGGAGGCGATTTCTTCGTGCCCCTCAATGAGAAGTCCCTTGTCCAACTAACGTATTTGAGCCCGTGGTATTTCCTTTTCTAGCCTCGTCATCTTCCAATATTCTATGAACGGAGTCCCCACATGGCTGCAACATACAACACACACGTAGTTTTGCACGTGAGCACCCCCTGTGAGTCGGAGCCTTCTGTGTCTGTCTGTCTCACATTCCCTCCTCCCCTCCCCCATGGGTTTTTTTCCCCCATTAGGCAAATGCAAGGCCCATGCCACCTGTTAGCATTACATCATTGGCTCTCCAGAACACAGTTGCACCAAAGGCCTTAAACAAAGTAGTTCTTCTTGTATTGTTTGTACTCAAAGAGCTGATATCATGCCAACTGATGTCATTGTATGTCTTTGTGTAACTGCTATGGCAACTGGGCAGGTGGGGAGCCTCCAGCTGATGTCATTGGGAAAGGAGGTATAGAGACAGAATTTTAAAAAGCTGTACGGTGCTTTTTTTCTGTGTGTGGGTTTTTTTTTTTTTTTTCTTTTTTGGCATGCGTTTTTTTTTTTTTTTAAACTAGCCGCTTTTAAGACCAATTACAGCTTGAGAACCCTAAATAAGAACAGAGAAAAGTCCCCTCCCCACCCCTTCGAGACTTCTTTTGAGTTTATTTGGTTCTTTCCTCTCATCTTAGATGAAAAAGTGTAACGACTGCCTTTTTCTTAAGGGGAAAAACAAAGTGAATTAGGTTCCCATCACAGAATCAGTGTAAATCATTT
Source organism: Lynx canadensis (assembly GCF_007474595.2). Taxonomy (NCBI): domain Eukaryota; kingdom Metazoa; phylum Chordata; class Mammalia; order Carnivora; family Felidae; genus Lynx; species Lynx canadensis. The sequence continues at coordinate 58,402,772 of NC_044319.2, read as the reverse complement.
ACTTGGATTTTATGGAGGCAAAGCTGAGCGGATTTTAAAATAACTCTTTAAAGTCTCTTTCGTGGCATTTGTGTTGGTAACAGTGGGTGATTTCAATTTGCTTTTTTTTTTTTAAGTTGTCACTAGTGAAGTCTTTCTGGCTTTCCATTTCCTCTGTCTAGTTGACAAATAATCTCTTAGGGCCCAAACTTTTTAATCATGATTTCGTAGCGGAGTACGCTAATAATATGTAAGGGCAGAGTTTAATTCTAGAAATCCACCAAAATGAATACATAGCTCCTGTTTTTCTTTTTGAAAAGCAAAGATAGGTTTTGACACTTACAGATGAATGAAATGACCATAATATTACCCTCTTTGAATGATCTTTCTGTCATCACTGGGCCTTGATGAAAATATGACTTGGCCTGTTGTCACGCCTAGCTGTGTGTGTTTGGGGCAGGAACAACCTGAGACTGTCTAGGTTGTGGCCTGGAGATCCCTGCCCTAGTTGCCAAAGATGAGACTTGAAATGGAGGAGGGCATATGTTAGGTTCAGAAACTAGAGGACAGATAGACTTCCTGTGTTTATTTCAACACAACGGTATCCTGTTCACGCTTTGTGTTTCCTGCCTTATCTCCTGAAACTATCAAGACAGATGTAAGGCCTGTATTAGGAGGCATAAATGTCATGTTCTGGAGGCTTTCAGCTTCTAGGAGGTCTCTAACTTCCCCCTCCTTTTAAAAGGAAGGCCAGGGTATCTGGTTGTTGGATTAGAATGGGAGCCCACACGGCAGTAATCATATCAACTCAGGTTTCATAGCCCTTACACGTATATCATGTGATTCGACCGTTGTAACAATCCTTTGGGCTTAACCATGTGTGCGATGTATCTAACAAATATTAAAGGAAAAACTTAAACGATACTCTGCGATCCATAAATTTCCTAACTCAAATTCTTTTTTGCATGGTCCTTTAGCTTTTCATCACGTGTATGGTGAATGTTTTGGATTGGATCTGTTTCGCTTAACGTTAAACAGAAACATTTTCTTTGTTTTCAGATCCCTTTCACAACTTTCAATGGCTGCGTCACATTCCCTGGGATGAATATATTAACTTTTCCTTTTTTTTTTTTTTTTTCCCCTTTGGTAATTTGTTTTGGTTCTTGGCCTTTCCTATAAAACAATAATGCTGTGGTCAGTGTCTTGCCACATCTAGCTGGATATGTTTGGTTAGGTGATTTTCTTAAGATACATTCCCATAAGTGACGCTGCAGTTGTTGATGGGGACGTTTGCACACTTTGCCCGTGTGCATTCATTCCAGACCCCCAATCACGCTCAGGGGTAGATGCCGTTACCCTCAGTTTGCAGATAGGGAACCGAGGCACAGAGAGAGAAATTAACTTGCCTAAGTCACAGAGCCAAGAAGTTGTGTTACTGGGACAATAGCCAAGGGAATCCGGGCCTTCCAAGGTCCCTGTTCATAGCCACTTTCCCGTGTTGGGAGCAAACTTCTCATTCTGGGTGAGGTAAGCTTATGGAAGAGTGCAAGGCACGTGCCTCCAGTGCCCGGGGAGGTCGGCCATGCTTTCCCTGGCTCTCGAAGTACAAGGTTCTATGTAGGCCACTGAGCATATGGCTCTTTGAAGCAGATCAAATCTGCTGCTGATAAAATTGCCTGATGCTGCATGGAACTCTTTCCAGGGGAACATGCCACAGTTTGTAGAAAGAGCACATTCCCAAAGTACTGCCTGCCGTGGGATCATCTGAACTTGTCCTGGATCTCCAAAAGGACTCGCATTGTTGTTCTCTCTCTCTCTCTCTCTCTCTCTCAAGTTTATTTATTTTGAGAGAGAGGGAGAGAGAACATGGGCAGGGAAGGGACAGAGAGAGGGAGGAGAGAATCCCAAGCAGGCTCCCCACTCTCAGTGCAGAGCCCGGTGGGGGGCTTGAACCCACGAACCGTGAGATCGTGACCCAAGCCCAAATCAAGAGTCGACACCCAACCGGCTGAGCCACTGGGGACGCCCCCCGGGCTGGCACTTGGGGTCCGATTTTATTTTCTAAGAGGTGCCTAGGCAGCAAAGCATAGTTTATTTCCGGGGGGGGGGGGGGGTAGGTGGCACCGTCTTTCCGCCGGCTCCGAAGTTCTAGAAGTGGTCACTCTCACCTTCTGTGTGTCTGCTCTAGGTGGACTTAGCAGTTTTAAGCAGAACCATGAAAACCTCTGTGACAACTCCCTCCAGCTCCAGGAGTGCCGGGAGGTGGGGGGCGGCGCGTCTGCAGCGTCCAGCGTGCTACCTCAGTCTCTCCCCACCACCCCTGACATCGAGAACGCGGAGCTGACGCCCATCCTGCCTTTCCTGTTCCTCGGCAACGAGCAGGACGCTCAGGACCTGGACACGATGCAGCGGCTGAACATAGGCTACGTCATCAACGTCACCACTCACCTGCCCCTCTATCACTACGAGAAAGGCCTGTTCAACTACAAGCGGCTGCCGGCCACCGACAGCAATAAGCAGAACCTGCGGCAGTACTTCGAAGAGGCCTTCGAGTTCATTGGTAACTATCTCCCGCGGGGGCGGCTCACCTTCAGCCTTCCTTTCCCCCTCCAGCTTTCGCTTTGATAGCCAGTCCAAGGTTGATGCTTGGGCTGCAAAAAAAAAAAAAAAAAAAAAAAGGGCGGCTCAGAGGTGTTTTCAGGCCTCCCCCACCTGGACCAGCTAAAGTATTCTCCCAAGTCATGGCCCACGGAATGCATGGGAGCCCCTGGGATGGGTTGTAACGAATCGGTGATTCCCTTTGGTGGGGATCTGGTCAATCAGAAAGCCGCATCCTTGTGGTTCTCCAGGAAAAAGATGGTAGGGCTTCGCGTAGGTAGGTTCTGGCACGTCATTTCAAAAGAAGTAATGGGGAGGGAGGCATAGGAGGACAGAGCTGCTGCCATGGCCATCTGGTCTACCGTGGCTGTGGGCGCCTTGCGGGAAGTGAAGTGCGAGGAAAATGACACCGCCTCCAAACTCGCCCCCACCTCCCTTACCCTTGGTATAGCTTCTCTACATGAGGTTGAGGCACAGGTAGCATTTGCTGAAAGGCCGCTTCTGAAGAATGTTCTTCAGGAAAGCGGTGCTGTAGCGAGCATCCTCAGGTATCACATCGGTGCGGAGGAGAGGGAGGAGAGCGGAGGGATGGGTTGGTTTTTTTCCCCTTCTACTTGCTTTGTCTCAGTTCGTAGACATGGGGTAGCGGAAGCGTATGAACGTGTTAGCGACATGGTACTAGGTTTCGTGAGACAGCTTACCCCAAACCCGCTAAAGTAGGAAAGATCAGGTTGTGTAGCCTGAGCAGTTCCCAAGGAGGGGAATTCTAACCACAGCAGACTTTAGTCTCCAGAAGGAGGTAACCGCCAGCCTCACCCTGATCCCAACGGAACCTTCTGCTGCTCCCAGAGCCTCGAACTGTTTTAAGGCTCTAATGATCATTTGGGGGAATACCTAGCCCATAACCAACAATTTTTTTTCAAGTGACTCCAGCCTTCATTAACCACAACAAGGTGATTGAGTTCTTTCCCTAAATACTGTAGCAGGTTGTTACTGGCCTCTGTCCCAGGAAGAATGCACTCATGTTTGGCGATCCTTTTTCAGAAAAAAAAAAAAAAAAAAAAAAAAAAAAAGCCCTGGGTCTGATAGGTTTGCTGTGGATTTGGTGGTTCTGGCCACATCACCCAGCTGTTTTCCTGGCCGATTGTGCCTTCAATGCAGGACCATGGAATATGCAGTCTGGAAGGAAATTCTGAGTGGTCCCTGAACTCAGAAAAGTAAAGTAACTTCTCTAAGATTATAAGAATTTTAGTGGCCAAGAAAGGACCAGAACGCAAGGCTCTTGACTCTGAGGCAAGAGCCTTTCTACAATATGCTGGGGCGACGTTTCCACTG